>NC_054471.1:79682825-79989365 GCF_017639515.1 Carcharodon carcharias
TATTGAATAGTGGAGCAGGCTTGAGGGGCCAAATGTCCTACTCCTGCTCCTAATTCTTGTGTTCTCTGCTCTAAGACAACAATCTCGATTTCTCTGAACTCTGCATATAATTGGAGTCCCACATCCCTGGTACCTTTCTAGTAAATCTACTCTGCACTCCTTCAAAGGCCTTAATATCCTTCCTAATTTGGTCACAAATTGTTTTATTTTCTCTTCCTCTTGCCCTCTAGCCACACAATGCCTTTCCATGCCTCCCGAATCGGAGATCGTGGAGGGTTACAGGGCTGGAGGAGGCTGCAGAGATAAGGAAGAGTGCAGTCATGAAGGGAGTTGAAAACATGAATGAGAACTTTAAAATCAAAGCACTGGTGGACCAGGAGCTAAAGTAGGGTGATGGGCGATTGGGACTCAGTGCAAGTTTGGATGAGCAGCAGAGTTTTGAATGAGTAGCCATGACATTGCTGAAGTGCAGATCAGTGACGGGCATCAGATAGGTTGTCTTAATCTTCAGCTTATAGGGGATTCCATGGGAAGAGGTATTAACACCCACCCCATTGTACAGCAACTTTTAACATTCTCTGCTTTGCAATGAATTCCCCTTTTTGGATCTTCATGTTTAGTTTCCTTTAGCTAGAAGATATCTTCCAACAGATTGGCCAAACTATAAATAAGAGGTTTTTGCATCCCATTGCTAATTTCTCTCTTTGTTTAAAAATCACTGTTAAGATTAATTTTTTGGCCCAAACCTTCCAATCAGCTTTGGAATTGCTGCTCACTGCTTACGTTTAAAAAGATCAAGCTTCTGACACAGCATCCAGAAGAACTCCCTTGATGCAGGAATCCATGCAGAGACTTCAAAGAGAATCAGTAGAGGACTCTTTTTACAGCACTTTGTCCTATTCTGGTAAGTATTCAAAGGTCTAGTCTTTTAATGAATGAGTGCGAGTTAGTGAATGGATGAATGGGTGAGGTGATAAGTGGATGAGTTGGATGAGTGGGTGAAGGTGGGTGAGTTGGCAGGT
Organism: Carcharodon carcharias; assembly: GCF_017639515.1. Lineage (NCBI taxonomy): Eukaryota > Metazoa > Chordata > Chondrichthyes > Lamniformes > Lamnidae > Carcharodon > Carcharodon carcharias. The sequence goes on from NC_054471.1 coordinate 79,683,848, forward strand.
GGTGAGATGGGTAAGGTGGGCGGGTAGTCGAGTCAGTGTAGCTGGGTGGTCAGGGGGGTATTCAGGTGGCCGGGGTTGGGATAGCCGGGTGGGGTATTCGGGTAGTCGGTTTTGCCAGGTCATCATGGGGGGGTGATTGAGGGATATCAATTGTGAAGTTAGCCAGGTGGTAGACCAGGTTTTAAACTGCCCACCATTTCCTGGGTAACAATCAAGGTTTAGTCATGCAGGTCTGTTTTAAGTTTCCGACTCTAGCTTGGAGTTGAAGACATTTGTGGAGGGTCCTGGGCAGCAGGGGAATTTCCCATTGGAAGTTTAAACTTCCTGGGCAATGCCCACGATCTGGAGACCGAAGATTTGGACCATTATGTTTTTGCATTCAATAGTGTGCTGTCACATCTGTTGGTGAAGCATGTGCAAGGTAGAGTGACCAGGCACTGCACACCCTTCCCCCCACCTCATCTTCAAACCTGCCCCCACCCACCTCACCTTCCCCCACCTGCCCTCCTCTCCACCTCAACCAGCAGAGAAATTGCTGCATGAAAGACAGCCAAAGCAGACAACACTATGAAGCAGAAAGGACTATTCAAATAAAAAAACTGTCAGTCCATTTGTTACAGTCGAGTAGACTTGCTCAGTGGAGTCCACCAAAATGCAACCCCAGCTTATGATAAGCTCTGCATCAACAGCAGGCCATCAACATAGATAGAGCTATTGAAAAGGACAATTCTTTAATGTGCTCCAGTTATTTTTTCTAAAGAGCCTGTGCCATCAAATGCACATCCACAAAACTACTGCACAGTACCAGACTTATAAACCTGCCACTTAGGTTGATTTGTGCATTGAAGTTTTTAAGAACACATTGCTTCCATTACTAGTATCTGATTAAAATGATTCCAGTGCTTAGTGAAGGCTGAATTGAAGTGAATCCACTCTATAAAATATGAAAAGCAGAGCAGTACATCTGCTCGCTTCCACCAGATGGTGTTCCAGTATTGTGGCCATTGGTTATGTTGTTTGCAATTGCTTTTTTCCTCTCTCTTTGATCTTTCTGCTGCGAGAAACACGAGTAGTCTAAAGATTATCTTGTTACAAAACTCCCCTGTGGTACTAATACAGAAATAGCAATGATGCAATGTGGACAGTCACATCTCACCCCCACCACCACCCCCACCCCCCCACCCCCCCACCACAAACACGGCACTTGGGTGTTCTATAATCTATTCACATGGAATGTGCTCCAGCCATGTTTTCTGTGGGTTATTGGTTTTCAAAAGAAGTTTATAACAAACACAAGTAGATTTCCATTTCCAAACGTGTTCAGATAACAAAGGACTGTATCTACAGCATCATTAACAAATGGTGGCAATCAATGTGCAAATTATAGGTATTTTAAAAATAAATGCTGTCCTTTTTATAAAGCTCTTGGATGCTGGAGAAGCTGTTAAAGATGAGAAAATGAAACTAGCCACAGGGTTAAGACTACCTTTAAACTATACGATCTCCTGGGTATAAAAAGCAGACCACATCATTGAGAGTGATAGTTTGGAAAGGCACTTCCCTTGTGGAAGTAGCTGGTTTTAACACATTAAACCAAAATTAAATGGCAGTTACTAGATCAAATACACAGTTTCAAAGACAGAAACTGTTGGAAAAACTCAGCAGGTCTGACAGCATCTGTGGAGAGAGAAACAGAGTTGACGTTTCGAGTCTGTATGATTCTTCTTCAGAGCTCAGAGTCATATGGGCTCGAAACATTAGCTTTGTTTCTCTCTCCTCAGATGCTGTCAGACTGGCTGAGATTTTCCAGCATTTCCTGTTTTTGTTTCAGATTTCCAGCATCCACAGTATTTTGCCTTTAGATACACAGTTTCATTTATTTTTTAATTTGGAAACCTAGGTGAGGGGTCAATGTTAATGCAACATGACATCAAGAATGGAAAAAAAAGAGACCATATGGGGTGAATGAAGAAGCAGTGATGAGGTGACTAAGTTTGGATTTTAGAAGCCTGAACACTGTACGAAGAAAGGAAAACTGCTAGGGGTATGAAATTCCATGGCTTGGAAGTCCCATTAAAGGATGGGTTAAATGTGACAAAGGAAGGAGGAGCCAAAGAGGGGAGAAAGGCAAGAAATATGAAAAGCTAAAATGCAATATCTGATTATACAAATAGGATAGTTGAAGGGTGATGAGTGAGGAAGCAGGTGAAGGTGAAGAGACTGGGGAACAGTCCAGCTATATCTGTGGAGAGATGGCAATGACTATACATACCCAAACATACGCATTGCCTTTGGCAGGTAGGAATTTAATCCACTTTCTTTGGTTTTTCTCTCTTTGTTTCTTCAGAGCTGAAGTCAGGTATTTTCTTGCATCTTATAGTCAAGAAAAGCAGCCAGCATATTAAGTAGCACCAGCGTGTTTTATAATAAAGAATCATCAAGCAGAAAATGATGCAGCAACATCTCATTACATCTACATAATACACTTTTCGCATTTCTAGAAACAGTGACATCAATTACTATTACGCAAATAGGTTTGAAACAGCTGCAATCAATGGCAAGGGTCAGGGAACGCTGCGAGTATAAAAGGGAGGAGAAAGTACAAAGATACAAGGTTCAAATACAATAGTCTAGATTGAGATATCGGATACATCCAACTGCCTGGTACTTGTGAAAGAACACGGTACAGATGCGCATTTGTTATTCATCTTTATTCATCTCTCAGGCATTGTACATTCTGCAATAATAAACATGAACAGTGATGGCAAAGCTGGGAGAAAGTCATGATTATAAATATTTACATAGATTCTGTATATAGTTTTTTAAAACATGACAGGTAACATTAATCATTTGTTTCATATAGAAACGGGGGGAGGGGTACATTCTATGCTGAGATCTATTTATTTATATGTATCGCTATGTTATATAATCTATCATCAATATAAGCTTCTCTACATACCTACTTATATACCACTATATTTATATACATACATATTGTATAAATATCTGTTCCCTCCTGTGTCTATGCAAAAAATGGGATCACAAATATTTCATAGGATTACATAGGATATATGCCACAGAAACAGATCATTCAGCACCACCAGACCATGTTGGTGTTTACATTCCACTTGAGTCTCCTCCCATCTTTCCTTAGCTAAAGCTATCATCAAAACCTTCTATTTCCCTCTCCCTCAAATCCTTGACTAGCTTGAGTGCATCCAAACTATTTGCTTCAACCAGTTCCTGTGGTGCCAAGTTTAACAATAGCTATTGTATTTTTTTTCTAAAAAGGCACCAATTTCAAATTCTATGGGCACAATATTATGCCTCACAGGCGGGCGCCCGCCCAACCCAATCGGGCGTAAAATAGCACGAGAAGATGGAGGGTGAGCACCCCGACGTCATCCCGCACGCTCGCAATCTTCAGGTCGGCCGCCATCAATTAAAAGGCCACTTAAGGCCATTAAAAAGCCAATTGATCCAGATTTTACGCTGCCCGTGTGATTTCGTGCTCATCGCACAGGCAAAACAGGCAGGCAGGCAGCCGACAATTTGCTAAACCTCATCCACAGGTGGGATAAAATGGGTTAGCAGCATTGCTAGTGTGAGTAGTGAGGAGTTTAGGAGATAGTTTGCTGCTGGTAGCTTATTTGAACTTGACAGCTTCATCTCTGTTCTGAGCCTTATCCTTCGCATTTCTGGGTTTCATTTCAGGACTCACTGGTGTCTACAAAGCCCCTGGAGGATTATCACCGTGTGGACCCTTCCAGGTATCAGACAGCCTTCCTTTACCTGGTAATGGGGATTGTGGTCTCTGCTGGAGGCACCTCCTCTGAGGAGGAAGAGAGGGGTAGAAGGGGGAGGAGGCCAGGTGTCCCAATGAAGCTTCTAGGGGAGGGACCTGTGGGAGAAGGGGTGCAGGAACAAGTGGTGCAGGGCCAACAGGAAGGCCAAGGAGGAAGGGGCCGCAGAAGACGCCACACTATCCTGCTGCCAGGGTTTAAGGCAGCGATGCAGCTACCTCAACATGTCTGAGGTGCAATGCTGAAGGAGGCCCCACCTCTCCAAAGAGACCGTAACCTCCATTTGCTAGATGATTGGGCCTGAGATCAGCTCCGACTGTATTGGTGGACATCCCATGCCAGTAGCTCTGAAGGTCACAGGGACCCTCAACTCCTATGCCTCCGGCTCTTTCCAGGGCTCAGTGGGGGATCTGTGTGGAGTCTCCCAATCAGCTGTCCACTGTTATATCAAGCTGGTGACTAATACTCTGTTCAAGTGGGTAATGACAATTATTTATTTCCATATGGATGACACCAGCCAGGCTGAGTGAGCCAGAGGGTTTTCAGCGATTGCTGGGGTCTCCCTCATCCTGGGTGCCATCAACTGCACACATGTGGCCATCAAGGTGCAAGCGGGTCAGCCGGGTGCCTTCCATGAGAAAGGATTCCATTCCATGAACGTGGACATAGTGTGTTACCACGGGATGCAGATTCTGCAAGTCTATGCAAGGCACCCTGCCAGTTCCCATGATGCTTACATCATCAGACACGCCCAGGTGCCGAGGCTGTTCAGCGCTTCAGCTCGACTGGATGGATGGCTGCTGGGTGACTAGGGTTATCCGTTGAAAAGGTGCCTTATGACGCCTCTCTGCCACCCAAGAACAGAGGAAGACCAGTGTTATAATAGGAGTCATGCCTCCACAAGGGCAGTGGTAGAAAGGACCACTTCTGAAGATGTGCTTCTGATGCCTGGACCATTCAGGGGGAGCACTGCAATACCCCCCAGAGTGGGTGTCACAAATAGTGGTTGTATGCTGCACTCTGCACAATCTGGTACTGGCAAGGAGTACCCACTATAGGAAGAGGATCTTGACGCAGCTGCACAGGCCACAGATAATGAGCCCAGTAGTGAGTCAGAAGAGGAGCACGGTGAGGAGAAGGCTGAGGGCATGGAGCCAGACCTCTGTATCCTCCAGGGAGGCAGGGACACCAGGGGCACCTTGGTCCAATGCTACTTCAACCAGGCTACCAAAGATCTGCTTTCACCTCATGCCACAGATAACGCCTCCATCCTCATGTTTGAAATGACCCTTTCATTTGAACCCAAAATCCGAGTGCCTGTGCAATAACGTTTAGAGCCACTCACGCCCAGCATAACATACTGGCATACCCTGCACCAAAAATACGGTGAAGCATACTCAGATCAGACCAAAATTTATGTAATGTTCACAATCAAATCAAATTAACATTACCATCTCTGGTGTTCATTTCTACCCCAGTAAACACAAACAAAACATTACAGAACAGAAGATCACCCGTGACCAGTCCCTCTTGTGCTCATGGTGCCTTAAACTTACATTTACGAGTGCCTCCCTCGCTGGCAGTGGCATTGGTGACAGCCTGCTGACTCTGCTCATTGTTGGCCTTGATGGCCTTGGCAGTCGTCCTCTGGTCAGTGGAACCTGTGCTGGCCCCACCTTGGAGGAAGCGGCCAGTGCCATGGCTGGCATCTCCCCGTTCATCACAGCCTTATCAGGTGCCACGGTCACTGGCAGAGGGGTGGAAGAGCTGCTGCCATCATCCAAAGCGCCTTGGGATGGACCCACAGAGACGACAGGCAGTTCGTGCACCAGTGTGAGGTCACTGTGGACCTCCCTGCTTGCCATTGATGGACGGGCACCTAGCTGGGATACTGGGTGCCTCATCCATCTCCCACACAGACACTGACCTCAATGCCTGTGTGAGTGCTTGCAGGTCCGATCGCAACCCCAGGAACCCCTGATTCTGTCCCTGGAGCTACCTCTCCATGAGAGTCACCACTCTCTCAATGGAGGAGGCAGTGTGCTCGGCCATGAGGGTCAACGCAGTGCTCATGCTCCGCATGGACTCTTCCATAACAGAGACCATGGCATGCATACCCTCATGGATTTCCTCCAGATCCTCCCACACATCCCATTAGACATCTGCTACCTAATGGGCAACTCCAGAGGCTCACCATCTGACTTCAACTCAGCCTCATCCTGGTCTCCGCAGTCCTCCGACTGCAGGTGCCATGGGCACTCTCTGCCTCTGCCTGCACCTCAAGCGAGTGTAAAGTGCCCTCACTGCTGTGCAGAAACATTCTGGTTGAAGATATAATGCCCACCGAAGTGCTGGTATCTGTGCTGGTGCCTGGTTCAGAGAGCAGGTGTGATTATAGATGCAGCTGAAGCCCGGCGGTCCTCTGGCATCAGGGGTGGCTCTTTGGGGTCCTGAGAACAAATGCCTGCTGGCAAATCTAAGGGAGAACAACAACATGTCATTAGTTTAAGTCATCACACTGTCACTGTGCATGCCAGGCACCCTGGTAAGACCATGGAAATCTGCATCAAGGTGCCATTATCTCTCAGTGATAGATGGGGTCTCCAGTTTTGAGGCTTTCTTAATGATGAGACTAAACAAGAACGTTTGCACCATCCGAAACTCTCACCTCTGTGCACTGCACTCTTACCTTCGTCCGACATTCCAGCCTCTCCACGACTGGCTGCACGAGGTGCATGTTGCCTCTCCAGCTCCAAGGCACGCTGCTCAAATCTGTTTAGAATTAGGAGGCTTGGGGGGCCCCTGCTTGTCCGTGACCTCTCAATGTAGTTATGGCTCATCTTCTCCTGAAAGAACAGATGAGCATTGATTGGTCCACTTTCTACCTGCAGCACCATTGCAGCCTGGCCAACCCCACCTGAGGAACACCTTGGGCACATCCGAGTCATAGCCCTCAAGCTGCAAGGCACACAGTCCAAGCTCACCCCATTGGCCAACTCCGGCATCATTAACAGTGGGCACTCAGACTCTAGAACCCCTGAACTCCACAGGGGGACAGCCCTTAACACTTCACCACACTGATCCATGCCAACACCATACTCACCCTTCCCAAGTTCAGCAGGTCGTTGTGACACTACAGCCATGTGCACCGCACAATATCGTGAGGCTGCTGACCTTGGCTGCCACCTCCTCCTAAGCTCTTTTTTGTCAGGTGTGGTGGTCGCCTCCTTCCATCCCTGGGGACAAGGATGTCCGTCCTGGCAGCCACCTCCTCCAAGAGCACTGCAAAGCACTCTTCTGAAAATCACTGTTGGTGGGGGGGGGGAGAAGGTTGGGGGCAGGGGGGGGGGGGAGTGCCCACCCACCTGGCGTCTCCAGCCGCTGTTGAGGCCATAGCTTCACTCTCCAAAACGCGGAATATATGTTCTTCCCTGGCAGCCTTCAAGGGGCTGCCTGTGCTGTCTTTAAACCACTTGCCAGGTCTCCATTAAACCTGGTGCCCAACAGGCCCCTGCCCCCGCCCGTCCCTTCCCAACCATTGGGAAGACACGTTTCACATTGGACAGGCCTCAATTGGCTGGCCAGCATGAAATAGCAGTCGTGGGCCTATCGCGGGTAGGGGCCTCGTTTCCAACCGGTCCCGGCCCCGCCGATCACGCACACCCACCAAGGGTAAAATTCAGGCCCATGTCCAGACTGGACATACCATTCTGTGTCTCCTTCCTGGGGGGCTCATCAGGAGACCACTGACCCTGCAAAACATATCACAAACTAAGTGTGTAGGACTCCCAGCCAGCAACATACTTCCCTGAAACCAGGAACTAGAATTTTGTGCCATCAAGATTTTCTCATTGAGATATGGGATAAAAATGACTCTTGTAACATGTCCTCCCACTTTGACCATGCAGTAGGCCACATGATTTCCTAAAAGAGTAAATGTTTCAAGCATCGTCTGTACTGTATTACATAATTAATTTGAGAACTGTCTTATATTTATTCACAAGTTGTTCGGCAGGCCAGACCTTCCTGGCAACATGATAACCTATGAACTCGTCAAACTTATCATCAGCAAGATGTAAATCTGGATTGTCACATTGAGAAGACAGACCAGATGCAGAGTTCTTGTCAGGTTGAAGCTGAATCCTCCACAATTAACATCCTGGGGGTTACCATTGACCAGAAACTGAACTGGACTAGCCAAATAAATACTGTGGCTACAAGAGCAGGTCAGAGGCCAGGAATTTTCTGATGAGTAACTCACCTCCTGGCTCCCCAAAGCCTGTCCACCATCTACAAGGCACAAGACAGAAGTGAGATGGAATACTCCCCACTTGCCTGGGTGATTGCAGCTCCAGAGCACTCAAAAAGCTCAACACTGTCCAGGACAAAGAAGTCCATTTGATCTGCACTCCTTCCACCAACTTAAACATTCACTCCCTCTACTTCAGATGCACAGTTGCAGCAATGTACTATAGACAAAGTGGACTGCAGGAACACACTCGCACTCCTTCAACAGCACCTTCCAAACCCGTGACTAAAGTATCATAAATGGCCCCATGGCATGTTTAACAAAGACTACTGGCAAAAAGGCCTCCAGGAACTTCCAAACATTTATTAACTATAAACAATGATTTACAGAGGTAGATATGCTCAAGGTTCCTTCCAGAAATATCGCTCTGTGTTCCAGTGACATGTGATCAGACTGATTGTATCTTAGTGTAATAGCTATTAACCCTTTATATTACATCTCTCTCCAAGTCTTTCATTCGACATTAAATATTTACACTATCCTCCTTCCTCAACCACCCCCACAGTCTGCATGCGAGTGGCATCAATCTCCAACTGTGTACTTGGCTCTCTTAGCCGCTCTTACATGTAGGATGTTATGTTTTCCATATTCTTCCTGGAATGCGCTGAAATCAGAAGACAGCGTTTCTAGCGTACAGTATAAACTCTCTTTTTCTTCTTCCTTTTGTACTTCCTTTGTAGGGCGAGTTGCTGGCTGCTCTTTCCTGAAGGAATGAGACTTGGTTACTGCTGTTAAGGTTTGTATAGCTGTAGTGGGTCTACAGTCTTCTAATCCAGCAATTCCATTGTCTGGCAAAAGCTTCCATTGCTTAAGCACATTCAATGATTCCTGTGCCTTAAATCAAGTCCTGTGCAATCCCAATGTCACATTGAAGAATGAAGCCGATGGACAAATAGGAGAATGAAGATTATTCTCAAGTGGAGTTTATGGTGCTTTTGTTAATACTGTAGGGTTTTGTCTTTCTGCTTGTGGTGTTCGACATTGTGCGCACTCTGCTTTCACGTCAGTGTGAATTTCTTGTTCACTAGGTCTTGGCATTTTGAGAGCTTCATCAGTCAAGGCAACATCTGGAATACAGCTGACTATCACTTCAGGCTCTGTTACTATATAGTGTTTTACTGGATAATGTTGTTGTTCTGCTGCCTCTACTAGACTCAGAAGTATATCAGCAGCTTCAGTCACTTCCTCTTCAGCCTAGACATCAAGGTTTGGGGAGTCAGCTTATGTTCTGCAACTGTCTCACTGGCCATTGTCGGAGCTTCTGTTCCTGGTTTCACTTCGTGAAAGTCAGTGTCTACACCAGGTTGTTCTATGTCATCGGTGTCCTTACCAGAACAGTCAGGTGATTTGGCATCCTGGCCACATTCATCAGTAATGTTCTGGTCAACCTCATTAGTGGTATCTCGGTTATCATCTTTTTCCACTTTCTCTTCAAAACGTAATGTGATGACCAGAATTTCCCCTGGTTGGTCACCATGGTCAGTGGTGTTCAGTTCTTATTCTTTATCAACCTTCCCCCCAAAGAGTAATATAACTTCTAAAATGTCTTCCTCTGGCTGGTTACCACCACCAGTAGTGGTCCGGTCTCCATTTTCATCTACTCTCTCCGCAAAAAATTCCAGAATGCCCCTCTGTGGCTGCAGGTGTGAAGCTTTTTCTATGGAGACTAGTTCAAACCATTCTGGGTCACCTTGTGTTTCGACTGCAACTGGTGAATAAAGATACAAGCCTCTCTGCTTAATAAAGAATAATCTAGATTATGAATAATGTACAGTGTGTCAATAAGTTCTCTTCCATTACATCGAGGTGCAGCAATAACCTGCCCTTGCCCCCTGGACCGTGAAATTGAATGGTAGATGGATGGAGAAACTCAGGGTTCAGTCACTGTGCTATGTCAGAGAGACCGGACACTCCTGTGCCTGTGTTTAATTTAAAATAGTTTTTTGACCATTGCCTATGATATCCACACTCCAAAATGTCCCCTTGGATTTTGCAACTTCACCAAAGAAAAGCACTTCCTGTTCCTCTGTGGCATCCATTTCCTGGATGATCTGCTTGGTCTCCCTGTCAATTTTGGAATAGGAGGCTTTTTGTTGCAGCATATTGCTTTAAAATGGCCCTGCCTCCTTCAGAAATGAGGAGGCCTTTATGGCGGGACAGTCCTCACGCTAGTGGTTTTTTTTCACCCCACAATGGGAGCACTGAATAATGACGGCAACCTTCGCTCTGGGTCTACTTTTTAGTGGGTGCCCTAGCACCTCCATTGCTTCAAACTGGACTGAGTCAAGGGTCTGACACCATAAAGATTCTCTATCACTCTGGGTTAAAACTCAATTCTGCTTCTGTTGTTCAGCCTCTCTCGCTAACTGCACTGTCTTGGGCAATGTTAGATTCTGCCTGGAATGTAGAAAATCAGATAAGGTTTCATCAAGCACTCCCACCACAATATGCGGGCTCGGATGAGTTTATCCTTTAAGAGCACCATCAGCCAAACGATACAGGGCATTAATGAAAAAGTCAATACTTTCTCCAGATTCCTGAGTGAGCCTATTGAACCTCACCCAGTCTATAATAATGTTCCTCCGGAGACTAAAGTACAAATCGCTGGCCTTAATAAACCCTTCATAGTTACTGTGTCCTCATAAACACCCAGTCTTACACAAGAAGTCAAGAAGCAGGAGCAGGAGTAGACCACATGGCCCATCAAGCCTGCACCTCCATTCAATACAATCATGGCTGTCCTTGGGTTTCAACTCTACTTCCTTTCCTGTTCCCCATATTCCTTAATTCCCTGAGACACCAAAAATCTGTCAATCCCAGCCTTTAAATGTACTAAACAATGGAGCATCCACAACCCTTTGAGGTAGAGAAGTCCAAAGATTCACAACCTTTTGAGTGAAGTAATTTCCCAAGTCAGTCATAAATGATCAGTTCCTTGTCCTGAGACTGTGTCCCCGTGTTTCAGATTCCCCGATCAGTGGAAACAATCTCTCATCATCTATTCTATCAAACCCCTTCAGAATCTTGTGCGTTTCAATGAGATCACCTCTCATTCTTCTAAATTGCAGATCCAATTTATTCAGCCTCTCATGATAGGACAACACCCCCACCACCCCCCCCACCCCCCCACCCCCTCCCAGGGGCCAATTTAGTGAACCTTCTCTGTATCACCTCCAATACAAGTATATTCTTTTGTAAATGTGGAGACCAAAACTGCATACAATATTCCAAAACACCAAAACTCTACAATTGCAGCAAGACCTCTTTACTCCTGTGCTCCAACCTCTTGCAATAAAGGCCAACATATCATTTGATTCCTAATTGCTTGCTGTATCTGCATGTTAACTTTTTGCATTCCTTTATATCCAAGTCTCTTTGAACAACAACACAAGTTTCTCACCTTTAAAAAATATCCAGCTCTTCCATTGTTTTGATCAAAGTGAATAATTTCACACTTCCCTATATTATAAACCATCTGCCATCTTGTTGCCCAGTCACATAACCTGTCTATATCTCATTGCAGTCTCTCTGTGTCCTCTCCACAGCTTACCTTTCCACCTAGCTATGTATCACCAGCAAACTTACATACGTTACTCTGTCTCTTCATGTGAGTCATTACTATAGATTGTAAATAGCTGAGACCCTTGTGGTACTCCACTATTCGCTATCTGCCAACATGAAAAAGGCTCATTTATCCCTACTTTCTGCTTCTTCTCTATTAACTAATTCTCTATCTATTCTAATATATTACCTCCAACACCATGTGCACTTATCTTGCCTATTAATTTTTTGTCTCGCACCTTATCAAAAGCCTTTTGGAAATCCAGGTATGCTACATCTCCTGGGTACCCTTTATCTACCTTGCATGTTGTCTGTGCTGCTGCCAATGGAATAGAGGAGTGTGCTGACCCATTCTTTATCAAGCTTCTGTGTTAACCCCAAAGCAGTGCTATACCTGTCTAATCTGCGATTCCAGTTTTGCCAGTGTGTTGCTTGGTCAGGGCCTTCCATGTGGTCAAACAATTTGGATCAAGGTTGGACCTTTTCCATGTTTGTCCAAAAATACTTTTAATTGACTCTCTTGGGACTCTACTGCCATATTTCCTTCAGGTTTTCTGTCAAAATCATTCTCTGGCTATTTTACGTTCAATGGCTTTCACCTTCCTGCCACCATCAGTTTCGTCGGGGATCCTTTCCATTTGGTAGGTTTAACGCTGCCATCTTGAAGCGTCATCATAAGTTATCCTAGGGCGTGTTCAACAGAGCCTAATGGAAACAAGGCTTTAGGAACTATCAAACATTTATTAATTCTATACAGTGATGTACGGGGACAGGTAAGCACGAGGCTCCTTCCAGAACCATCTCTTCCTGTGATACATGATTTGACATCACTGATGATGTATATTAGCTATTAGCATAATAGCCATTAACCATTTATATTACAGTGACCTCTAGCATCTAGAAGGGCAAGGGCGGCAGTGCATGGGAACACCACCACCTGAAATTCCCCTCCAAGCCACGGACCATCCTGAGCGTCACTGGATCAAAATCCTGGAACTCCCTAAAGGCACTCTGGGTGTACCCGCATCAGATGGATTGCAGCAGTTCAAGAAGGTGGCTCACCACCATCTCCTTGAGGACAGTTAGGGATGGGCAACAAATGTTACCCTTGCCAGCGACATCCACATCCTAACAAACAATTTTTTAAGAAGCTAACAGCTAATGTAAATACGATATTAGACAGCATGAGTGTTTCTGTTTTGTACCTGGTATATGTGTGAGCTGTAAATTGGCTGAATGGCAGCCTAACCATAGCAAAATAACCAAGAGCAGGCCAAACTATGTTATCGATAAGTAAGGTGCAGCAGTCTCAACAGCTTTACCTATCTGCTATAAGATACAGTACAAAATGGGAACTTACTCTCTGACCAAGGCGACTTGCAAATTAAAAGCATGTGAATGATATGAGAACAGAATTTTTTGTGCATCGTGTATTGTACAGTGAGACATCTCACCTAACAGGCAAATTCCAACAGGCTGTAGATCTGATGAAACACATGTATGTAAGGAGCTTGTAAAATCACATCTGGAGAATTTTTCTTGTGAATCTGACTGTTCTGAATGCAACTGGCTGTTCTTCATATCAGTATTCCAGCTGGAGTAATAGCTACATAAGTATATACACATAGTATAGATAAAACAAATATAACATATTATGTGAAGAAGTGTCATATGGACTCGAAATGTTAGCTCTGTCTTTCTCTCCACAGATGCTGTCAGACCTGCTGAGTTTTTCCAGGACTTTTTGCTTTTGTTTCCAATTTCCAGCATCTGCAGTATTTTGCCTATAACATAATATGATATAGATATGCATGCTGTCAGAGATATTTTTCACCAATCACCTGCTGGATTTTATTGCAGTGCACTATTCATCAGTCACAATCGTTAATCTTTCAGTGTAGAGTCTGAGCCCACCAGCTTCAGCAGCGGAAAGGAAATGAGAGGGGTGAACCCTGATTTAAAGGAATTTAGCGAGACGTCTTCCTCTGTGAACCGTAAGCAACGAATCATAAACCAGTTTTTGTGTCTTGGTTTCTGATTCGATGCACCAAGAAATTCTCCCGTTTGGGTCACACAACTGATTGCATGGACATCGTAAAGAGACTACCCAAAATCAAGTGTCTTGGGTTCAGAAGTTAGAATTTGGACTTGGAAGAAGAAAAGGGAGTAGATTACGCGGAAGCACCAACAGTAAGCTGTTTTACTGCAATTATACTCGTGGAAGATGACAGTGAGCATGATGTTAGATAAGGGAGCAATGAGCACAATTGCATTTGAAGGAGCTGTATTTTGTTAGAGATGTCCAAATGTGTAATACACTGTGAAAGTGAACACGGAGACTGTAAAGCCTTCAAAAGGAAGGACAATCTTCTGCCAAGCGATCAAAGCAAAGCCTTAAAATAAAAACATGGGGTGTGAGAGTCATTGCCGTGTTACTGCTTTCCTTAAAGGACCAAGCACCCAAATTGCAGGAAAGGGAATTTTCAAGAATTTCTGCTATTGCAAAGCATCTAGAAGTACTCTGGATTGTTTTTGGAGATGTTGTGGTGAGCTTCCCACATTGGTCCGCCAGTGTTACTATATCCTCACAGGAAAGGGGTTTGGGGGGCAAAAGAGTCCACACAAATGCTGCAACAGGGCTGGGGGCAGCAGTGGCAGCGCCTCTGGGCTTGCAGCATGACAGGAAGATGGAGCAGACGCTGTGGAGAGGGCAAGCTCTGCACAATGGCCTCTGCCAAGTCGGAGCCAGATTTCTTAATGTTCCCAACTCTATATGACTCTCTAAGGTATGTGCAGTGCCAGTAACTGAGCTGATGAAAAGTGTTAAGTCAAGTGACAGGGCCTCTTCAATAGTGTTGTGTTATTGATCTTACTATTCCTCGTTGAGCTGCTGCAACGGAGCAGGCAACCATTTCTAGCTGTTTGAAAGCAGCATCTTCGAAGTGGAAGGTTGGGGTGAGGGGAGCAAGAGCCCTATGGTCACACTATCTGCAAAATAGTTTCCACATATCTCTGTTTCCTATCGATCTCCATCTCTCTACAGTGGCCATACCTCAAAAAGTCCATTATTGGCTTAAAAATGCTTTAAAACTGCCTGAGGTCATGAAAGGTGCTATATAAATGCAAGTTTGCTTGTTTTGTTTCTCAGTTACTAAATATGGATGTTGGATGCTCAAATGGCTTTAAAACAAAATACAAATTGAGAAATCAGAATATGCAATGACACAATCATATTCTTCCACAGGATCGTGCCCAGAAAATTTAAAATTAAAAACATAAAGTCTCATTCCTTCAGATTCTCAATTGTTTAATATGGTTTTAAAAATATCAAATTTCTTTTTTAACTTTTCTTTTCTGTCCTTTCTCTGTCTGTCTCTCTCTCTCTCTCTCTCAATCCAATCTTCCTTTCCCTCATTTTATTTCTCTTTCTGTACATGATTTAACATTCAACTCATCCACCTCCTTCGTTGCCATTCCTCCATCCCTTTCTCAGCCCTTAAATCATACCGGTTACCATTACCCCATTTTTCACCCAGACACTGTTTACCCTAATCGTGACATCCTCAGCTCAGATTTCTGGCAAGTCTGTGAAAATGTTCAAACCAAAACTTGCACGAAAAGTCTAACAAACCAGGCACGCCACGAGATGCTCCAATCCAGAAAAAAATGGCTTTGGACTTTTGTGTCCTTTCTTCACTCACTTACACATTAAAACTTGTATTTCAAGGTTTCGGCCTTTCCAAAGGCCTGAACAAAAAAGTTAATAGTTTGACCGAGCGCTGTCGTTAAATTAGCTTCGGTGAGTTACGCATTTCAAGCAGGTACGTTGTCAACAAGTTCCCACCACACCTCAGTACAATTTTCTCACTGCTGTTTGCCTGGTCAGAGGATTTTTTTTTTGTGCCCCTCTCAGATCTTCTTCAGATTCAAGCAATTCCAAAACACACGAGGGGATAAATTCTCATTTTTTTCCCCTTCAGGTAATGCTTACATTTTAACTATTATTTATTGTTGATTTAAATTGTTTGCACTTTACCGTAGAGACAGACAAACAGTAGCTGGCCCTTCTGTTATTTATTCTTAAAGCTTACCAATGAACCTATTTTTCTCTTTGGAATGCTGCCTTCATTCTGACTTCACACATTGCTCAGGGTTTCTCTCTTCATGCATGAACATTCACGGTGGAAAAATAAGCACAGGAGCTTGAGAGGTAACAAATTTTCTTTTTTGGGGGGTGTGGTTAAAATCTGAAAAGTGTCTAAACTATGAAAAATGGCATTTTTATCACAAAATCCCTGTCCCCATTGAAATAAGACTATATTTGAGCATGTGTGAGAAAGAGAAGCAGATAAGAAAAAGGAGAATGTGCAAGAAGAGTCAATTGGTGGGAGGCAGACACGGAGGATAGGGAGAATGGTAAGGCTGAGTCAGATTGATGAAGAAACAAGATAGAGAATAGAAAATAGGGAATGAAGAAAGAGAGGCAGAGTTGCAAAGGTTGCAAGGAGGAAAGAGAGAGGAACGGAGAAAGATAGGCAGAGAGAAAGACAAATTAAGTGAGGCAGAACCAAGGTGTGAGAGAAAAACAGACAAAGAATGGAAGAGAGAACACATGTGAGATACAGGCACATACAGTGATCTTAACAGTGTGAGAGAAAGATAGAATGTGCCTGGGTATGAGAGCAAATGTAAAAGTGAGACACAGGGCTGGATTTAATGGAGGCGACAGGGATCTCACCCGCTAGTTGCAGTGCTGTCAAGAGCCCCGTGACAGTGGCTGTTGCTGGTACTACACCCACCCAAGGCCTAAGGTCGTGCCACACAGGTGAATGATGGCGGGAGGGTGGGGTGGGGCTGGGGGTGGGGGGAGGTGTAGGTGGAGTCTGCAGCAAGGGCATGGGGGGTGGGGGGCAACTCTCAACGCCCCCACCCCTTCTTGATGTCGGTCCCTCGATCAGGCACCAAGTGCCTGACAGCATTCCAGGAGGTCGCTACCAGCCCTGTCCTAGTTTGCTTGTCATGCTCCCAACATGGTGAGCAACCCCGCCTGCCATGATGTTACTACAGTGTGTAACGCTCTCTCTAAATACTGCCAAATCTGCATATCCACTCACCACCACCAGACACTGAGATCTGCTCCTCAATACGAAAGTGGCAGTGGGATGAGGCCCTTCAGTGCCATTAATTGTTCACTTATGGGCCTTGATGACAGGAGGGTTGAAAGACCATCCACTGGCCTTCCTGCCATGGGCTTAATTGGACTGGAGGCAGGAAGATGACGGGTCCCACCACGCCACATGCCACCTGCCATCAAACTCGCTACAAGGGAGGCTTTTAAACTTCACCCACAATATGAAAGAGACAGAAAGGAATGAGTGGTTGAGAGAAAGCTGATGTGACCCACACCCAACACACATCGGTGGTTCCTAATTTCTCTCTGCTTCCTGACTTCATTCCAGCTACGATGATATGCCCAAGTCTTATCCTTGACAGTATCTGTCAATCTGATGATCCTCCATTGCCCACAAGAACCAAGATTATCCATCCTAGTACTAATGCTAAGCGCAATTATGAACAAATAATGATCTTGGGCTTTAAAAGCAGGATCTGAAGCAACGAGTGAGCATAGGTCACACAAGATGTGGCCCCAGTTTCCTGGGTTTACCTCTTTCCAATATTACACATTCAAGACTCTCTCCGAATACTGCCAAATCTGCATATCCACTCAATACCACTAAATCCTGGGATCCACTCCTCAATACTCCAGACTTTAGGAACTGCACCTCAATATTCCCAGACCCTGGGGCCCCCTCCGAAATATTCCCAGACCCTGGGGCCCCCTCCGAAATATTCCCAGACCCTGGGGCCCCCTCCGAAATATTCCCAGACCCTGGGGCCCCCTCCGAAATATTCCCAGACCCTGGGGCCCCCTCCGAAATATTCCCAGACCCTGGGGCCCCCTCCGAAATATTCCCAGACCCTGGGGCCCCCTCCGAAATATTCCCAGACCCTGGGGCCCCCTCCGAAATATTCCCAGACCCTGGGGCCCCCTCCGAAATATTCCCAGACCCTGGGGCCCCCTCCGAAATATTCCCAGACCCTGGGGCCCCCTCCGAAATATTCCCAGACCCTGGGGCCCCCTCCGAAATATTCCCAGACCCTGGGGCCCGCTCCGAAATATTCCCAGACCCTGGGGCCCCCTCCGAAATATTCCCAGACCCTGGGGCCCCCTCCGAAATATTCCCAGACCCTGGGGCCCCCTCCGAAATATTCCCAGACCCTGGGGCCCCCTCCGAAATATTCCCAGACCCTGGGGCCCCCTCCGAAATATTCCCAGACCCTGGGCCCCCTCCGAAATATTTCCAGACCCTGGGGCCCCCTCCGAAATATTTCCAGACCCTGGGGCCCCCTCCGAAATATTTCCAGACCCTGGGGCCCCCTCCGAAATATTTCCAGACCCTGGGGCTCCCTCCGAAATAGTACCAGACCCTGGGGCCCCCTCCGAAATAGTACCAGACCCTGGGGCCCCCTCCGAAATATTACCAGACCCTGGGGCCCCCTCCGAAATATTACCAGACCCTGGGGCCCCCTCCAAAATATTACCAGACCCAGGGGCCCCCTCCAAAATATTACCAGACCCAGGGGCCCCCTCCGAAATATTACCAGACTCTGGGGCCCCCTCCTCAATACTATCAGACCCTGGAACTCTCCCCTCAATACTATCAGACCTCCAAACTAGCAAACCTGGGAACCCCACCCCCCTTCCTCAATACTAACAGACCTTGGCACCAATCTTCAATATTATTAGATCCTCGGGACCTCCTCCTCAATACTAACAAACCCTGGGACCCTCTCCTCAAAATGGCCTGACCTTGGACCCTCCCTCCTCAATACTATCAGCCCCTCGGATCCCTCCTCAATATTACCAGACTCTAGGCTCCCCCCCCCAACCTCAATAATTTCAGACCCTAAGACCTAGGACTCCCTTCCCTCCTCAATAGTAACAGACCCTGCAGCACCCCCTCCTCAACGTTAACAGACCTTGACACCCCTCCTCGATATGATTAGATCCTCAGGCCCCCTCCTTAATACTTGTAGACCCTGGGACCCTCTCCCCAAAATGACGAGACCTGGGACCATCCCTCCTCAATACTATCAGACCATGGGACCCCCCCCCTCAATATTATCAGACTCTGAGACCCATCCTCAATATTAACAAGACCTTTGGATCCTCATCCTCAATACTAACAGACACTGGGACACCTCTTCCCACTGCAAGACTCTGGGACTCCTCTCCTCAATATTACCAGTACCTGGGGTCCCCTTGCCCACTACTAGACCCTGGAACACCCTCCTCAATACTCGCTAACTCTGGATCTCTCTCCCCAATACTAGGCCTGGGATTCCTGTCTCCTCTGGACCATCTCTCCAGACCACCAGACCCTGCAACACTCCCTCCCATTGTTCCCAGAAATTGGATTCTTTTTTCAGTGCTGCTATACCCTGAAACCCTCTGAGCCCCTGTGCTTGCCAACATTGTTAATTCTCCTGAAACTGCCAGAGCAAGAGTGCAGGTTACTATGAAATATTAAAACAATTGTGGAATTCAAGCTGCATACAGCGAATAGCTGTACTTCACTTGGGACTTCAAAGTTTGTTTGCCTGCCTTGCTTCAGGCAGCACTCACCGTCACCAGCGCCAGGATTCACGGGCAGCAACACATCACTTTTAGGGGGCTCATGGACCCTATCAGATCAGCCATTTATGGGTGAATTTTCAATGGCTGCAGGGCTTGAGCTTGCTTGGGGAAAGGGGAGAAGTGGTGTCAGGCAAGGGAAGAGGTTGCAGGACAAGGGGTGTATGGAGGAAGGAGGGTAACCCAGGATGTATGTGAGGGCACAAGTTAATCTGTGGAAGTGGCCTCAAAATGGTGAGGGCTGAGGAGGCAGTCTCAAGAGGAAATGAGGCCAGATGAACATGTGTTTGAGAATGGGTGATGATGTCTCTTGGGCTGGCAGTGAGTGAGATGCTAGTGAATGTGTGATGGGCTTGAGTGTGAGAGTTTAGAGTGATGAAATGGTTGCCTTATCCTGGCTGCATGGATGAGATCATTCATCCTCTATCTGCATTGGATGATCAACCTCTCCTGTGCGGCATTGACACTGACCACCATTGCCACCACCTCCCAAGCCTGGTTGGTCACGTTGCTGCCCATCCTGTGGCCTGAGCAAAGGTAGTGGGCATCTTGGCAGGTCTCCATGGCGTCCAAAAGGCATTCCAGTGACAGGTTACGAAACCTGGGGGCTGCAGTCTTTTTGCCTTTCGTGGACATCTTCCCTGTAGTAGTCGTCGGCTGGAAGCACTGAGGTGTGTGCATGTGGCTGGACTTTAAATATGGCGCCCAGTATGATGAAGTGGCGAGGTAATGGCATGGCAGGGGAATGAGAGCCCATCCGTCATGGAAATGGCGTGTTTCCTGGGAATGCATAAATAATGTTGTGGGTCTTGGATGATACGGTGTGAAAACCCACCATTGGGGGAGGCAGGTAAAACGTCATTTTACCCGCCCACTACTGCACTTATTGCGGAATTGTCCCAGGTTTGCTCTATATACATAGATACAGTAAAGCTCCAAGCTAAGAACTGTCTCCATGCTTGCTTCTACACACAGCTCTGTCCAACAATACACTGATCCCAAGTTTTGGATCATGTGCCCTTTTACATCACTGTGTGGGTTATACTGTACACATTTATGTGCCAGGCCCTTATACTACACCATTCTGAAGTGAAAGGAGGACAAGCTCCATGAGACAGACCAGAGGAACGCCATGCAGATGCCAACTAAGAGTTAACCCCTCAGTCTCCTGAAGCAGAAGACTTTGACCATTGTGAGTTTGAGTTATACTTCGAACTAAGGACATTCTATTTCCGTCCGTAAAACTGTTGCGTTTTAATATCAATAAAACCAATTGTTAGAAATCTTTGATTGCTTTGCCTCTGATAACCTTGAAGGGATTTTTTTAAAAAACCCTGGAGAGAGATTTTATTCACTCAACTCTTGGACAGTGCTCGACCCATGACTGCCTGCTTGCTGACACAGAAGGGACATTGGCCAACTGCATGGCAACATCTGGGAATGGTGGGGGGGTGGGATGTATGTGGCTATCCTGGCTGGGGTTGTGCTTCCAGCTGGGATCACAGCTGCGTGGTTATGGGACGGTCTCAAGAACAAGTCGAGCTTGAGGTTGAATTTGTCCTGTGTGTGAGCAGGTGCAGACCACCTGCAGCCACAAGGGCTCTGTGGGCTGGTGTATCCTTGTGCCAGGATCAACAACCTGTGTCATGCATCAGCCCACTATCCAGAAGTCCCTCTCCATGTTTGCTGACAGTCTTGATACTATGTCCACATATAGTGCCACACTGCAACACAGAATAGGACCCCGTGGAAGAAGAGTGAGTGGGCTGGACCTGTTTATATAATAGTAACAAGTAATACAGAGAAATATGTTGCACACAAACCCCAAATAATTTTGCTCCAGAGTTCTTGGAAAAGTGCCTAAGAGATTCCTGGTAACTCTCGCACAATTCTGGAAGGTTAGCAATCCCAACCTGGAGGTAACTACTTTTCAGGGAGTAGCATCTGGAGCACATTTTGGACTTTTAATAGGGAAAGCCATCAGCTTTGCAGAGAAGAGACCTGTTATATTGGAAGACATACGAAGACTTAAAGTCACCATCGCTGAGGTATAAATGTGATTTTTCATTTACAAAGTGCACACAATTTTCTTTCGAGGCGATCACTGGACTAGCTATCCAAAGGCTCAGGCTAGTGTTCTGGGGGCATGGGTTCAAGACCCAACAGGGCAGCTGGTGGAAATTAAATTAATAATCTGGAATTGATGACCATGAAACCATTGTCAATCATTGTAAAAACCCATCTGGTTCGCCAATGTCCTTTAGGGAAGGAAGTCTGCCACCCTTATCTGGTCTGGCCTACATGCGATTCCAGATGTTTATGAAAAATTATGCCATAGTTGCCATAGTTCACAATCAGCATTCGAATGGCACTGATCACCTCGAAAGAAAATTGTGTGCACTCTTACACTTTGTAAATGAATATTCATATTTATACCTCAGCAATGGTGACCTTGAGTCTTCTTATGTCTTCCAATATAACAGGTCTCCTCTCGCAAAACTGATGGCTTTCCCTCTTAAAAGTCCAAAATGTGCTCCAGACACAATTACCTCCAGGGTTAGAAGTATCACAATCTGTATCTTTGCTGCAGGGCTAAATTAAGATATCGAGTTCATCAGCCATTGAAGGGAGGCCAACTGCTGTGGCTATAAGTAAGGACTGCTGCATCAATGATGAGCTGGACACCAAAGGTAGAGGTGGCAGAATTTGAAGATAGTGAATGCTCTTTGTTTCCGATAAACAACCATGTTTGATGCACTCAAAATGAAAGAATTGTCCCTGGTAGCTTGAACATGCAAACAAATGAACATACAAATTAGGAGCAGAAGTAGGCCACTTGGCCCCTCGAGCCTGCCTACCCCCATTCAATAAGATCATGGCTGATCTGAATGTAACCTCAACCCCACATTTCTGCCTACCCCCGATAACCTTTCACCCCCTTGTTAAACAAGAAACTATCTAGCTCTGCCTTAAAAATATTCAAAGACTCTGCTTCCACTGCCTTTTGAGGAAGAGAGTTCCAAATTACTCACAAGCCTCTGAGTGAAAAAAATTCTCATTTGTGTCTTAAATGAACTTCTTTTTAAACAGTGACCCCTAGTTCTAGATTCTCCCACAAGAGGAAACATCCTCTCCACATCCGCCCTGTCAAGACCCCTCAGGGTCTTATAGGTTTCAATCAAGTTGCCTCTTACTCTTCTAAAGTCCAGTGGTTACAAGCCTAACCTGTCCAGCTTTTCCACATAAGACAACCCACCCATTCCTGGTATTAGTCTATTAAACCTTCTCTGAACTGCTTCTAACACATTTACATATTTCTTTAAATAAGGAGACCAGTACTGTACACAACACTCCAGATGTGGTCTCAACAATGCCCTGTATAGCTGAAGCATAACCCCCCCTAATTTTGTACTCAATCCCCCTCACAATAAATGATAACATTCAATTGCTTTCCGAATTACGTGCAGTATCTGCATACTAACCTTCTGTGATTCATGCACTATGGTACCCAGATCCCTCTGAATCTCAGAGCTTTGCAATCTCTCACCAATTGCCCACATTATACTCCATTTGCCAGGTCTTTGCCCACTCACTTAACCTATTTATGTCACTTTGTAGCCTCCTTACATCTCTTCACTATTTAGTTCCCTAGCTATTTTTGTGTTGTCAACAAATTTAGCAACCAAATCTTTGGTCCCTTCAACCAAGTCATTTGTATAAATTGTAAAAAGTTGAAGCCCCAGCACTGGTCCCTGTGGTACACCACTCATCACATCCTGCCAACCAGAAAAAGACATTTATGCCAACTCTCCACTTCCTATTAGCTAGCCAATCTTCTATCCATGCCAGCATGTTACCTCCCTACACCATGAGCTTTTATTTTCCTCAATAACCTTTGATGTGGCACTTTATCAGATGCCTTCTAGAAATCTAAGTAGAGTACATCCACCGATTCCCCTTTATCCACAGCACGTGACTCCTTCAAAGAACTCCAATAAATTGGTTAAACATTATTTCCCTTTCACAAAACCAAGTTGGCTCCACCTGATTACCTTGAATTTTTCTAAGTGCTCTGCTAATAGCTTCTAATATTTTCCCCATGACAGGTGTTAGGCTAACTGGCCTATAGTTTCCTGCCTTCTGTCCCCCTCCCTTTTTGAATAAAGAAGTTACATTTGCTATTTTCCAATCTAATGGAACCTTCCCCAAATCGAGGGAATTTTGGAAACTTAAAACCAATGCATCAACTATCTCACTTGCCACTTTTTTCAAGACCTTAGGGTGAAGTCCATCCGGACCTGGGGATATGTCAGCCTGCAGCCCCAACAATTTGCTTAATACCACTTCCCTGGTGATTGTAATTTTCCCAAGTTTCTCCTTCCCTTCCATTTCCTGATTTGCAGCTATATCCGGGATGGTACTTGTGTCCTCTATAGTGAAGACTGAAGCAAAATGCCTGCTTAATTCATCCGCCATCTCCCTACTTTCCAGTAACAATTCCCCAGAAGCACTTTCTATAGGACCAACGCTCACTTTGTTAACTCTTTTCTTATTTAAATATCTATAGTAATTCTCACTATCCAACTTATATTACTAGCTAGCTTTCTCTCATACTCTAATTTTTTGCTCCTTATTAATTTTTTTGTCACTCTTTGCTGTTCTTTATATGATTTTCAATCTTCTGACCTGCCGTCCATCTTTGAGATGTCCTGAAGACAACCAATGGCTCAAGGAGTTGAATTAAGATTTAGTGAGGACGCAAGCACCAAACGCATCTGAAAATATACAAGAAAGGCCACACAAAATAACAGGTCTATATTGTGGAAATTGGGTAGAGACTGCGAAAAATAAATCAGTTATAAAGAGGAGCAAGGATTATTGAAAAGCCAGGAAATTAAGCAGAAACACCAGAGAAACCAAACAAAAAGGACTTGGGTAATCTAAAAATGAAAGGCCAGGAAAATAACTGATAACCCAGAAATGCCCTGTTCCCTACGTTACAACAGTGCCTACACTTCAAAAGTATTTCATTGGTTACAAAGCACTTTGAGATGCCCGAAGGTCATGAAAAAGCTCTTGGCACAGTTAAGTTAAATAGGAACTGCTGACAACTCTAGTCCCTTTTTAAAATTGCCTATGATCAGTGAATTTAATGAACAGGAATGGCATGTGTGTTTGTTTTAAATCTGACTATGTAGTCAGCAAATTATGCAGCAGCAAACTTTCGGGAGTTCATTTTAAAAACGGTGATTGTTTATCTTTTAAAACATTAGATAACCCAAAAATGAACACAATTTCACTCACTCACACAAACATGTGAGAAAAGTTACAAAGGTAAAAGATAGTGCATCATTACAACTAATCAGGAAAAAATAGAAATGTTCATAAATCACTTGTCTGATGTAATCTGAAAATCAAGGTTGCAGGTCTAATGAGAGGTCTTCATTAGTTGAAGAGTCAGTAAAGAACTGCAACAGCAAGGGTGAAAGAATTTTGCAGCAAGGGATGAGGCTGGTTTCTGGTTGTTTTTTCAACCAATGAACAGGTCAGTTCTTGCATGGGCTGATGTCCAGGTAGACAATCATCCATTGTGCAATCTGGAAAAAGCATAGGCCTGGGGCTTGGGGGTGAGGAGGTGGATTCGACGTTACTCCTCAGGTTTTACTGCCTTTTCTGTGTCTCTCTCTCTTTCTGCAGACAGCCTCAAAAGGACAACAATGGATGTTCCACCCCCATGTGACTCCTCACAACTGTAGTTTCTTCAACAAATATGGTGATGTGCTTAGATTGATGAGCCACATCCTGCTTTATTGTTTTCAGATTACTGTCCTGTGGATTAAGACAGCTACCTTGATGGGTTAAGATGGGTTAAAACAATTACATATTTTTACAAAGGCCATTCAATTCAGGAATGCCCTCTGGATGTTTTTTCACAATATGTGTATTCAGCACTTTTTTAGGCTGGAATGCACCTTTTGTCCGAGTGAGACAGTGAGTCATTCCCTGACTGGGTTATGGAATTCACACAGCCATGTCACCTGATGTTCAGCGGCCACTCTGTGGACACAGTGACTTTTTTAAACCATTTTTTGAACAGCCCCTCTGTTCAATGTCCATATTGATAAGGTCCATACTTTAAATTCTGAATATACCACACCTTGCATAACATACAAATACAAGTTCTTTCATTCATATAGCTAGAAAATAGTGCTATCAAGGAACAATATCACTTTGCGTTACAGTTTTGACTTATATAATGACACCACCAGTGTGATGTATTTAAATTCATTACAATTCTTTAATCAGCTGCTTAGCAATGTATAAATGTTTCTTCCAAAAACATTCCATTCCTTATTCCCCAAACCTGTTGAATTCAATGGCCAAAATTTCATCTCTGAGGCAGAAATCGTGAGTCACACCATTTCCGACAACACGATCCCACCATCTTCCTGGCAGCATCCGGTCACACTATTTTCATGGTGGGGTGGTGGGGGCAGGCTGGGGCAGGCTGGAGCCAGGGTCGGCAACTCTGGAAGCAGGCCTGAGGCAAAAATTGAGGCAGATGGATGCAGAGTGGGCAGGTTAGAAGATCCACCTCAATTCACTGGGACATTGGCCCAGCTCTGTACATGATTATGAGGCCCCCTAACCCTAACCATCTTTGTCCTCGGGCCCCACAAATGCTGTTTCATGCCCCCTCACCCAGAATTCACAATAAAAAGAACTCTTGAACTTATAATAATATCGGGAAGTCTTGAGATGCTCATAAAACAGTCAAAATAAACAGACAGGCATTGAAAAATCACTTCCAAAAAGTCTTAATCAAATAAATGGTCATAAAACTGTCAAGCTAAAGAAACTCACAACTGCTTTTGGCATCTGTATAACAATCTCTGCTGAATTGAACCCATCAGTGGAGTTTGAAACTTAGCCAAGCTTGTCTGTCAAAAGGTTCTCGACTCTATGCTAGGGTTCCTCCATGGTTCACAGCACCTCTGTAGTGCTGTGACCCACGTTGCCTTCAGAAGTCCGCCTGGCTCCATCAATATTGCAGGGGTCTGATATGCCCAATTCCACAAAGGAGTGGGCAATGTTGGGACAACTCTGCACAGGCTCACAACCTGCCCCCTTACCCGGTGCCACTGTAAACTGTCAGTGACAGGAATGGGGGCGGGAATCCTCAAATCGAGTGCCATCTGCCATATCTTCTGTTGGCTCGGCTCCATTCTGACATGGATGGAGGCATGAAATTCCAGGTTCAATTATCAGTTTGTAGAGAACTTAAAAAGAATAAATATGGAAGGTGGGATCAGCCAATTCACTGACAGTCCAAACTGCAGTAGATTGGGACCGTCGTGTGCAGTTTTCCTCAACAGCTCACCTGCATGACTAAGCCAAACCACCAGCTTGGAGCTTAGAGTGGGGGACACAAGGACAATCAGCAGCTGAGTCTCCCAACACTCTCTTTCATACTCCCAACAAGGGGATGAAGAGAGATATCGGTAGAGGTGTGTGACAAGTCTTTACTATATTGTCTTGGAACTATAAACCAGCTATAGTGAACACAGAAGGGCAGGAAGTGAAGCATGGAACAGGGGATATAAAGTCAAATCCCAGGCTTTGAAGGCTGCAATTAACCATGTGTGACAGAAAAATATGTATGGCACAAGAGGAGACCATTGTAGCTGTGCCAGCAAAAACAAAACTATCCATACTCATCATTCGTTTCCCTCTTTGATCTGTGACCCTGTAGGTCACATCACCTCAAATGCACAGCCAGGTTAAAGTGTACACATTCCTTCTCATCAACCTTACAGAAATGAGCAATCCAATTACTCTCACCTCCACTCCTCTTTTGCCATAGCCATGCAATTATATTCCTCTTCAAGTATTTATCCAATTTCCTTTGAAAGTCAACATTGAATCTGTTTCCACCCCCTTTTCAGGTGGCGCATTCCAGATTATAACAGCCCAATGCATAAAAATGTTTTTCCTGTTGCCTCTGGCTATTTGCCAATTGCCTTAAATTTTTGCCCTCTGGTTAGCAACCCTTATGTTGGAAAGAGCTTCTCTTTACTTAGTTGAGCTAATCACATCATGATTTTAAACACCACTATCAAATTTCTCCTTTGCCTTTTCTGCTCTACAGAGGACAACCCCAGTTTCTCCAGGCTTTCTATGTAACTATCATCCCTCATCCCTGGAACCATTCTAGCAAATCTCTTCCGTACTCTCTCTAAAACCTTCACATCCTTCCTAAAATGTGCAGCCAAGAATGAGATGCAATACTCCATCTGGGGCTGAACTCATGTTTAGCATGACCTTTGTACTCTATGCCTTGATTTATAAAGCCCACCATTTCAGGTGCTTTATTCACTGCTTTGTTAACCTAACCTGCCAGCTTCAAAGGTTTTTGCTCAAGCACCCAGAGGGATGGCTTTTCTTAGCAACTTTCAAAATTGTGTCACTTAGCATTTATTGTCTCTTTTCATTCTTCAAATTAGCATGTATCATCTCATACCTTCCTGCATTGAATTTTACCTGTCACAAGAAATAAAAACTTAGGAACATAAGAAATAGGAAC
This sequence comes from Carcharodon carcharias, assembly GCF_017639515.1. NCBI lineage: Eukaryota > Metazoa > Chordata > Chondrichthyes > Lamniformes > Lamnidae > Carcharodon > Carcharodon carcharias. Next base: position 79,711,801 of record NC_054471.1, read on the forward strand.
AGGAGTAGACTATTCGGTCCCTCGAGCATGCTCCACCATTCAATAAGATCATGACTGATCTTCTTTGTTTTGAATTCCATATTCCCATCTAGCCCCAATAACCTTTGATTCCCTTGCCTAGCAAGAATCTATCTACTTCTGCCTTAAAAATATTCAATGACCCTGCCTCCACCACTTTCTGAGGCAATGTTCCAAATTCGCACAACCCTCAGAGAAAAAAATTCTCCTCACCTCTGACCTAAAAGGGTGACCCCCTAATTTTAAAGCATTGCCCCCTAGTTCTGGACTCACCCACAAGAGGAAACATCCTTTCAATGTCCACCTTGTCAAGGGATTCGGGATCTTGCGTACTTCAATCAAATCACCCCTCACTTTTCTAAACAAGCCCAGTCTGTCCAACTTTTCCTCATAAGACAACCCATTCATTCCAAGTATCAATTAGTAAACCTCCTCAGAACCTATGCCTCCAATGTATTTACATCCTTCCTTAAATAAGGAGACCAAAGCTGCACACAGTATTTGAGATGCGGTCTCACTAATGCCCTGTATAACTGAAGCATAACATCCTTACTTTTATGTTCAATCCCACTCATAATAAAGGATAGCATTCTATTAGCTTTCTTAATTACTTGCTGTAGCTGCATACTAACTTTTTGTGACTCATGCACTAGAATACCGAGGTCCCTCTGCACCTCAGAATTATGCAGCCATTCTCCATTTAAGTAATACTCTGCATTTTTATTGTCCTGCCAAAGTGAATAACTTCACATTTTCCCACACTAAACTCCATTTGCCAGATCTTTGCCCACTCACTCAACCTACCTATGTCCGTCTGCAACCTCATGTCCTCTTCACAACGTACTTTCCTACCTATCTTTGTATCATCTGCAAATTTAACTACCATACCTTCACTCCCCTCATCTAAAGCATTGATATAAATCATAAAAAGTTGAGGCCCATTTACAGGCCCCTGTGGGAATCCACTGGTCACATTCTGCCAATCCAAAAAAATACCCATTTATTCATACTGTCAGCTTTCTGCCAGCCAGCCAGCCAATCTTCTGTCCATGCTAGCACGTTACCCATATGTCCACCCATTCCGCCAGCATGTGTCCTCTTGAAGCTTACTTATGACTAGCCTCCTTTTTTTTATTATCTTTTTACTGCTGTTTTGCGTTATATGTAAATTTCAAAATTGTGCCCTGAACACCTAAGTTAGGAGCATGGGAGCAGGAGTAAGCCATTCAGCCCATTGAGCCTGCTCTGCTCATGGCTGATCATCCACTTCAATGCCTTTGCTCCACATTATCCTCATATCACTACATGTCATTGGTATTTAGAAATCTAGCAATCTCTGCTTTAAACATACTCAATGACTGAGCTTCCACAGTCCTCTGGGGTAGGGTTAGGGTTGCTAGCCCTCCAGGATTGGCCTAGAATCTCCAGGAATTGAAGATCAATCTCCAGGGCACTGCTGTGTGCAATCCTGGAGAAAAATCATTGAGACATTAAAAAAATGTGGTTTTCTTTGAACATTTCTTTTTACCAGATATAAAAATATTGAAAATGGGGACAAAAAGAGGCTGTTTGGCTGGCAGTCAAGCACCACCCAATTAGGTAATGAGTCTTTTTGCTTTCCAATTGGTGTAGGAAGGCAGTGCATCACAAGGTTGCCCGGCTAATGAGCTGCAGCATTGGGAAAAGTCATGTGATGAAACCTCCAGGAATACATTTAATCACAGATGGCAATATCTAACCGAAGTGCAAATCCAATTTTATAACACAGGCTTTCTGCTGAAACCCCCTTTCGAAATTACCGATTGAAAGTAGAGATTTTAAAGATGAATTGTAACCTATGTGCAGTTTTTGTTTAAATGCAGCAGAATAATAAGAAATCTGATAGAGATTTGAAGACTTCACCTACCAGATTTCGATACTGAGAAAAGAATTTCAGATTAGAGTCTATCAGAAGTTCAAAGTTGCACTTGGGCCCAGTGAATGCAGGTTCATAAAAGTATTAGCATCTTTCATATTATTCATGAAGTAAGGCTTGGGAGGCTGTCAGCAGGGATTGCAGCAGTGATTGCCATATTTACTATTTGATGGTCACTATGTGCAGGCGGGCTTTACTATCATTAATCACGCTTCCAGCTTGCTAAAGGCACTAGAGAATACAGCCGCTTTGTGGACTGAGGTGCCAATAAAAACAAAACTGAGAGCTAGGGTACCTTGTAGGAGGCCACGGGGGCCATTAATGGGGCTGCGGCCCAGGCAATTCCTCTGGAGGGGGTTCTCCTCCGCTCCCAGACGCCTTTCATTTTGACCCTCATCAGTTTGAATTTTATGCAAGCTTCTGAAGGCGCCTCCATTGCGCCCTTTGCTGCCTGAGCAGCCCCCACCCCTCCTAGTGGGGCTACCAGCATTCCAAATCTGCAGGCCCACCATGTTTACTTCTTCCCAGAGTCTGCCTCTGGGAAGAATGCACAGATGGACGGGATTCACAAACCAACAGGGACAGGATCTGCATTTGTTCCTGTAGTGTTCACTGGTTCTGTGTTTGATTATGGGAGTTTGTTTGCTATGGTTGCTCACTGTACTTGATTGGTTAAGCCTGGGTGTGGATTCAGAGAAAAGTAAACAAATCTGGAAGCTAACTGCTAGAAGCATGGGAGAGCAGGCATTTTAAAGGACTGTAAATAAATTCCTGTTACACACATATAAAGTGGTGTGTCATCTCGGCATAGCTCCAATATATAAAATATACGTTAGCTCCAGATGGAAGAATATTTTCAAAGGCAATATGATTCCACGCTGAGAGACCATATAAAAATTAGATTGAGTAATAAGGGGAAAGGATAGAGAAGATGATGAATGGGATGAAAATAGTAAAAGGGGGAAAAGAGGACCAAGCAACAGGGAGACGTTAAATTATAGAGTGAGATGTGAGAACAATTAGAGAAAGACATCAAGGATCTGAGAAAGTACATCCTGTTGGGTGTGCAGAGATCAGATGAGGGATCTCAACGTAGATCACAATTTGTTATTTGTATACCCACACCCCAGATAATAATGCAGCAGTAAGGCAAGCACTTTTCTTAAGGCACAACAGGAGTGCTCAATTGCATGTTGATCAGCAATGATTCATTACCTCGATTCTCTATTCTATAGAACCCCAAATGTAAATTATAATTGAACATCCTAAGTGCCACAAGTGAAATAGACAGAAGGCATTAAACTCAGTAATTAATGGAATGAAAACTATAGTTTGTCTCTCTTGAGGCAAATAATAAACAGACACAAATAAGGCAGTAATTCAGCACAAAACAACTGTGTCATCATATTGGCATTGAATTGGCTCAAATTTCAGATCACAGTATTAACAATTATTCCACCATTTCAGAAGACAAGAACAAACTGTAAATATCATATCCACCATATCACAGCAAAACATATATTTATTCACACCAGTTATAGACACACCTCAGCATAGCATCAACCACAGCCAGAGACATGCCACAACCCCTGTACAATCAATTTTGCAAAGAAAGTGCCACAGTTCATGCCTAGCTTGCTGTCCATCTTGTTAGGGGTGCCTGGGTTCCGTTGCTGCAGGACACTGACTCACAAAGTAATATCTGAATGACTTGTCATATCAAAGAAAGAAAGTATTGGTTTAAATTTAGTACAAAATCATTACAATAAAACATTAGCAGGTGGTAATTTCTCTCAGCCCATTTCATGGTGCTACACAGGCAGCACGAACCTGATACATACTGGGCCTCAACCCTCAGTAATCTGCTATTCTGAGTTGACAGTGACTGCCCAGGCAATTCATGCATTTGCAGAATACCAGAGGTATGAATCGGAGCCCATTGCACCCATTCTTGCCAGCCAAAACCAGGTGTTACGGGGGGCCAATTTTGGGAGCCAGTGCCTTTTTTCCAAACAGTCCCTGAGAGATGGAAGGTGCCAAGAGAGGGAACCAGGAAAATCAGCGAGAAGGAGCAAGGGGGCACACACAGCTGAGAGTGGTGGTAAAGGAAGGGGGGGGGTGGTGTGTGCAATGGTGGGCACAGCAAGAAAGGAAGAATAGTGATGTAATGGGCAGGAACTGGAGGGGCACATGAGAATAGCAAGAAATGGAGAGGGATGTACAGGGACATGAGAAAAAGGAGAAGGGGACAGTGAGGAGGAACCTGTAGGTGATCAGTGAGCATTTCCAGTGAGCAATGCCACAGATAAATCAATATATACCCTAGCAACTCCTACAGTTTAATAAAGGGCAAACATAGAATGCATCTCATTTTCATTAAATACTTTATAAACCATATATTAAATTGAATATGCTTTATTTAATACTGCCCAAAATTATAACTATATATATAAATTATAAAACTTTAACTATCATTTACCATTCAATGGGTACCACTTGCTTTTTGACACTAATTATACTTCTATAACATTCTATTCTGAATGCAAACATCATATCAATCTCATTTCATATACAATTTAGACTTATTTCTCAATTAGTTAATTTAATCCAATGTCCATTTCTAATTCCAAGTACAATTTCATTTTTTATATTTTATATATTTCTACTCAATATTAACTTTATTCCAGACAACACCAGAAACTACTAGAATCAAGCATTCTCTGGTGCATCCTTTCATCCTCCTCCTTACAAAACATTCGGGGACAAATATTGGATTATGTCATTATTTGGGTGTGGGGCTTGTGATTCGCAACCTGCCAACACTGGTATTGATGAAGCATAAAGATTTCCTGCTGCCTTCTCATTTCAATAATTGTGGCCTGCAGTCCAGTGCAAGCCATGCTGACTGTACCCAAAACAGGAGGCCCAATTGTGTGCGAGGCTAGCACATTTACCAGCTGACCTGCAGCTCTTAAAGGCAGTCTGTCCCTCTTAAAATGGGCACTGTACTGGATAACTGAAGGTTGCAAATTGTTGAATAATTTAGAAAATATATAATCTTGAGATGTGAGCATCACTGGCTAGGCCAGCATTTACATCGCATCCCTAATTGCCCTTGAGAAACTGGTGGTGAGCTGCCTTCTCGAACTGCTGCAGTCCATGTTATTTCAAGTCAGGATTATGTGTGGCTTGGTGGGTAATTTGCAAGTGGTGTTCCCATGCAGCTGTTGCCCTTATTCTTCTAGGTGGAAGAGGACCTGGGTTCGGAAGGTACTGTCAAAGGAGGCTTCGTGAGTTGCTGCAGCGCATCCTGCAAATAATACACACTGCTGCCACTGTGCGTCAGTGGTGGAGCGAGTAACTGTTTAAGATGGTGGATGAGGTGATGAACAAGTGGGTCGTTTTGTCCTGGATGGTGTCGAGCTTCTGCGTTGTTGGAAGCTGCGCTCATCCAGGGGAGTATTCCATCACACTCCTGACTTGTGTCGTGTAGATGGTAGATGGGCTTTGGGAATCAGGAGTCAAGTTAGTCGCGGCAAGATTCCTAGCCTCTGGGCTGCTCTTGTAGATACAGTATTTATATGGCTGGTCCAGTTCAGTTTCCCGTCAATGGTAACCCCCTGGATGTTGATACTGGGGGATTCATTCAAGGCGCAACCATGAGATTCTCTCTTGTTGGACATAGTCATTGCCTAGCACTTGTGCGGTGTGAATCTTACTTTCCTCTTATCAACCCAAGCCTGAATGTTGTCTAGGCCTTGCTACATATGGATACAGAATCAGTATCTGAGGAGTTGCGAATGGTGCTGAACATCGTGTAATCAGTGAACATCACCAATCCTGACCTTATGATGGGGGAAAGGTGATTGATGCATCAGCTGAAGATGGTTGGGTCCAGGACACTACCCTGAGGAATTCCTGCAGTGATGTCCTGGAGCTGAGATGATTGACTTCCAACAATCGCAACCATCTTCCTTTGTTTTCCCCCTGATTTTCTTTAACATTAATTTTGCCAGGACTTCTTGATAGCACTGTCAAATGTTGCCTTGATGTCAAGGGCAATAACTCTCACCTTATCCCATTAGACCATTAAAGGATAGGTCATTTTACACATGGTTCCACCTTAGCCACAGCAAAGTACACAGAGTGATGTATAAGATTATGCTCATGGTATACCCATTAATTTATCATCACTGGGAATCCACTTGCGTTTCACAAATATTATCATTGTCGAAGTGGGGATCTGTAGCTACAATTGTAAAGAAGGAGGACAAAGTTCTACAGTCTTGTTAATGATTAGCAGCAGCTCAGTTGGTAGCACACTTGTTTGAGTTAGAAGGTTGACGCCCTGCTCTTTAGCTGCACTCATGGCTAACATTTCAGTGCAGTATTGAGAGAGCTCGGAATTCACTTATCCAAGGTGTAGTCTTTTTGGCAAGACATTACATCAGGATAAAAGATTCCATGGAATTTTGCAATGAAAAACATGTGAATTCTCCACCCCATGTCCTGTCCACAAATAACAACAGTAAAACAGATCATAAAGACATGAGAAATAGCAGCGGCATTAGTCCCTTTAATCAATCCCTTGGAACCTGCTCCACCTGGTTATTAGCTGCTGCTCATTATTGCTTTACTGTTTTGGGGGTCTTGCTTGTGCAACTTGGCTGCTGTCTTTCCTTTCATTATAGCAGTGAATCCACTTTAAAACTAAAACAAAAACAGAAATACCTGGAAAAACTCAGCAGGTCTGGCAGCATTGGCGGAGAAGAACAAAGTTGACGTTTTGAGTCCTCATGGCCCTTCAACAGAACTAAGTAAAAGTAAGAGAGGGGTGAAATATAAGCTGGTTTAAGTTTGGGGGGGGGGGGTGGAGAGAAGTGGGGGGGAGGTGGTTGTAGGGACAAGCAAGCAGTGATAGGAGCAGATAATCAAAAGATGTCACAGACAAAAGAACACAGAGGTGTTGAAGGTGGTGATATTATCTAAAAGAATGTGCTAATTAATAATGGATGGCAGGACATGCAAGGTACAGCTCTAGAGCTTGGCCTAAATAGCCAAGTGGTTATGGTACTGGGTTTGTAACCCCAAGATCAAGAGTTCAAATCTCACAATGGCAAACTATGTACTCCATCTGAAAGAGATGGAAATGGGTTTGTACTCGAAAGAGGTACAGCTCTAGTGGGGGGTGGGGTGAAATAAGACTAAAAGGGCACAAAAGGTATAGATTTAAAAATAATGGAAATAGGTGGGAAAAGAAAAATCTATATAAATTATTGGAAAAAACAAAAGGGAGGGGGAAGAAATGGAAAGTGGATGGGGATAGAGGAGGTACTTCAAGATCTAAAGTTGTTGAATTCAATATTCAGTACGGAAGGCTGTAAAGTGCCTAGTCGGAAGATGAGGTACTGTTCCTTCAGTTTGCGTTGAGCTTCACTGGAACAATGCAGCAAGCCAAGGACAGACATGTGGGCAAGAGAGCAGGGTGGAGTGTTAAAATGGCAAGCGACGGAGAGGTCTGTGTCATTCTTGCGGACAGACTGAAGGTGTTCTGCAAAGCCCAGTCTGCGTTTGGTCTCTTCAATGTAGAGGAGACCGCATTGGGAGCAGCAAATGCAGTAGACTAAGTTGGGGGAAATGCAAGTGAAATGCTGCTTCACTTGAAAGGAGCGTTTGGGCCCTTGGATGATGAGGCGAGAGGAAGTGAAGGGGCAGGTGTTGCATCTTTTGCGTATGCATGGGGAGGTGCTGTAGGTGGGGGTTGAGGAGTAGGGGGTGATGGAGGAGTGGACTAGGGTGTCCTAGAGGGAACGATCCCTACGAAATGCCGCCATGGTGGGGTGAAGGGGAGATGTGTTTGGTGGTGGCATTATGCTGGAGTTGGCAGAAATGGTGGAGGATGATCCTTTGAGTGCGGAGGTTGGTGGGGTGATAAGTGAGGACAAGGGGGACCCTATCATGTTTCTGGGAGGGAGGAGAAGGCGTGAGGGCGGATGCGCGGGAGATGGGCCGGATACGATTGAGGGCCCTGTCAACGACCGTGGGTGGAAAACCTCGGTTAAGGAAGAAGGAGGACATGTCAGAGGAACTGTTTTTGAAGGTAGCATCATCAGTACAGATGCGACGGAGGCGAAGGAACTGAGAGAATGGGATGGAGTCCTTACAGGAAGCGGGGTGTGAGGAGCTGTAGTCGAGGTAGCTGTGGGAGTCGGTAGGCTTGTAATGGATATTGGTGGACAGTCTATCACCAGAAATTGAGACAGAGTGGTCAAGGAAGGGAAGGGAAGTGTCAGAGATGGACCATGTGAAAATGATGGAGGGGTGGAGATTGGAAGCAAAATTAATCAATTTTTCCAGGTCCCGACGAGAGCATGAAGCAGCACTGAAGTAATCATCGATGTACCGGAGAAAGAGTTGTGGGAGGGGGCCGGAGTAGGACTGGAACAAGGAATGTTCCACATACCCCATAAAGAGACAGGCATAGCTGGGGCCCATGCGGGTACCCATAGCCACACCTTTTATTTGGAGGAAGTGAGAGGAGTTAAAGGAGAAATTGTTCAGCATGAGAACAAGTTCAGCGAGACGGAGGAGAATAGTGGTGGATGGGGATTGTTCGGGCCTCTGTTCAAGGAACAAGCTGAGAGACCTCAGACCATCCTGGTGGGGGATGGAGGTGTAGAGGGATTGGACGTCCATGTTGAAGAGGAGGCGGTTGGGGCCAGGGAACTGGAAATTGTTGATGTGATGTAAGGTGTCAGAGGAATCACAGATGTAGGTGTGAAGGGACTGGACAAGGGGAGAGAGAAGGGAGTCAAGATAACGAGAAATGAGTTCTGATGGGCAGGAACAGGCTGACACGATCGGTGTGCCGGGACAGTCCTGTTTGTGGATTTTGGGTAGGAGGTAGAAGTGGGCCGTCCGAGGTTGGGCGACTATCAGGTTGGAAGCTGTGGGAGGAAGATCTCCAGAGGAGATGTAAAGTGGGGCAACCAGAGGTCATGAAAGGAGAAACATAAATGCAAATTCTTTCTTATGTAGTATTCTAACAATAAACACTTAAGTTGAAAACTCATATTCTGGAAACAGATTTTTTTTTATTCACTTGAGTGAATTATACTTCTCTTTCCTGTGTCGATGTCAATGTAATCCTCTAAAACACTGACTAAATCTGCAGTAAGACTTCAAGGAGGGAAAATTACAGTGTTACTCATGGTTACAAAGCTTAGCTATAGGATTTGTCTTTGTAGGGGGAATTTATTTTTTTGACTGCAAAACACTTTGGAATATTGTGAGGTTTTGAAAGAGGCCTGGCTAATTGTTTAGATCTTTTAACACTGAATACACCAAATAAATATCGGTAAGACCAAAGGCATTGTCTTCAGTCCCTGCCACAAACTCTGTTCCCTAGCTATTGATTCCATCCCTTTTCTTGGCATTTGTCAAAGCTTCGTAATGCACAATCACTAAAGACTGCATATTTCCAACTTTGTACTATCAGCCGAACCCACCCCGGTCTCAGTTCATCTGCTGCCGAGACCCTCATCCATGCCTTTGCTCCCTCGATACCTGACTATTCCAGTGCACTCCTAGCTGACCTCACACAATGTACCCTCTGCAAATTTGAGGCCACTCAAAATTCCTGTCCACATCCTTCTCACAACAAATCCCACACCACTATCACCCATGTTCACTGGCCTACATTGGCTCCTGCTCAAGCAACGTCTCCATCTTAAAATTCTCATCCTTGTTTTCAAATCTTTCCACTGCCTCGCTCATCCCTAAGTCTGAAATTTCCTGCAACCCTACCACGCTCCAAGATATCTGTGCTCATCTAATTCTGGCCTCTTGCACAGCCCCAATTTCAATTACTCCACTGTTTTCAAGGCCGTAACTGCTGGAATTCCCACTCTAAACCTCTCTGCCTCTTTTCTCCTTTAAGAAACTCCTTAAAACCTACCTCTTTGACCTTCAATTTTGGGCCATCAGCCCTAATTATGCGACTCAGTGTCAAAATTTGCTTTATAACACTCCTGTGACGTGCCTGGGGGCTTTTTAATTGCATGAAGGGTGCTATATAAATATAAATTGTTGCTATGCAGTTCACAGTACTCTTCCTGCTTGACAAGATATACTGACGAATGCATTCTACAAGTGCGTCTGTTGCTAAGGTGGATTCACGTCAGTTCCTGACTATGAAAACATCCCTGTCGACAATTAAATATATTACCATCAAATGGGAATTAATTTATTCCAGAACTTCACAGGCTGCATGCTGGTCCTCGCCTAGCGAGTTACTGTTGGTTTTGAGTGCAAGGATTTAATCACTGCAGCAATTATTAGTAAGCAGCAATCAAATTGATGGCAAAAATAAAATGGGAACTTAAAAACCTAAAGCTGATTTGAACGTCACCTTTGTACTCACAGTCACACACACAAGCAAAAGTATTCAGCGTCATGTTGCTGCAGTTTCCATGGATACAGACGTGTGGCTCACACTGTCCAATCATCTTAGAACAATTATCACCTGTGCAAAACATTAAAATTGATGGTTAATTATAATTCACCATCAGCTTTAGCCCACTGGCAGCAACATTAACCTGTAGTCCTTTAACAGTAAAAGGAGCTAATTACAATAAATGTCATGAAGCATAGTTAAATGCCAACTCTCATTTCTGAGACATTTATTTAATAATCAGTGACAGACTAAACCTAAATGATAAAATAAGAGCTAATTATTACAGCTGCTAATTTTGTCACTGTTAACCTATCAACCATGCGGTGTTCCTCTATGACGGAGCAATTCATAAACAGATGATAGATGTTAGTGTGACACTGACAAAGGGAGGTTGGCACTTCAATTGTAAAGTCAGTGGACTCTCTGAAATTCCAAGGAAAACTACTTCCCTCCTATATTTATGGAGAGGTGGTATCATGGTCGTAATCCAGAGGTTTGGGCTAATGATCTGGGGAGATGGATTCAAATCCCACCATGGCAGCTGGTGAAGTTTGGATTCAGTGAATAAATTCTTGGAATTGTTATAATGGCGTTGGTTACAGAATGTGTCTGTTAAGGAAGCCTTTGTAGTCTTCTGTATGTTAACAGCAAATCTTTATTAATTACTTGTAATTATATACATGCAAACAGTAAAGGGTACAGGGAGGGGCCTATCTCCATATCTAAATTGTAACACATCTCTGGCCAACACCACACTGACCCTTGCTCTGAGTCATGTACCTTTTTACATCACTGTGTGGGTAGCACTCTACTCAGTCCCACATTAACCCTGTATATACCAGAGGCTTATATGTCAGTAATGAAACTATCATTAGTTGTTGTAAAACCTCATCTGGTTCACTCATGCCCTTCAGAGAAAGAAATCTGCCATCCTTACCTGGTCTGGACTACATGTGACTCCGGACCCACAGCAATGTGGAAGACCCTTAACTGCCCTCTGAAATGGTCTAGCAAACCACTTAGTTCAAGGACAATTAGGGATGGGCAACAAATGCTGGCCTTGCCAGTGATGCCCAAGTCCCTTGAAAGAATAAATTAAAAAAAAATATAGCTATGGTTTGTTTTAAACAGATGCATAATACAAGTATAATTGCAATATGTAATGGGCTCTAAGATAGGTAGGAGTACATTTAACTTCTGGAAAGATACTCTGTTTATTTGCCCAAGGCTGGATTTTTGTGTACCTGATTGCAACCTATTTTATTTTACTGTTACATTTTATGGCATATTATTCAGATATTCACTGGATAAACTCACTTAGCAGTACAGCAACAGATAAATGTTCCCATCTAAAGGTCAGTGACGACAGGCACTCCACAGGGGTCTGCTCAAGATCCCTGCCGTTCACACTAGTCACAAACCAATTGAAGGAAAGTTCTAGAAATATTAAAAATCGAACAGATGGCACTAAGCTATATGGCAGGTGATTGATGACATTCAAGAATCTGAATCAATTAAATATTTAAGTTAACAAACTGAAGATGAATTTTGACATGATTGAATTCAATAGTAAATATGAAACATGTAGATATATGAACTCTTTCTTGGACTCAAACTCAAGTTCTGTCGAAGGGTCATGAGGACTCGAAACGTCAACTTTTTTCTTCTCCGCCGATGCTGCCAGACCTGCTGAGTTTTTCCAGGTAATTCTGTTTTTGTTTTGGATTTCCAGCATCCGCAGTTTTTTTGTTTTTATATTATTATTATTTAGATATATGAACAGGTGTATAATAACAAAGATGGGAATGAATAAAAAGATTTTAAGTCTGGTTACAGATTATTCCCCTAAAATTGCAAGACAATGCCATGTTCTTATCAACACAGCTACTGTGATCCAGACTGAGCTCATTTAATTTTAAGATTGAAATCACAAAGAACATTGTTGAGAACAGATTTATAACATTGTCACAATTCTGGACAATCATTCCTTCCCAGGTACATCAAGGGTTTTTTTGGTGAGTGTTCAGGAAATTCTGGGATGGATGATTCTGGGAACTGGAGCTCAGAGTGCAGCATACACTCTAACAGAGTTGAATTTGTTCATTAAGATTAAAGGATAACATTAAGATTTGAAAATGATTGGCATGAATAAGCTGTTTTAGTTCATTACATAACCCATTAGGTATGAAGGGGGTCTCCTGTAGCTTGGTAGACATTGTTGAATTAGAATAGAATCCCTCTGTTCGGGAAGCTGACATTAGCCAGTCAGTAGCAGGTAATACAAACTCATTCATCTCACCCTTGATATCACATCACATTGTGTTTAATGAGGTACACTCTTATGAAGATTTCACCACTCTAAATTGGTCCCCTCTTATAAGTTTGTGGTGTGTATCCAGACCTCAGTTTTCCTTGCTCATAGTTTTCCTTCAGTACTATTTCCTTTCTTGCTCTCCAATTTGAACATGACTTTTCATAATCAGTGCAGTCCCTTCAGCTCCCTTTTCTGCTGGAGCTGCTCATTCTGCTGTCAATCAATTCTGGTTCCTCCGCTGAACATGGCAAGTGTTCCACTCGCACTCAGAATTGGGATGACACATTGCTTGCTGACAAACATTCACAGTGCCTGTTTACATCAATTTCCTTCAATTTGAGCGATGCGGGTGTTTTGAAGATTCCTCATGATTGTCCCTCTTCCTGGCTCCTGGATATCATCTCATTATCCTTGCAAAACCCACAATATACATTGAATTACATCGAACCTACATTCAGCCCAAGTGGTGTATGCTGGTGTTTATGCCCCACAAGAATCTCTCTCCAGTCCACTTCAATATAACCTCTCAGCATAATCTTCTATCTCCTCATATACTTGGCTAGCTTCCCCTTGATGTCATTCGTCTCAACCACTTCTCTGGGAGAAATAATTTCTTCCTGAATTCCCAATTGGATACAGAACAGAATTCAGATAATGTGATTGACCAAGCTTGCAAACAAAAGCTGAGGGTTACAGCGGAAGACAAGTACCCCATGTTGCTCCAGATCCACCCACCCCTCCCCTCCTCTCCCCCCCACCAACAATCTCAACTGTTCTTTTAATTTGTTCGTAAAATTCTGTTTAAATGTTCACAAGCAGAGAAGAAATATAGATTTAAACAAAAGCTCAACAAGTCTCACCTGCACTGAGGGACTCTAAACCAGCAGCCAACATCCTACAGGTTATGCTGGGGTCATGCTTGCAGGTTGCTTTCTGTGCTGGAGTTCACAGGTTTGGTAGGTGGACACTTCACTTAAATAGAGCTGGAAAGCTCTCACTCCAACATGGGAACGTTCCCAGTCCCTGCCTATCCCTAGCTGAAAGTTTCTCTCCTTGCTTGCCATCAATGGGTAGGAGGATGCCACTAGTGCGGCACTCCTTCAGTACTGCAGCGGAGTAATGCCAGCCTAGATTACGTGCTCACTTCTCTGAAATGGCATTTGAATCCACATCCTTTTCAAAGGCAGAGGGACTGAATGGCCTATTCCTGCTCCTATTTCCTGTGTTCCTTGTTCCCCACTGAGCCATGGCCAACAGTTTGAAAAGAGCCTGGCACCTTGATAAAAGGCAAATAATACTGTGTTGCACCTTTAAGCGATTGACCTTATCAGTTTTGACACCTTCTCAAATGTTATGAACAGCCAGTTCCTTCTCCAGATTTGGGCTTGTTGTTCAAACAGATGGTCATTTTAGTATTTCAACTTCTGCAAATCTTAACTAATCATCATTGATCACAGACAGGTACTTACCATGTGTTCTGTAGCAGATAACGTACAATTAGCATCTCTGACAGTTTTTCACAATCTAGCTTTATCAATTACATTTAGTGCTGCTCCAAGATGAACAGAATTCTCAGGCACTCGTGCTTGATAGTTTTCGAAGTATGTAATCACAACACATAGATTATGGGGAATTAGGAGGCCAAATTCACTCATCCATCCTGGCAGAATCCCCATGAATGTGGCAGGAAACTGGCAGAATAGCACACAAATAAGCTGTGAATGTGGAACTGGTGAATGCCTGAGATATCCCTGTGGGCTGTGTTGGTGTGGGCTCCAGCTGACTTCAGACAAGTGTGGTGCAGTCCCATTGACCACAAACACTCTGGGCAATCAGCACTGGAGCACAACAACCCCAGGATTTTCAGGGCTTTAGTCTTTGAATGACTGAAAGGCTTCATCATATTAGGCTTCCCTCTGCAATTAAGCATTGGTGGCTTCTAGAAGTCATAGTGATTCTGTAATTGCCACGAGGTTAGTGGTAGAACTCTCTACTTGATGGATTGTGAGGGATTACATTCTATGATTCAGATAGTAAATTGAGGCCTGTTGTGCTATAACTGTTAGGAGAGAAAGAACAGCCTGGGTCTCTTTGGTCATGAAAGGAGGTGGCGGAGGGGTCACCTAATAGAGGCATTTAAAATTATGTAATGTTTTGTGGATACAGAGAGAATATTCCCTCTTGTGGGGAAGAGCATAACCAAAGGCTGTCAATGAGATAATCACCAAAATATCCAATAGGGAGTACAGAAAAAAAATCTCTACCCAGAGAATGCTGAGAATGTGGAGGTCGCTACCACAGGGGGCAGTGGGGTAAATTGTGTAGATGCATTTAAGGAGAAGCTAGATAAACATGAGAGTGATAGGAATGGAGGGTTATGCTGATAGAGTTAGATGGGAAAAGATGAGAGGAAGTTTGAGCGGAGCATAAACATTGATTTGGACTAGTTAAGTGGAGTGGTCTGTACCTGTGCTGCATCATCTATATAATTCTATATAGCACTGTGTGCTGATTCGAATGCATGTTGAAGATCATCTGGAACTATGCAAAGTAGATTAGGTTTTCCTCTAAGTTTCCAGGCTAATTTCTACCTTTGCTAAAGCCACCATTATAGTCTCAGTAGTTAATTAATTTCATTGATGTTTACAGAAACTCGTCATGTGAAAATTTAGTGTTGTGTTCACCAACAAATAAAAGGTCGGTCACTGTGCTTAAATAACTAATTTTAAATGAAGTGCTTTGACTTGTTTTGGAGAGG
Source organism: Carcharodon carcharias (assembly GCF_017639515.1). Taxonomy (NCBI): domain Eukaryota; kingdom Metazoa; phylum Chordata; class Chondrichthyes; order Lamniformes; family Lamnidae; genus Carcharodon; species Carcharodon carcharias. Next base: position 79,727,261 of record NC_054471.1, read on the forward strand.
CGAGTGCTTTGAATCTGCTCTATTTCATTTAAGCGCTGTTCATGTGTAATGATCCTTGGGCGCTGTGAAACAAACACTACTTTCACAGGTACATCTTCAATCTGTTGCACAATAGGTACATCTTCTCCTCTGCAGGAGGTTGCCTATTCACCAGTTCCCTCTTTTTACTGAAGTCAGATGGTACACCTCCTCTAAACTGCTATTGACTGTCTAGTGTTAAATTTGATTTGGCAAGTTTTGCTCTTTTGTTCATTGTAGTTTAGTCTTGTTTCTGCTTGGGGGTGGAAATCCAAAACTAGAAGGGTTACAATTATATGATAACCACGAATAAGTGCAACCTCTTCATCCAGGGAGTGGTTAGAACGTGGAACTCCTTGCCACATGGAGTAGTTCAGAGGACCATGTTAAGATGAAGCTAGATAAACACATTGGAAAAAGAAGTAGAAATTTATGCTGACAGGGTGAGGTAAAGTAGGATGGGAAGTAGCTCCCAATATAGAGCTAAGCATTAACATGGACCAGTTGGGCCAAATGGCCTGTGTCTGTTGTGCAAATTCTATGTAATCTCTAATATCTGGTTTCTTGTCTAAAAATAGCTTGTTGTCCAACAGGACCCTTTTGCTTTGGCCATCCTTGCCCATATAGATATGCATTGTGGGTGTACTCCTAGTGGTATTGTCACTGGATTGGTAATCCAGAGAGCCAGGGTAATGCTCTGGGGACCTGGGTTCGAATCCCACCACAGTAGATGGTGGAATTTGAATTCATTTAAAAATCTGGAATTAAAAGTCTAATGATGACCTTGAAACCATTGCCAATTGTTGGAAAACCCATCTGGTTCACTAATGTCCTTTAGAGAAAGAAATCTGCTGCCCTTACCTGGTCTGGCCTGCATTTGACTCCAGACCCACAGCAATGTGGTTGACTCTTAAATTCCCTCTAAACAAGGGCAGTTAGGGGTAGGCAATAAATGCTGGCCTAGCCAGCAAAGCCCACATCCCATTAATGAATCTTAAAAAAAGAACACTGCTTTAAGCCTTCACGTCCTTATCCTTCCAGTGCTCAATATTTAACTTCTTGGCAGGCCTTTGGCTTAGTTTCCACTTCAACTGCTTTGCAGTCTGATAATTCGTTCGACCACATAGTACCAACACTTCTCTCAAACTAGGTCTGTTATGGCAAATTAGGGAACTGAATTCAATAATTCAGGTATTATTTGTGGGCTAGCACCAAATAAAATGACTATGAAAGCTGTGAATTTGTTGTAAAAAACCACCTGTCTCAGGAAAATCTGACAAGGAAGAGTACTTGCCACCAATATCAATTCTGCCTACATATAACTCTGGTCCCACACCACGTACTTCAAATATCAGAACAAAAGGTCACCAACCTAAAGCATTAACTCTGTTTCTACCTCTGGTGCTGCTAGATCTGCTGAGTATATCCTACATTTTGCGTTTTTATTTCAGATTACCAGCATCTGAAGTATTTTGCATTTGTGTGTTACTCAGGGAGACCAGATAGACACTAACTGGCCAGAATTTCTTACATTTCAAGAACAGATTTTTGTTTTAAAATGTTTGAAGATATGACTTACTGACGACTTTACAGCAAAAATTGACTGTAGAATTCAAATGTTTCTTTCTTACTATTTGTTTGAAGCTTTTCCTGCAGCCAATGCAACTATTATCAGAAAAATTCAAACAAAATTTCATTAAACTGTGAAAGTACCAGTCTAGCAGAGACCACTTCAGGCTATTAAGATCCCAATGGGAAATTACAGTGACTGGCTGATTAATTGACTATAAGAGAGAAATTCAAACCAACCAAAGAGTTCATATTGTGGATAACAAATACAGGTGAGAATGAAATGAGTTTCAGCAGTCGGCCTGAAGATGTGGAATGATCTTCTGGCACATAACTGCCATGTCTAGAGAAACTATTTAATCATAATCTGTCAAAATCAAGACTGTCTACTTCCACCTCTGTAATAACATCCATCTCCATCCCTGCCTCAACTCAACTACTGTTGAAACCCACATTCAAGCCCTTTTTACCTCTGGACTCAACTATTCTAATGCTCTTTTTGCGGGCCTCCCACCTTGCGCCCTCCATCAACTTGAGCTCATCCAAATCTTGGCTACCCCTATCCGAACTCTCACGGTGTCCCATTTACCCCTCTCCCCTGTTCTGTGACTTGATGTTAAATTGTGTTTGATTAAGCTTCTGTAAAGCCTTTTGGGGCATTTTACTATGTTAAAGACACTTTATAAAAGCAAATTGTTATTGCACTTTGAGAACCACAGGACTAAGAAGGGCCAAGCAGCTATCTGTAAAAGCTAAAAATCTTTCTTTAAGGTTATCATTTTTTGAAATGGCACAAAGAGCAGGTAGGAAATAGCAAGTAAGTAATTAATTTTGTTGATAGCTGTCACAACTTGTTATTTGTCACGACTGTAAAAAATACGGATGAGTGATTACACAAAGATAAGGGCCTGTTATGGACAGGGGAGAGAGACACACTGAACTCCTTTATTTTTCTCGCCGCCTATCCATAAGTATAAATACTTTAATTTTTGAAATAGACTACAGCGTGTTTCCCCAAACCCTCTGTTTCTGAACTCAACGTTCAAAGTGACTTGCCGCAAACTCTCTTTAGGGTTAAATCAGACGTATTGTTTACTCATACATTCAAAACTGTGGAATGGTCATCACAACTACATAAAAACACACAAGCACATATGGAGGAGAAAGAGAACGAATGATATCCTCCGTTTCACCAGGGTTACTCACTCTTCTCATTCCTCTCAACTCACACACCCACAAACCCATGACACATTCACAGGGTTCTCACTCACTGCCAGTTCAAGGGACATTGCCATTCACTCTCTCATACACACCTTCATTGTCCTCATCCCATCCATGGGACCACACTGCGCCCACACATGCCAGGCATACTTATCATCTGGCCTGGCAGACGTCCTGCTTATACTGTCTCCATCTCTATTCATGCAGGACAAGCTGGCACACAACAAAAGGGAGAGGTCACAGACTGGTGCAGGAATGCCTGAAATCAAGGCCCTCACGGTTTTTGAAAACAGAGCCATCCAGAATGCTGATGAGGATCTTGACCATTCCTATGCTGATGGTGGGGTCGGTTGTGCTTGACCAAGTGATGATCCAGTAGTGTAACATCCATCAGACAACCATGCTGTGGCTGATGTGCCTTGTTCTGCACTCACCTGCCATGCACTAATTATCTCTCCTTGTTTTCGCAGGCACATCTGGAGAACAGTCGATGGAGTCTACGATCCAGGGCCTCCAATCAAGCCCCGAAGAAACCTCTGAAGAGGAATCTGAAGGCACTTTCATTGAAGGCCTGTCACAACGCTCACCATACCCACCACCAGTGCAGAGACACACAACTCGATGAAATCTAGCTTTACAGTAGCCTTAGGATCAGGATCTGGTGAAAACATTGCACTGTCTTATCCACAGCAGGCAGCAGCAGGGACGTGCCAGGTGTCCGGCACTCAGATACTGCTGCAGACCAGAAAACTCCTGAGTCTGAGTCAGATGACGAGCCTCTGGACACAGTCAGGTCTCAGTTGCTGGAGCTGCAAAGGCAAGCTCGGGAACATCAGGAAGGGATGTCTATTGTACTCCTCAAATTGCAAGGCACGATGGAGGAGCCTGACCCCCTTCAGGCTGAGGCGATAGTGCCGGCATGCCAATGCATCAAGGTCAACATTGGTAGGATGGTGGCCACCATGGAGGCTCGGCCCAGGGCATCAGTCCTGCACTGCTGCGTGGGCTTAACTCCATTGCTGATGCCATAGTTGGCCTCCAACAGTATATATGTGAGAGGGATGCGGGCAATATATATACAAGAGGGGTGTGGGGCAGCTCAATCTCACTCCAGCTACCCCTTCTCCTCAAGGAATAGACAGGGGGCCATTGGTCACCCATAGGGAGGGGGATCAACAGGTGCACACTCCGGGCCTATCCATCCAGCTGACTCTGGGAGTGTCCAACCCATCCAAATCCCCTCTTCCTGTGACCTCAGCAGCTCCAGCTCCACAGGCTGAGGAGGGTGCCACTGCCACACAGCAGGACCCTGAAAGCAGGCCAGGGCCCTCCAAGTCTCAGCCCTCCAGAGGACGCCTACCAAGGTCATTATAGACAGGGCTTAGCCTCCAGGCTGCCTCCACCTCTAGTGTGGATATTCGGGGAGCACCAAGATGTAGCGGCAGGGTTGGGAAGGTTAAGAAGATGTAGTTGCACAGCCTGGACACGGGTGTTAATCACTTGTACATAATGTTCACTATTATCAATAAACTCCCAAGAATGTCTCCCTGCCTATGGCTCCTTGTTTTGATGAGGAGTATTCATGTCATTCAGAGTTAAGACATTCACAGAGGCTGTGTGAAGATCTATGGAGTGTCCTCACTGCATGTCGTCATCATCCTCCTGGAATCAAGTGATTATTAGGGCCTCCACTGCATCTCCATGACAGAAGCATTATCACAGAGGGCATATGCGCTGCCATAAGCCAGACTGGAGTCAAACATTCATAGATGCAATATGAGGATCTATGGTGTATGCATTGGTTCTTGCACAGGGTAAAGGCAGGTGTCTCAGTCCAAGGCTTCTTCCCTATGCTTTGTGCAGCCTTCAGACCAATGTGATGGACCGGCTTCATACTCAGTGGACACATTACTGATGCCTGCATCTTGGCAGTGCTGGTTATTATGGCCAGAATGTTGTGGGCAGGCATCACAGAGTTCCGTCATTCTCTCTGTTTGCTCTCAGCACCTTTGAGGTGGGTCTGGCTCCTCATCTCTTCAGCATTTGTGACTGGTGATGCTGTGCTCCTGAAGGGATCAGGTACTGAAGACAGACAAAGGATCAGGTGCATTTAAAGTTTCATGTCTGTGTCTCTATGATATGACTCTGATCACAGAATGCAAGCGAGCTGCCCTCAGCCAGACAGGAGTTAGACATTCACAGAGGCTGTGTGAAGATCTATGGAGTGTCCTCACTGCATGTCGTCATCATCCTCCTGGAATCAAGTGATTATTAGGGCCTCCACTGCATCTCCATGACAGAAGCATTATCACAGAGGGCATATGCGCTGCCATAAGCCAGACTGGAGTCAAACATTCATAGATGCAATATGAGGATCTATGGTGTCTCCTCACTGCATGACTTCATTATCATCCACAAATCTAGCAGGTACGAGGGCCTCCTGAATGCGCCTGCCTCGTCTGGCCAGTGCGATGGCTTCATCGCTGTCATCGTTGCCTTCGAGGGCCTCCTCACCCTCATCCCCACCATGTCCTCCTCATTGGAGAAGATATCCAGCTCCTCCATCTCCTCTTGGGCCAGCTCCTCTCCCCGTTGCAGCGCCAGGTTGTAAAGGGCACATCAGGCAACAACGACGACATGCAACCACTGTGGAATATATTGCAGGACCAGACTGGTCTAGGCATCAGAATCTCATCCTGACGTTTTGCTCCACCAAGGTGTGAGTTGCAACATGAGCCTCATTTTACCTTCTCTCTGCTGCAGTCTGAGGTTGCCGCAAAGGGGTCATCAGCCACAGCCTCTGCAGGTAGTCCTTGTCCTTGAATCGCCATCCCTGAAGCCTCTGTGGACCCTGGAGGATATTAGGGATCTGAGACCGACTGAGAACGTAGGACTCATGGACACTCCCTGGGAACTGTGTGCAGATCTGCAGGATGCATATGCGGTGGTTGCACACCAGCTGCACATTCAGCGAATGGAAGCCCTTGCGGTTGACATTGTTGATCACTTGTTGCCACGGAGATCTGAGTGTAGTTGATCGCACCCTGCACCTGTGGGAAATCTGAGATCTGGGCAAATCCCAGCTCCCTCGCAACATGGGCTTCCTGGTCCTGGGCAAAATGCAAAGTTGTGGGCCTTTTCAAAGATGGCATCTGTGATCTCATGGATGCATTTGTGGATGGAGGCTTGCAATATCCTCAAAGGTCACCTGTGGAGCCCTGAAAGGAGCCACTGGCATAAAAATTGAGCACTGTGGGCACTTTCATGGCCACTGGCAGTGGATGCCCTCCATGTCTCCATGGTCCCAAATTCTGCAGCAGCTGTCAGATGTGACTGACCAATTCCCTGGGCATGCATGGTTTTGGGCACTGGTTTTCAATGATCCACATGAATGAAAGGCGGTATCTATAGACCCTGGGTCTAGCTAGGTGCCGAACAGCAACGGCTCACCGTGGCTCTTCAGCAGCGTGTGTAAGAGCCCTAAACGCCCCTTCTTCCTGAGGGTGCTGCTCCTCCCTCTGCCCAGCCAGGCCCCTCAGTCGTTCTCACGTCCTTCATCTCTGCCCACTGTAAGCCATGAGGTGTACAACTAGGTCACCAGGCTCCATGGTCCTGATGTACTCCTCCTGCTGGATTAAAGAGAAAGAGAGAGTGAGAGAGAAGCGTGGATTAGCTTGGGTGTTCTAAGAACTTCTCTTGGTTAGGTCTGAAGGCACCTTAACACATCCCAGAGAGTGCTGGCCACCACTTGAATGGCCAGAGTTTAGTGCGCTGCATGGCTACCTGAAATCTCATCCACCTCCGCCCACCTGACAGATTGGCAGCAGCTTTGCCCATTGGACTGCATGCTGTGCTCTCAACTCAGGCACAGACACTCTCCTAACCCACACTGCAAGGCTGCACTGTTAGCTTGAACCATGGGGGAGACTGGTCCAGACCAGGATGATGACATTGCAAGGGGTTATAAGCACCTCCACCAGTGACTGCTCCATAGCCAACTTTCGCAAGGAGATTGTACAATGTGCCCAGTCATTCAAATGTTCTGCAGTCCACTAAAATGCTCATTAGTTTGCAGTCTGTGCCCGAGGGGTGAAAGCTTTGGAGCACTTGGTGGCACTTTCATGCCTCTGCATTGTTGAGTGGGCAGAAAGCTAGAGGCCCAACACTAAGCATGTCAATGCGGCTGCATCTGAACTGTCTCAGCTGTGGAAGAATGCTCACTTTATACCAGGCATCCCTAATGCATGGCTGCTTCTCTCCACCTGCCCACCTCCTCGCATATGCTTGCGCACTTCCATCAATGCAGTGCAGCCCTTGCCCCCTCAAGTCACCTCAGCCACAGTGTAGCCCTTGCTCCCCAACCCCCGCAACCACAGAGCAGCCCTTACCCCAGCACTGCACTGTCAGCTAGCCAGGACAAAGCAACTTGCCTGTGCCCTCACCTGAATGTGTGGCGCCTCAACTTTTAAGTCCAACAGGCGACCCTGGTGAGCACTGCACAACATTACTATGCACTCACCTCTGAGTTCCCCTCGAAGTGCAACCAGCCAAGTGCACCCCTTATACATGCTGCTGTGAAACAGATTGGTGTGCAATCATGCCAACATGCTCGGATGATCCAGTGTGGGAGAAATGATTCGCTCAGCTGGACTTATTCTTATATATTTATGTATTACAATGCGGTTCCTGATGTCTGAGAATGGGTAATGCACCTGCTATTGACAGGCAGAGTGGATAATTGCAAATGATGCCATAAAACCAATATTTGGCCTTCTCACCATATTGTCCACTCACGTCGCTAAACACACCCGACACCATTAGGCACAGAAAATTCTGCCCTTGGTCAGGTCTACAGGCAATGACAAGAATCTTCCAGAGCACCAGGCTTTGAGGAGGTTTAGACTTATTGTCAGCCTGGAATCTAGCTTTGGTGTTGAAAGAGTGGATGTTAACAGCAGACCACCCTGGGAGTCCAGCAATGTAACATTAAAACTTTCCGAAGGCCAAAGGAGCTTAGGTCATGTGGTGTTGCCCACTGATGTGTTATTTTTAGGTGAACAAACAGTTTCTGTGTCTCTGGTCAAAATACATTGTTCACCTTAGGAAACAGATGGCTATTAGCACCTCTGCAGGTACAATGAGTTTTGATGGCTCTCTTTGTTATAAGTCCAGGCTGGGCAGACAGACTGTCTACTGGTCCCTTGTTTCATTGATTGTCATGGGTCCACAGAATGATAGGTATGAGATTTCACAAGGACGAGGGTTGAGCTTTGTTCTGTAATTACCGCTGGAATTTTCCAGAATTGTAGCCAACTTTCAAATTATGTGACCTTTCACAGCCATGTTTTGGCCCAAAAAACTCTATTTTTAAATAAGCAGCTTTGATTTAAACCGTTAATGATCTCTTTCCTGTCTTATGGACATGACAGGCCCCTTAGCAAGTTATGAGAGGAGAATTTCCTCCTGTGTCTGCCTGCTGAGCCACTGTAGCCCCAGCAGGAAAACCATGGACATGGCAGAGAAATGGGTTCAGGGGTTTCCACAGATGCTCTGCTCAAGTTACAGCAGGCATCGTCTAGGGCTCCAGTTGAAATTAAACCTTAGGTTTCTGAAAATGCTAACAAATGAGCTAATGATTGCAACTGCTGTGCAGGTCATATGGAGGCAGACTCTATCCCTCAGGATTGCTTCAATAACCATTCACTTCTGTGTAAAGCCACTCCAGATTGAAACGTACATCCAAATAACTAGCTACATAGAGAAAAAGGACACAGAAACAGGCCATTTGACCCAACCAACTATTGCCTCCTATTTCTGACAAATTACTTCCTTCCCTTCAATTCATGATGTTGAAATGTTGTCAGCTAACTTTTTTAAACATCCATTCAGGCCAGCTTTTATTATCCTTTGGGAAGGTGGTGGTGAGCTGCCTTCTTGAACTGCTGCTATCCATGTGGCGTAGGTACACCCACAGTGCTGTTAGGGAAGGAGTTCCAGGATTTTGACCCAGCGACAGTGAAGGAAGGACGATATATTTCCAAGTTAGGATGGTGAGTGGCTTGGAGGGGAACTTGCAGGCGGTGGTGTTCCGATGTATCTGATGCCCTTGTCCTTCTTGGTGGTAGAGGTCATGGGACTGGAAGGTGTTGTTGAAGAAGCCTTGGTGTGCTGCTGCAGTCCATCTCGTTCACACTGTTGCCACTGTGCATCTGTGGCTTCAAGAATTGTGAACATATGTCAGACAATGGAACATGGAGGTCAGCACGACTGGAGGCAGTTGAATTTTCTGGTAGTATGCTACAAGTTGGAGACACTGATATCTACGTCTGACCCTCCAGTCGGCACTCCTGGTCTACGTCAGGAATGGTGGTTGCATAAAAAATTTATCCTATAATACCACAGGAAGTGAGAGGCTAACAATGAATGTAATAACAGATATTAATATAATAGCCAGCAAAATATCAGTTATCTGAATAATTCATTCACCAACCAGTGGGAGACATGAAGAGTTTTGAAATATGGCCACAATATGGTTGGGTTACAACTTTCAATCGAGTGAGTATTAACACCACCGAGCGAGCCAGTGAGTCAGAGGCAGGGTGGTGACTTGTGGTTTTAATTTACCAAGTCTCCAAACACAAATCCAAAACTACAGCAAACAGTGGTCCACATTTTCACCACAATGAAGAGCTCCTCCGTTGTGGTGAAAAAAGCTGAATTTTCTAAGTCCCAAACCCGGCATTCCCCATCTTTGCTGGGGTTGAACTGGAGTCAAGCCAGGGCTTGTTGTGGAGGTAGCTGGCCATTTAAATCATCAGCTCTCTCCACTGACTTCTGATTTTTGAATCCTAGCTATGTGAACCCCAGAGTCCGCACAGCAGACCAGGTAAGAGGGGGTCTGAACTTGGTGGACTCTGGATAGCCAGGGTACCCCTTTGGAGTAGTAAGGTACCCCTTTGGGAGAGCTCACCAGGGTTGCCTGTTGGATGTAAGTAGTCCACAGACAGAGATAGGTGGCAGCGTCTGCAACATTTGTTGGTGTGAGGAGTTAGGTGCTGGAGTAAGTTTAAGAAAATAGAGTTAGGGGTTAGGGTCATACACACATCAGGATGAAGAGTAATGTTCCATGTGGTGTGCAAAATAGTTACTGCCCAAAACCTTTACTTACATAAAATTACAGAGGCCACATGAGTATGACAAGTCACAGTAGTAGAATTTATTCAAATATCCCCTTTTTCTTTCAAAAAATAAACAAGTTGCATGCACCATCATTTTCAAATGACTCGACCTATAAAGTTCATAGGTAAAATGATCATGCTTGAGCAAAAAACTGTTCTTTCTAGACTGTTCCTTACGAGCCCTGCACTGGCTGATGTGATCCTCAATCTCATTGCTCATATTTGCCAGTCGAGCAGTTCTCTTGCTTTCCTCAGCCTAGACTCAATTCCTGTATGGATGCACTTCAGCATCTCTTTCCCTATCCTACTTCATACTTGTACAAAATGCCATTTTGGGTGATCACTTCATCCCTGTATACCCAATACTCTCTTACAGCAACAGTTGTGCCCTTGATGATTTCAAACTATCCTTCATCACTATTTTGTAACACTTGAAGAGTTACATCTTGTATGACTTGCTTGATCTTGTCTGTCAGAATCTGTTCAGTAGTCAATGGCTCAGTGTCATGTGAAACACTGAAAATCTCTTCTGGTATGTGAAAGGTGAGCAATCCAAGCTTTTGCCTTGTTTCAGCTGTAATGAGGGGATTTTACTTAGCATCCACCACCTGGAATTGCAGATATTCTTTCTTCCTATTGTATTGGACTCTCAGCTTAGCTTGTCTCATTGAGAATCCTACCATCATAAAGCCTCATCTTTTGTCTTTGACAGCTTCATTTTAAGACACCATCTTGAGCAATTTCAGACAGGTCTACAAAGCTCATGATATTGGGCATAGCACCAGTGCCTGTCAGGCACTACACATTCGCTTGATGTTTTCCTTCTGTAGCCACCGTTCTAATGGTCATAAATCATTCTTTACCTTGAAACTTGAAGACAACAACTTCAAGGGTGTTGTGTAATTCTTCAAAATTATCTGATATCTCTCCAGCAATCATCTTTGGTGGCTCGCTTTTCTTCTCTTCAGCAAAACACTTGCGCGCAAAGTGATTTAGCTCCTTGCAGTTAAGAGGATTGCTTTCCCCAGCTGGATGTGCCTCCTTTTCTTCTTTGTGGTTTCTTACACAGGATTTACATCCCCTACTCAGCCTTGATCTTTCTGCTGGCCTTCCTGCAATTTGTCCTTCCTTTTCTCCATTAGTTTGTGTTTTGAAGCCTTGGACAGCCTCTTAGGATAATGCAAAACCTTGTCAATTCTCCCATCAATACTCTTCAGTTGATGATTAGCAACTTCAGAGCTTTTGCACACGTCAGAGGTTTACTTGGGAGTGTGTTTCTCTTCTCTTAGCAGGCTTGCTCTCACAGCAGGATCTCCTGTTCCACAGACAATCCTATCCCTGATGAGATCACCCTTCAGTTACCCAAATTCACCAGGTTAGACTAGGTGTTTCAATGCAGTCATATACCTTCACTATTCTCCCTCTCTTCCTGAGCTCAAGTGTCAAACACATAGTGTTCATAAATTACATTAGTGGATCATTCAAAGTGGGTCTTCAAGGTCTCCAGAATTTTACAAATCTTGTTTTTCTGCTTCTCAGCAAGGTCTTGGTTGCAATTCAGCTTGTATCACTCTTTTCCCAGCACTGAAAGCACAGTTATCATATTTGTGCTAGTGGGATCTTGCTATGCTCAAAACCCCTGCCATGCTTTCTATATTGCAATAGTGACTACTGTTCAAAAATGCTTTATTGGTTGCAAAGCACTTTGGGAAATCTTGAGGTCATGAAAGACGCTACAGGAATGCAGCTCTTTCTTTTTCTCTTTCTTCCTGGATTGTACCTAGGAGAGTGACACCACACTCCTGCTGCTGACCACCTTGACAACCTCCAGCCATGCCTTCTTTGTGCCTGCAGCAAGCATCCTGCTCCCATCATTGGAGAACAAAATCTTGTTCGGGCTCTTCCAAGCCCCCAGGGGAGGGTCGCTGAAGCCTGGGTACAGTATTAACCTATCTCAACTCCCTACAATAGGTCTGTGGCTTGGTATCACATCTCGAAACTCCTATAATTTCCACGTCTGGAGTGTCCCTTTAAATATTAGAGTTGAAATCGCATCTTGTGGGTTACCATGACAACTGCTGATGCTAATTGGACAGGAAACCCGAAGTAAAATGATAATGAGGTGGCCAGGTTTAAAAAAGCCAAGAGCAGACATGCTGTTCTTATTTTTGGGATTCCTTCGTGCTAACGGCGCCTCCAGTTCCTAACAAATCTGCTGATTGAAGTGCAGCCCATGGTCCCTGGCAGTCGCTAATCTTATCACTTAGGAGATGCAGTGGTTTGGTGAAATTCGGCAGTGGTGCCTTGAGATGAACTGCTGGGTGCACAGGCTGGCTTATCGGTTAACTGTTTGGTACATGTGTAAGCATTTTAATTCTAACCAAGAATGAAAAACAGACACAACTGTTGAAGGAAAGAAGAAATGAAATATGCATTTTTCTGGCACCTCTCAGGACCTCAGGATGTTCCAAAGCTCCTTACAGCCAATGAAGTATTGTCACTGCTATAACATAGGAAATGCCATAGCCAATTTCATAAACAACAGTGGAATAATGACCACATCACCTGTATTAGTGACACTGAGGGATAAATATTGACCAAGACATCAGGCAGAAAGGGGACAACTGGGTACTTCTGAATGGTGAAAAGCTAGAAACAGTGGAAGTCCAAAGAGACTTTGGGGTCCAGCTACCCAAATTATTAAAATACCGTCATCAGGTACAGAAAATAATCAGCAAGGCTTACATGCAATGCTGCCCTTTCTGTCTGGAAGACTGGAATACAAAAGGGGGTAGTATTCATGCTTCAGCTGTATGAAGCTCTGGTTAGATCACACCTGGGGTCACTGTGATCAGTTCTGGGTTCCACACCTCAGGATATATTGACCTTGGAAAGAGTGCACTGTAGATTCACCAGAATGCTATCTGGGCTCCAAGGGTTAAGCTACGAGGAAAGACTAAACAAACTAAGGTTGTATTCCCTGGGATTAAGAAGGTTATGGAGTGATTTGATGAAACTTTCAAGATATTAAGTGTAGCAGATCAGGTAGATAGAGATTTCCACTGGTTGGGGAGTCTAGGGCTAGGGGCATATCCTAGAAATCAGAGCCAGACCTTTCAGGAGTGAAATTAGGACATAATCGTTCATGCTAAGAGTGGTGAAAAATTGTTAATTTTAACACTGAGATGGTAGATTTTTTGTTAACTCAAGGTATTAAGGGATATGGGGCAAAGGTGGCATATAGGATATGGAGTTAAGTCGCAAATCAGTCTTGATCTCACTGAATGATCAAGCAGATTCAAGGGGCTAAGTGGTCCACTTCTGTTATGATGTTCCTATGAAAACATCATAAAGGTGAGGTTGCAGTGAGGGAAGTGTGGAGGTTGGTAGGGTAGGGGTGTGTGGAAATGGAAGCCATGCCACTCCCCTGCTGATGATTAGCTGCTTCTCCCTTCCATTGTTCTGCCCCCTGTCCTATAAGAGAGGCAAGTATGTTAATAAGTGTACTACAATGTGTTTAGGTGATATGTTTAAACTATCATGGAAGAATAGCTGGCAGAATGTGCCAGCTGTGAGACGTGGGCATGAGGCTTCTATGTGAAAGTGAGGTGAATCTATAAATGTTACGTAAGAGTCCTGGTTGATAGAGATTGTTGGTAGGAGAGTGATGGCAGTGTTGTGCAGTGAGCAGTGCTTGATGCTAGTAGTGCAGTTGGCAGAATACAGCATTTGGAGATGCATTAGCTGACCTTGACCACTCTGCAACCCAGCCACAGCCAGGAGTAGTGGCCACTGCTGGTGCAGGAGGCCTGGAGCAACAACATGGTGCAGGTAAATTGTTTGGGTTCAGTGAGTCAGTCACACAGGCCCCAGCAAGGTTGGGGGGGGGGGCGGGGTGTGGTTATGGAGGGCAGACGTCTCTTTCAAAACAAAATCAGAATTACCTGGAAAAACTCAGCAGGTCTGGCAGCATCGGCAGAGAAGAAAAGAGTTGATGTTTCGAGTCCTCGAGTCCTCCGACCAACAATCTCTATCAACCAGGACTCTTGTGTAACATTTATAGCTTCACCTCACTTTCACATAGAAGCCTTATGCCCACATCTCACAGCTAGCACATTCGAGTCCGCCGATGCTGCCAGACCTGCTGAGTTTTTCCAGGTAATTCTGTTTTTGTTTTGGATTTCCAGCATCCACAGTTTTTTGTTTTTGTTTTTATAGATGTCGCTTTCGGTTGGCCACAGATCAGTTGATCAGAAGCACCCCCTCTGAGCCCCTCCTGGTGGGGGAATTAAATTGTACCCACCACGTGCAATATCAGGGAAGATCAAATAGTAATAATATTAAAGAAAACTGAACAGCATTAACATCAAAATTCAAATTAATTAAAAAACCAGAGCTGTATCTTCAGCTTCTACTCCTTCTCAATGCTAATCCCAGGCTCTAACCTACCAGGGTCTTCCAAGCCACCACTGCTTTCCAGCCCAGTTCCCTTGCACAAATGCAATAATACAAGATATACCCCACTCTAAAATACACAATGAAAACAATCATTTCCATGCCCAACAAAAGTACGGAGTGCATAAAAACAAAAAATACTGGAAATACTCAGCAGCCCTGGCAACACCTCTGGGGAGAAAAACAGAGTTAATGGCTGGAATCTTCCTTTCTGGAGTCTAGGTTCGGTGGCAGATATGGAAGTGGGACTGACTTCCACTGACTACACGCGACCTAGCACTGTTCAACTCATTAAATATGCAGCCTCGCAGAACACGGTGAATCTCATGGTGGGGGCAGGCAGGAAGCCGCCGCCCTGCTGTTACTGGGGTTGAAGGTCAGGGCGCCATTTTTAAAGGGCAATCGGACAGCCGGCACTATCTCTTCCACCTTTGCCTAGCCACTGTTCCACCTTTCCCTGCTAATCCTTCCTCCCTTCCTTAGTCACCCTCCATGCAACTTGCACTGCCACCACCTGATCTCAAGCATAGGCTGGCATTAAGGGACGCTCCCAAGGAGAACATTGCAGTGCCAACTCACCGCTAATCATGGAAGGAGTCTGCCTCGCCAGGGGCACGGCACTTATGTGCAGTCATGAACATGAACATTCTAATTTCTCACTGGTGGGGAACTTAATTTGGAGGCAAACTTAATTCTGGTGAGGTGGCCTTTAAATGAGCATGCATGACATGCTAATGCGTGCAAAAAGACTTCCTGACATTGTTCGTCGGGAAGCTTGCCCTATCTTTAACCCACGTTTCAAGTCCCGAGAACATAATTCCTATAGTTCATCCCACCATCGGGAAATGGATTTTGGCCTCACAACAAATTAAGATCCCCCACCAGCCAAGCTTCCCACTGCTGACGGGACCGGAAGATTCCACCCATCGTTTCAAGTCAAATATGACTCCTCTTCAGTCATATTCAACTGGAAACATTAACTCAGTTTCTCTCTCCACAGCTGCTGCCAGACCTGCTGAGAGTTTCCAACATTTTCTGTTTTTATTTCAGCTTTCCAGCATCTGCAGTATTCTGCTTTTCTCAATGCTTTGGAGTTCTTCATCTGCCTTTAGATCACAATGGTAGGTAAGATGAAAAGATCAGAATAGTTGACCTACAGAAGGGGTGAAAAGGACAAAGGGATATTGTGTGAGAGGGTGTGTGATTATGTTTATGGACACACATACACAAATCAAGAGAGAGAGAGAAGGACAGAGAGAAGCATGGAAGAGAAATAGAAAATAGAGGGGAAGACAAAGGAGAGTGTACAAAAAGGCAGGGTGGGAGAGAAAGACACAGGAAGAGATAAAGAGAATTCCCACTGCTTCTTAGTGGAAAGCACTGCAGGAATCAAGTGTCAAATGCATGCTATTTATGCTAGAAAGGTCACACATACCTGCAAATCGTGGTGGACAAGCACAGTCATACCCTTGTCCATGAAGTCCTTCCTTCTTGTCCGCACAAGTACCTCCATTCAGGCAAGGTCTCATAGAACAGGCATCATATTCCTCACAGAGAAGGCCAGTGTAGGGATGCTGACAATGGCAATAATAAGCTGCCTGCCAAGGTTCTGTTTGACATTTTCCATGACCTGAACAAAAAGTTGCATTGTTGGAAGCTCTGCAATGTTCTGGCTTAACAGTGACATTCAGCCGGAGGCCAAGTCTACATAAGCGAGGCCCGTCATCCTGCACTTCCACAAGATAATGTGTTCCAACAGTCAACCACTTGGGGTCAATATGCTGCGTGCCCTTTGCTCTCCCACCAAACAATAGCTGGGTGCTTGGAAAGCCTCTAGTAGTACAGTCAGTAAATTCTGCCTCTGAAACATTTGCCACATTCATTCCACGTTTTTCAAAAGACGGATCCAGGGAAAGATAAACATCAACTCCTAACTGCAGGTCTAAAGGGCAGTTTTGGGCTAAGTTAAAGGCCGGATTGCTGGAAGAAATATTCTGCTGGCTAAAACTCCAGCATTCTGCGTAAAAATCTGAACATACGTTCTGGGCTAGTGTCCAATTAACATGGACTTTTTCAAGGTCTGGATGCCATTCAGTAACATCTTCTCGCTGACAAATTGTTTGTCCAGCCACCTTCCAGTTTGGGGATGAATGCCAGATAGAAACTGCAGTTATAACTTGGATTAATATCGTAGCTGTTTGAATCATATGGGCTCCAGTTCTGACTGTCATGGTTTCTAATCAATAAAATCAGGAACAATAGGAACTGTTTTCCCACGCACTCAGTGCTTTCCAATAAACATATTCAAACTGTGACAGACAACAATGAGAATCCGTAAGTGATTTGCAACCGGAGGTCCTTTGCATCTGTCTCTAAGTCCAATAGATTGAAATATGATGCACTTCCCTCCAAGGTACTGACTCTAATATTCCATTTGTTCAAATGCAGCAGAAGGATTGAAATGAGCCTGAGGGGAAAAAAAAGAAATAAAGCAATTAGAGTCAATGAACAGTCATTCTAAAGAAGCACAGGGTCTTAATGAACCGTCCTTGAAATAAAGCTCTGGCATTTGCACTGGATTCACTTTCCCTTCAATTGTGCACAACAGAGAACAACGCCTTCACATTTATCCTGCTCTGTTCTATAATCTTTTCACTGGTTTTCATTACTCGACACATCCCTGCATATGAAGCTAAGCAATTTCTTTGGGGGGGGGGGGGATTGCACAGATTAGTCATCAAATATCTCCAACCAAAACTGCAAAATAAAACATTGATTAACCAGAAAACAATGGAGATGCGTGATTAGATGTGAGATCCAGTTTCTCATAAATCGTGTAAATTATTTCCCAAAAGGCTCCCCATCACCCTCAGCATTCCCTGAACAATTGTCGACCACTGGATTCATTCAGCAAGGAGCAATTATACATTTGTCAATACTAACACAAGCTGATATATTGTCACACATCTGATGTAGGTTAGACTTTATGTCAGTCTTCTCAACCAAAAAGATGAAAAATCAATATTGCACAGGGTTTTTTTTAAGGCAAGCTCCACAGGGATACGTTTCCTTATTTTTTTTAAAAAAAAGCAAGTTTTGTATTTCCATTCCTACTGATTTATAGCTGGAATCCAAAGGATAATTTGAGAGATTTGTTTTTAGTTGAACTAAAATCAAAGCAATATCATAAGCTGCTTGCGGTATCATTTAATTCAGAGAGCTGTCTGAGAAAATCCAGATAAATGGCTGCTTTGTTATAATGTCCTTTTAATGAGAAATAATGATATCAATTGGGTACTAAAAGTGCATTTTTCTATAAAAGTAGCAAAGTATGGTTTGCAACAGAGTATTTGTCTTCCTTTGAGAAGACCCAGTTTTTATTGATACTGAAACTTCACTGTCCTCCGAGGGTAGTTTTTGTTGTCGCTTGGCAGGCTCATTGGATCAAATAGTCCATAAAGGCAGGTGATTCCATCTTAGCAGAAGCAATGTCCTTTGGGGGAGTGTGTTGTCGTGCAATGTACATTTCTCCTGCTGGCTGTTCCAAAGACAGAAAAAAAAAACTGGCTCCTCTTTCAGTTGGGTTGATGGCACAGTGAAGGAAATTAATTCAATTAGGATCAATAAAAATATCTCCCTCCCTCCTTCAAAAAATGGTTCATGAATTAAATATGACTGATGTACTATATTACGAGTTCTGTATTGTAAAATTTGGGACTACCAAGTGACTGTGTGTATACCTGAGACTTGGGGTACAAGAAGGATTAAATTTGAGGTGTCAACAATATACAGTTGTCTCCTGTAATATAAATTGTTGTGATTATTTGAAATTTGGCATTCTCGCATTTGTCCTGAAGACTGCAAGATGAAAATCTTCAGCAACATGTTTTTCATATTAGCAATATGGCGAAAGTAAATAAAGTCTACTTGCTAAAAATGGTCAACTTTTTAAAAAATGCATGCATTAATGATTGAAAGTCAGGCTTGTATCCCATTTCAGACCTTAACCTCTGCACTCCTAATTCTTCATTAAAGAGGATCGGAAAGCCGGGGTTCAGCTCCAGTGCCCGTTCCTCAAGCCAAAGCATAGCTTGAATGCATGAAGCCAAATTGCCTTCCAAAGAAAATAATGTGGTGCTTGACATGACCAAGTGAAGTCTTTATAATCTTTTGGGGACAGTATTGTGTACATTGAAGCAGATTAATTTGCATAACATGAGCACAGGACTAGAGCATATGAGTTTAAAATGAACAAACCAGAAGTAAGACAATAACTTTGTGGATAGGAATGCAAATGGTGGTATCTGCTGGAGGGGCAACCACTTAATCTTTGGGAATTCATCTTAGCCAGAAAAACACCTGGAACTTATTGGGAGGATGTTGGTTACAGAACAGTGCCTCTTAAAGAAGTCTTCAGAAGGTTAACAGCAAGTCTTTATTAACTGCTTGTTTGCTTGTAACTGTTAAATATATATATATACTATATTTATACACACACACACACACACAGTAAAGGGTATAGGCAAGGAGCTATCTCCATGTCTAGGTTTTTATATGTCTGCTGAACATCACACTGACTCTAGGTCTGGGTCATGTGCCTTCTTACATCACTTTGTGGGCAGTGCTATACTCAGTCTCACATTAACCCTATGTGTGCCAGACCCTTATATTCTAGAACTCCATTGGTATTCTCCCAGAGAAATGGCAAAATGGTTTGGGAGGACCCTCGCACTGGTTTTATTTCTGAGAAAACTTTCAAATCATAGAGGTTAGTTAAGAGTTTGTTACAGAGAAAAAAAAATGCAACTATTTTTGTATTATCCATCTAACCACCCAGTAGTCTCCAAATTCCACTTTTCATTCCTGTGGGCATCATCCACCCTCTACTCCTGTTTGACTACATGTGCAACACCACAGGGTATGAACTAACTGATGCATATTCCTGGCTAAGCTTGTCTAAAGGAGAAGCAAAGTGGCAATGAAAGAGGAAAACAAATATGTCTGTCATCGTCATCTGAACAGAACTGCAGCCAAAGCATACAGAGAAAGCAGTTCAGAAAAAGAGTTAGGCATTGCTCTCATCCTTCCCTATCTTTGTAATCTCCTCCAGGTCAGCAGTCTTTCGGAGCTCCTCATAAACATCTCCAATATCTCTTAAGCATCCCCAATTTTCAGCATCCCATCACTAGTGGCTAGGCCTTCAGCTGCCTAAGCCTTAAGCTCTTGAATTGCCTTCTTACTAAGCTTTCAGCTTCTCTTTCTCTCTCCTCTTTTAAGACACTCTTTAAAACCTATCTTTCTAACCAATATTTTGTTCACCCGTCCTAATATCTCCTTATGCGGCTTTGTCAAATTTAGTTTGGTAACCTTCCTGGAAAGCAGTTTACACCATTTTACTACATTATAGATGTAACAGGGATTCAAGTACATGGACTGCTTGAAAATGATAAAACAGGGGTCCTTTATTCCACAAGGATCAAATTTTTACAAACAGTAACAGAAAAGAGTAACCAACAGATTACTTACAAAGGACATTCATGACCGACACTCCAGATCCACCAGGAACCCGTTGAGAGATTAACTCCTAACCTAATTACCCAAATAGCAGAGTTCACTTGGTGATCTCCTATAGCTAACTTCTGTGACCATGTGAACCAGATTACCTTGTCTGCCAGACACAAGGGGAATCTTCCTTTCCTTGGGACTTCTCGGACTCAGGGGTGCTGTCCAGTCAGTTCGACTAGGTCTCCAGCAGCTATGTGCCCACTCCATTTCCACATTCAGAATCTTTACATTTCGCTATTTGTGGCCTTGGCTTGCACCACACTGCAACTCTCAAATCCTAGGCTTCTGCTCTCACCCTCATGGCCTCTGGTTCCATGCCTCAGCCTGCCAAAGTCACTGCTCCCTGCAAGAAGGAGTTCACAATGGCTGACCAGTACCCCTGCTCAGCACTTTCCTCAAGCATTGCCACCTACTGGTGGAGGCACCACTGCATAGGCATGATAAGAATACGAATTGTTGTTGTTGACACTACTAAAGAAAGTGCTGACCCCTTCATTTCCTTTTACAGTTCTGACGAGGGTGATGCCTTCGAACAACTCTGAACTCAAGAAACCTGCGCTTCAGTCTTGAACTTATCCAAATCATGTTAAAAAAATACATCCATGTTTCCAGGCAGATTTGTTTGGAAGTAGAAATGCATGCAGATGCTGAGAATTAGACCCTGTCAATTAGACTTTCCAACCATTGGATCAGTTTGACTAAGAGGAGTCCCACAGCAGCTCATATACAGAAATTCTTTAAGAGAAAGAATGATTGTCTCTGTCTTTGTGATGTTTGAAGCTGGTTCCTATTGTGAAACGGTGAGACCAAGTGTGGTTCTACTCTATACCTGGCACACTTTGTTCACAACATCAAGAAATCAAAAGACTGTTATAATGACTGAGTCTATGAGGGGGAAAGAAAGAAAGAGGAATTCTCTGCAGACAGAAACCATTGGGAACCTCCCATTTGTGAAGTATCAGATTTCCTGGAAATGAATTATTGGAGAATAAGGAAATAATGAAAGACTCCAGCATCCACACACATTCTGCACCACAGTTAATAGTTCCATACACTCTGGCGGGGTTGGGAATGAGCCATTATCAAGCTGCTACCCTTTCAATTTTCACTCTATTGGCATTTGTTCTTCACTGTTGGTTTACACTTTCTTCAGGAACAAGGTTTAAATTTTAAGCAACTTATCGCTCACCTATTCCTTTCGACTGATTCCAATTGCACACATGGTCCCCTATCTCTTCGATCAGCAGGCTGAATGTGGAACAGTGGCCGTTTCAAAGGGAGTTGGATGAAGTCCTGAATGGTGATGAACATCATGGCAAACCAAAGTAGATGGGCTATTGCACAATCTGGCTGCGGGTCATTGTGGCCTTTTGGAACTTCTTTGATCACCTGATGCCAAGATTGTGGGGGGTGAGGGTAGTGAGGAGATCAAAAAGAAATTTCTCAGGCCATCCCCCCCGACCCCAATTAATTATCCAATTTTTACCCCCCCCACCTCTCCCAAGAGACTGCAGGGCTGGTTGATGATGTTGGTGAGTAATGTGCTTAAATTTCATCCCAACAGTATGGAACAGCTCCGTACAGTCATCACCTATACACTGTTTCCATGGGAAGGAGTTTCACCCTCAGATGGAGGTGAGTATAGGGGCAGGTGGATGTGAAAATTTGCACCACTGATTGGAGCACCAATTTGCCAGATCCATCCCACCCTGGGCCATTTTACCTGAGGCGGGATAGAGATCGACAGGCCTGCCCCCAAGACAATTAAGTATGGGATATGGCCTATTAAGGAGGGAGGAGATCAGGAAAGGCTGTCTATGCTTAGTGTCTAGGCTTGCATCCCAGGTTGCTAAAGGAAGTTGGGGTGGAGATAATGGGAGAGCTTGCCAAAATCATTCAATCTTTCCTAGATATGGCAAAGGTGCCAGAGGATTGGAGAGTGACAAATGTGACACCCTTATTCAAGAAAGTATGTAAGGACAGTCCTAACGACTACAGGCTAGTTAGTTTAACATCAGTGGTGGATAAGGTTTTAGAAACAATAGGCAGGGAAAAAAATCAAGAGGTACTTGCAGAGGTTTGAGTTAATTAAGGATAGCCAGTATGGATTTGTAAAAAGGTCATGCTTGACTAATCTGACTAAATTATTTTGAAGTAACAGAGGAGGTTGATAAAGTGAATGCATTGGCTGTTTCAATATGGATTTTAAGAAAGCACTTGACAAAGTACCACATTAAAGACTGGTTAACAAAATTGAGGGTCATGGAATAGGAAGGTCAGTGTCTAACTGAATTTTTTAAAATGGCTTAAGGAGACAAAACAGGGAGTCAATGTAAATTGTTGTTTTTCAGACTGGAGGATGGTAGACAGTGGTGTTCCCCAAGGGTCAGTGCAAAAGCCACTGCTTTTTTTACAAGATATAAATGACTTGGGTCTAGGAGTGCAGAGTAGAATTTCAACATTTGCTGCTTATACCAAACTTGGAGGAGTGGCAAACCATGCAGATGATACGAATTACCTGCAACTATAAGCTAGCAGAATGGGCAGGTAAGTGGCAGATGGAATTTAATATGGAGAAGTGTGAGGTGATGCATTTAGCAGAAGGGATAGGGAGAGACAATGCAAAGGTAATGATGCAGCTCTAAAGAGTGTGCAGGCACAGGAGGACCTGAGGTTCTTGTGCATTGATCTATGAAGATGGCAGGACATACTACGAGAATGGTTAACAAAGCATATGGGATCTTGTCCTTAATAAACAGAGGCTTTGGGCACAAAAGTCAGGAAGTTAGGCTGAACATTTATAAAGCTCTGGTTAAGCCCCAGCTGGAGTACAAACATGCGAAATAGGAGAAGTAGGATATTCTGACCCTCGAGCAAGCTCCATTCAATAAGATCATGGCTGATCTGTCCATGTTTCGAGTTCTACATTCCCATCTATCTCTGATAACCTTTGATTCCCTTGCCTAACAAGAATCTATCTACTTCTTCCTTAAAAATATTCAGTGGCCCGCCTCCACTGCCTTCTGAAGCAGAGAGTTCCAAAGTCACATAACCCTCAAAGAAAAAAATCCTCCCCATCACTGTTCTAAAAGGACAATACCTAACTTTAAAACAGTGCACACTAGTCCTGGACTCACCCACAAGAGGAAGCATCCTTTTCCATGTCCACCTTGTCAAGACCTTTCCAGATCTTCGAAACTTCAATCAAGTCACCCATACTCTTCTAAACTCCAGTGGAAACAAGCCCAGTCTGTCCAACCTTTCCTCATTGGATAACCTGCTCAATCCAGGTATCATAATATCCTTCCTTAAATAAGGAGACCAGAACTGCACACAGTATTCAAGACACGGTCTCACCAATGCCCTGTATAACTGAAGCATAACATCTTTACTTTCATGTTCAATTCTTCTCATAATAAAGGATAACATTCCGTTAGGCATCTTGATTACATGCTGTACTTGCATACTAATGTTTTGTGACTCATGCACGAGACATCCAGATCCCTCTGCATCGCTGTCCATTCAAGTAGTACTCTGCATTTTTTTTATTCTTCCTGCCAAAGTGAACAGATTCACATTTTCCCACTTTATACCTCATCTGCCAGATTTTTGCCCACTCCCTCAACTTATCTATATCTGTCTGCAAGCTGCTTATAATAAAAGCAAAATACTGCGGATGCTGGAAATCTAGAACAAAAACAAAAGTACCAGGAAAAATCTCAGCAGGTCTGACAGCATCTGCGGAGAGGAATACAGTTGACATTTCAAGTCCGTAAGACCCTTCATCAGAACTAAGACATATAGAAATGAGATGAAATATAAGCTGGTAGAGGGGGGTGGGACAGGTAGAGCTCGATAAGGGGCCAGTGATAGGTGGAGGCCAAGAAGAGACTGCCAAACATGTCATAGACAAAAGGACAAAAGGGTGTTGACGGTGGTGATATTATCTAAAGGATGTGCTAATGGGGACATGAAGGGTGGAAAGCAGGGTGAGCAAGTGGGAGATGGCCCTCATGGGGGTGGGGTGGGGCGAAGGGATCAAAATGGGCTAAAAGGTGGAGATGAAACAATAGATCAAAAGAAATTTAAAAATAGGAGGGAAAAGAAAAATGTATTTGTAAAAAAAATTATAAATTATTGGAAAAAGGGGGATCGGAAAGGGGGTGGAGATGGAAGAGAGAGTACATGACCTGAAATTGTTGAACTCAATATTAAGTCCGGAAGACTGTAAAGTGCCTAGTCGGAAGGTGAGGTGCTATTCCTCCAGTTTGTGTTGAGCTTCACTGGAACATTGCAGCAGGCCAAGGATGGACATGTGGGCATCAGAGCAGGGTGGTGTGTTGAAATGGCAAGCGACAGGGAGATCTGGGTCATGCTTGCAGACACACCGAAGGTGTTCCGCAAAATGGTTGATCAGTCTGCGTATGGTCTCTCCAATGTAGAGGAGAGCACATTGGGAGTAGCGAAGCAGTAGACTAAATTGAGGGAAGTGCAAGTGAAGCGCTGCATTACTTGAAAGGAATGTTTGGGCCCTTGGACGGTGAGGAGGGGGGAAGTAAAGGGGCAGGTGTTGCACCTTCTGCAGTTGCATGGGAAGGTGCTGTGGGAGGGGGCTTAGGTGTAGGGGGTGATGGAGGAGTAGACCAGAGGGAACAATCCCTGTGGAAAGCCACCAGGGGGGGATGAAGGGCCAATGTGTTTGGTGGTGGCATCATGCTGGAGTTGGCGGAAATGGCAGAGAATGATCCTTTGAACACGGAGGCTGGTGGGGTGATAAGTGAGGACAAGGGAGACCCTATCATGGTTCTGGGAGGGAGATGAAGGTGTGAGGGTGGATGCACGGGAGATGGACCAGACATGGTTGAGGGCCATGTTAACCACCGTGGGTGGAACACCTTGGTTAAGGAAGAAGGAAGACATGTCAGAGGAACTGAATTACCTGGAAAAATTCAGAGGTCTAGCAGCATCAGTGGAGAAGAAAAGAGTTGACGTTTCAAGTCCTCATGACCCTTCCACAGAATTGAGCGAATATAAGGAGAGGGGTGAAATATAAGCTGGTTTAAGGTTGGGGGTTGGGGAGAAGTTGACGGGATGGTGTGGTTGTAGGGACAAGCAAGCAGTGATAGGAGCAGATAATCAAAAGATGTCATAGACAAAAGAACAAAAGAACACGGAGGTGTTGAAGGTAGTGATATTATCTAAACAAATGTGCTAATTAAGAATGGATGGTAGGGCACTCAAGGTACAGCTCTAATGGGGTTGGGGTAGAAAGACTAGCGGGGCATAGCAGATTTAAAAATAATGGAAATAGATGGGAAAAGAGAAATCTATATAAATTATTGGAAACAACAAAAGGAAGGGGGAAGAAACAGAAAGGGGGTGGGGATGAAGGAGGGAGTTCAAGATCTAAAGTTGTTGAATTCAATATTCAGTCTGGAAGGCTGTAAAGTGCCTAGTCGGAAGATGAGGTGCTGTTCCTCCAGTTTGCGTTGGGCTTCACTGGAACAATGCAGCAAGCCAAGGACAGACATGTGGGCAAGAGAGCAGGGTGGTGTGTTAAAATGGCAAGCAACAGGGAGGTTTGGGTCATTCTTGCGGGCAGACCGCAGGTGTTCTGCAAAGCGGTCGCCCAGTTTACGTTTGGTCTCTCCAATGTAGAGGAGACCGCATTGGGAACAACGAATGCAGTAGACTAAATTGGGGGAAATGCAAGTGAAATGCTGCTTCACTTGAAAGGAGTGTTTGGGCCCTTGGACGGTGAGGAGAGAGGAAGTGAAGGGGCAGGTGTTGCATCTTTTGCGTGGGCATGGGGAGGTGACATAGGTGGGGGTTGAGGAGTAGGGGGTGATGGAGGAGTGGACCAGGGTGTCCCAGAGGGATGATCCCTACGGAATGCGGCCAGAGGGGTGAAGGGAACATGTGTTTGGTGGTGGCATCATGCTGGAGTTGGCGGAAATGGCGGAGGATGATCCTTTGAATGCGGAGGCTGATGGGGTGATAAGTGAGGACAAGGGGGGACCATATCATGTTTCTGGGAGAGAGGAGAAGGCATGAGGGCAGATGCGCGGGAGATGGGCCGGACATCGTTGAGGGCCCTGTCAACAACCGTGGGTGGAAAACCTCAGTTAAGGAAGAAGGAGGACATGTCAGAGAAACTGTTTTTGAAGGTAGCATCATCAGAACAGATGCGACGGAGGTGAAGGAACTGAGAGAATGGGATGAAGTCCTTACAGGAAGCGAGGCATGAGGAGCTACAGTCGAGGTAGCTGTGGGAGTCTGTAGGCTTGTAAGAGGGGGGCGCCCTCCCTCTACCAGTTTATATTTCATCTCATTTCTCTATGTCTTAGTTCTGATGAAGGGTCATACGGACTCAAAACATCAACTGTATCCCTCTCCGCAGATGCTGTCAGACCTGCTGAGTTTTTCCAGGCATTTTTGTTTTTGTTCTAGATTTCCAGCATCCGCAGTATTTTGCTTTTACCTTAGTGTTTAATTGACTGCCACCTCACTTCAAGGAATGTCTACCTTGAAGAAGTATTGCTCTTCTCTCTGACAGGATTTCTGCCTGTCTCTTTTGCCCTGTTCACCTTCATTGCTTTCTATTTCTCTCTTGGTGTTTGACAAGGTGTTTACTAAAACTCGCTTTCACAGCCATATTTTGTTCCTCAGTGACTGTCTCCATCTCCTGCTGAGTTTTTCCAGCTATTTTTGTTTTTGTGCAAGCTCCTTATGTCTTCTTCACAACATACTTTCCCACCTATCTTTGTGTTGTCTGCAAATTTAGCTACCATTCCTTCACTCCCCTCATCTAAGTCATTGCAAAAAGCTGAGGCCCCAGCACAGACCCTTGCGGGGCTCCATTAGTCACATCCTAACAATTAAAGATCCACTTATTTGCATTCACTCTGTCAGCCAGCCAATCCCCTATCCAGGCTAATATGTTACCCACTACACAATGAGCTTTTATTTTTCACAATAACTTTGATGTGGCACTTTATCAAATGCCTTTAGGAAACTCAAGTACAGTATGTCCACAGGCTCATCTTTATCCACAGCACATGTTACTCCCTCAAGGAACTCTAATGAATTGGTCAAACATGATTTCCCTTTCACAAAACCATGCTGACTTTTCCTGATTACCTTGTGTTTTTCTAAATGCCCAGCTGTAACCTCTTTAATGATTGACTCTAACACCTTCCCCACGACAGACATCAAACTAACTGGCTTATAGTTTCCTGTTTTCTGCCTCCGTCCCTTCTTGAATAGAGAGGTTATCTTGTTACTTTCCAGTCTAATGGAACCTTTTCATAATCTAGCAAATTTTGGAAAATTAACACTACATATATACTCCCTCATTAGCCACCTCTTTTAAGATCTTAGGATGAAGTCCATCAGGATCTGGAGACTTGTCTGCCCACATCTCCATTAGTTCACTTTGTATCGCTTCACTAGTGATTGTAATTTCACCACGTTCCTCTCTCCCCTCCCCTCCTGATTTACAGCTATTACTGGAATGTTTTTTGTATCCTCTACAGTGAAGAGAGGCAAAATATTTGTTAATTTCATCTGCCATTTCCTTATTATCTAGTATTAACTCCCCATTCTCACTCTCTAGAGGGCCAACACTAACTTTATTTACTCTTTTCCTTTTTAAATACCTGTAGAAACTCTTGCTATCCATTTTTACATTTCTAGCTAGCTTCCTCTCATACTCTAATTTATTTCTCCTAATTAACCTTTTAGTCATTCTCTGCTGCTCTTTATAGTCTGACCAATCACCTGACCTGCCACTCATCTTTGCACAATTATATGCTTTTTCCTTAAGTTCGATGCCTTCTCTAACTTCTTTAGTTAACCATGTAGAGTAGGTCCTTCCTTTAGAATTTTTCTTTATTGTAAGAATATACTTATTCTGAGTATTCTAAAAAATCCCCTTAAAGGTCTGCCACTACTTCTCTATTGATCTACCCCTTAGCCTCGTATCCCAGTTAACTTCAGCTGGCTCAGCTCTCATGCCCACATAGTTGCCCTTATTTAAGTTTAAAATACTAGTCTTAGATCCCCTCTTCTCCCTTTCATACTGGATGTAAAATTCAATCATATTGTGGTCACTGCTATCTAGGGGTGCCTTTACCCCGAGGTCATTAAATAATCCTGTCACATTGCACAATACCAAGTTTAATATAATCTGCTCTCTGGTTGGTTCCAGAATGTGCTTCTCTAAGAAACTTCTCGAAAGCATTCTATGAACTTTTCATCCAGGCTACTACTGCCAATCTGATTTTTTCCAGTTTCACATTTAGATTAAAGTCACCAATGGTTATTGCCATCCTTTTATCACAAGCACCCAATATTTCTTCTTGTATACTTTGTCCTCCATTTTGTTACTGTTAGGGGGCCTGTACAGCACTCCCACTAGTGACTTCTTTCCCCTACTATTCCTCATCTCCAGCCAAACTGATTCTTCATCCTGATCTCCTGAACCAAGATCATCTCTAACTATTGCACAAATGCCATCCTTGATTAACACCTCCACCTTTTGCAGCACATCTCCATAATGGCTATTGCATCCAGTACTGGTCACCACACTTTAGGGTGGTTGTGAGGGTCCTAGACCAGGTGCAGAAGAGATTTACCAAAAAGCTTTCAGGGATGGGGGCTTTTGCAGAAAAGCTGATGTTGCTCTCCTTGGAGCAAAGAAGATTGAGGGGAGATTTGATAAGAAGTATACAAGATTATGACAGGTTTGAATAAGGTAGAAAAAGGAAAAAATCTTCCCATTAGCTGATGTATAGAGACCAGGAGACACAGATTTAAGGCTTTGGTCAAGATATGGAGGGGAGATGTGAAGAAGAGCTTTTTTTACACAGAGAGTAGTAATGAACTGGAAGCCGCTGCCCACGAGGGTGGTGGAAGCAGAAATAATCAACGATTTCAAAAGGAAAAAGGAAAAGGGATTGAATAAAATAAACCTGCAGGGCTATGAGGATCAAACAAGGGAGTGGAACTGACTGGATTGCTCTACAGAAAGCCAATATGGACTCAATGGGCCAAATGGCCTCCTTCAGTACCATAAATTAAGCTATGAATTTCCATGACTATTGAAGGTTGAAACAGGAACTCACCAAAACTATAAGGAAGACAAGGTTATCGAGAGTAGGCGGAATGTGGATTTGAAGCCATTAAAAGATCAGTCATGAATGGTAGAGCAGACTGGAATGACCGAATGCCCTACTCATGCTCTTCACTCATACATGTTTGTATGTTCATATAACAGAAAAAGAGAAATAAGTGGCAATAAAGAGCAAGAAATCTCGAGGACCAGATGGTTTGCATCCCAGGGTTTTTTAAAAAATATTATGTGAGAACGTAATATATAAACACCTATAATTCTAAAGTTCTCTCAATTTGGGAACCATTCCTTTATGTTGGAAAATGGTGCATGTCGCATCACTACCTAAGAAAAATGAAAGAAGGAGCCATGGAAATTATAGAAATTAAAGTTGTTAGCCTAACACCTGTTCTTGGGAAAGGCCAGAATTATGGATAGACTGGAATTTTCCAGTTGGCCTGTATGCTCTCCAAGGTGTCAACTCGGCCAGCTGTGTGGAAGCAGCCTCTAGCGGTAGACTGGGACCAGTGCTCCAGGTAGAGGCCCTCCCTGTCATCCCTGCCTCAGCTGAGGCCACAGGCCACCCTATGGGAGCAGTTCCCCTTCCAAAATGGTGGCCGGGTTTCTGAGGGCATTCATGAGGTTAAAAGTTTGAAAATTTGTGCTGAGCTGAGAGAGCACCTCCATTTTGTCATGCACTCTCTCTCTCTCCCTCTCTCTTCCTTGAACTTCAGGCTTCGCCTCTTTCTCAGCTGGAGGGCCTTCAGCTTTGCGAACTGACCTGAAGTCTGAATCACCGCTGGGGGACTGATCTCCACAGGGAGTTGTGACCCTCATTTGACCTTGACGTTGAAGTCCCAACCCAACATCCTGCCCCATATGTTTGTAACATGATTTCAAGGCATGAGAATTAGATCATATCAAAAAGCTTCTCAATGTACATTTACTGTCAACTGAATGACAAAAAAAAATTGGATAGAATTTTCAGTGCCCACTGGCATCAGGCGTGTTTGGTGGTATGAGCGGAAATATGCCAAATTCAGTTTCACAACGTCAGGAAACCAGTTTGCAATCGTCTGCTCTGCCTGTCAATGGTAGGCCATGTTTCCTGGTGTCGGGAATCTCATTGTAATACATCTGCATATCATTATAAGCCTAGCTCACTGGAATAATCCCTCCATGCTGGATCATCTGAGCATGTCCAAGTGATTGCCGACGTGTTTCACAATTGAACATAAGCGACGTGCACCTGGCAAGTTGCATTTCAGTCGGGACTTTGAGGTTTTTTTTGCCTACCTTGCTTCGGGCAGCACTCGTGATCATCAGCACCAGGCTTCGCGGGCAACACCACGTCAGTTTTAGGAGGGGTCACAGACGGTCTCTACTTACGAGACCAGCCCAAAGGCGGGGATGGTTTTTCAATGGCTTGCTTGGGGAAGGGGGAGAAGTGGCCTGAGGCAAGAGAAGAGGCTGCAGGGCTAGGACATTACTGTGAAAGGGTGGTATTGCAGTGTGTGTGTGATGACACATATTGATCAGTGTAAGTGACCTCAAGGTGGTGAGG
This sequence comes from Carcharodon carcharias, assembly GCF_017639515.1. Lineage (NCBI taxonomy): Eukaryota > Metazoa > Chordata > Chondrichthyes > Lamniformes > Lamnidae > Carcharodon > Carcharodon carcharias. Next base: position 79,757,943 of record NC_054471.1, read on the forward strand.
GCTGAGGAGGCAGTCTCCAGAGGAGATGAGGCCAGATGGAGATGTGAGGGTGTGTGTGAGAGAGTGAGTGATGATGTCCCTTGTGCTGGCAGTGAGTGAGATGCCAGTAGATGTGTGCTGGGCTTGTGAGTGTGAGAGTTTAGAGTGATGAGATGGTTGCCTTACCTTGCTGCATGGATGAGATCATTCATCCTCTTTCTGCGCTAGATGGCGAACCTCTTGGGTGCAGCATTGGCACTGACCACCTCTGCCACTGCCTCCCAAGCCTGAGCGGTGACACTGATTGACCTCCTGCAGCCAAAGTGGGGATAGAGGACATCGCGGCAGACTCCAGTGGTGTCCGGAAGGTGTCCCAGGAATGTGTCACTCAATCTGGAGACTGCACTTTTCTTGGTTTTTGGGGCCATGTCTTCACCAGTGCCCTCCTGGGCTGGAAGCATTGAGGGACGTGCATGTGGCTGCCTTTTAAATATGGCACCCATCGTGAGGAAGCAATGAGGTGATGGCGTGGCGGGTGAATCCAGACCACTCGCCAGCATAACAGCATGCCTCCTGGGAATACATAATTAATGAGATGGGATTGGGATGATACTACGTGAAAAGCTGCCATTGCGGCTGGTGGGTAAAATGTGCTTTTGTCCGCCCTATACCTACCACAGTTAGTGCAAATCTGGGACGATTCCACCCATTGTGTTTTGTATTATCAGTGTGCGCAACATAAACTTAAATCTGATTTTCTGCAAAGCTCTAATTGACACACATGACTGATTAGAGGTAAGTCTAAAGACTCTCATTTCCCTGGATTTAATCATGAATCCTGATATCAATTAGTCACCAAGTTGAACATAAAAACAAAATGTTTTATAGCATTAACCCTTCAATAATCATAGCAAACGTATCATATATCATTCACTAATTCTTATGATTTTATTTCATTTTGGTACTAATTCTGCCATAGAAAAGTCACCTATCTCCACACCTGAAGGTGAGCATAATGAATCAATTTGATTTCCCTCAATCTTTGCTAGCATTTCCTGCTGCACATATTCAACACTGATAATCACTTGCCTGCTCAGTGGGCAAGGACGAAGAGGGACTGGAACATTCCATGCGTTAACTCTATTGATGATGACATGCATGCTTAATTGCATGTCTTAGCAACTTTGCATGTCTTCACAACTTAAATAGTTATTGCTTCCACATCATAAACAAATAGAAAATGGAATTCTATTTAAAACAAATGCAGGTTTCTTGTTTACAACTTAGGAATCTCCAGACAGTTAACGTAACCATTACTGGGGCTACATCTTTCAATTCCACATTTATTAATTGATTGAATTTAAATTCCAGCAGCTGCTGCGGTGAGATTTGAACCAATGTCCCGGGGGCATCAGCCTGGGCCTCTGGATTACCAGTCCAGTGACATGACCACTATGCCACTACTGCCCCACAAATGCTTGAAAAGGAAAAAAAATGACAGGCTATTGGAAAGAGTGGGGCTGAATGGGAATAATTGGTAGCTCAGAGTGCAGAGGAGATTTACCAGGAGGGTGGGACAGGTGGGGCCGGATAGATAGGTGATAGGTGGAGGCAAAGGAGAGATTGTCAAAGGTGTCTTTGGCAACATCTTTGGCAATCTCTCCTTTGTCTCCACTGGCCCTCTATCCAGCTCCACCTGTCCCACCCCCCTTAAACAGCTTATATTTCACCTCATTTCTATTTCTCTTCAGTTCTGATGAAGAGTCATTCAGACTCGAAATGTTAACTGTTTTCCTCTCCACAGATGCTGTCAGCCCTGCTGAGTTTTTCCAGCTATTTTTGTTTTTGTTTCAGATTTCCAGCATCCGCAGTGTTTTGCTTTTATCTTAGATTTACCAGGATGTTGCCTGGGCTGGAGAGTTTTAGTTATGAGGAGAGATTGAATAGACTGGGACAAAATACCTGGAAAAACTCAACAAGTCTGACAGTATCTGCGGAGAGGAATACAGTTAACATTTCGAGTCCGAATGACTCTTCATCAGAACTAAGGAAAAATAGAAAATAGGTGAAATATAAGCTGATTTAATTTATTAATGTTTTTTTATTAAATTTATTTTTGTTTTTGTTGTAGATTTCCAGCATCCGCAGTATTTTGCTTTTATCTTGGATAGACTGGGGTTATTTTCCCTGGAGCAGAGGATATTGAGGGGGAACATGATTGAGGTGTATAAAATTATGAAGGGCATAGATAGGCCCCTTGGTGGAGGGATCAATAACCTGGGGGCATAGATTTAATGTAAGGGGCAGGAGGTTTGGAGGGGATGTGAGGAAGAATTTTTTCACCCAGAGGGTGATGGAAATCTGGAACTCACTGCCTGAAAAGGTGGTAGAGGCAGAAATCCTCATAACATTTAAGAAGTGTTTGGATGTGCACTTGCGATGCCATGGCATACAAGGCTATGGGCCTAGTGCTGGAAAACGGGATTAGAATAGTTAGGTACTTGTTTGACTGTTGCAGACTCTATGGGCCGAAGGTAGACCTCTGTGACTCTATGAGAGCTGGTATTAGCACGATAGGCCAAATAGCCTCCTTCTCTGCTATATAATTCTGTGCAGATTTAGGATAGCACAGATTCATCATGTAAATTAAAACCTGCAGTGCTGCATCAGGAATGCGAATGAGATTGATCATCTGTTGATAATACAATTGCAGTATTAACCAAACTCAAATAATGGTACATAGTTAAACAATCAAAATTCTATAATTGCAGATTCTCTTTCCAGAAAACATTGAATTTACTGTTCAGTGTCATTTTGTAACAATGCCTAGAGGTCTGCTTTGGCTATTCCAATGCTGTCCTTGGCCTCTTCCCTACAAACCTCTGTCAATTTGAGCTCATCCAAAACTCTCAACTCACTGCAAGTCCTGCTCAGCTGTCCCGTCTGTGCTCCCTGACTTACACTGCCTCCCGATTCAGCAACGCCTCAATTTTAAAATCCTCATGCTTGTTTTGGAACCCCTTCATGGCCTAGTCCCGCCCTATCTCTGTAACTTCCTCCATTCCCACAACTCTCCGTGTTCCTCCAACACAAGCCTCTTGCGCATCACCAATTTCCTTCACTCCACCAGTGGCAACTGTGCTGTCAGCCATCTGCAGTTCGCTCCCTAAACCTCTTGAACATACTACCTCTCTCTCTCTCCTCCTTTAGCTTTTGGCCATCTGTTCGAACTTCAGCTGATCAAATCTGTTGTTTTGGAAGAGTGAGCAGAGGTATCCTTGGATGGAGTCCTTGATAGGAGTTGGGTAAACATAGCTTGTGCATATTTTCTTATGTTCTGAACAATCAACTAATGTCTCAGTGTGTGATTTAACTTTTTTTATTTTTCCCATTTTCTACTCTTTTCTCCTAAAGACAACAGCTCATTGTGAGGTACAATTCAGTAGAAACCAGTCCCTCATTCGTGTGGTCATCCCTCACTGTTCTCCACCCATGTCATTGTCTTTTTCAATGATGCTATCAAGGGACCCAAGTGCTTGATTTTTACTATGCTCCTAAAACTCATTCCCAAAACCACGTCCTGCCCCTTCAATGCTCCATGGATTAATGATCATGTTGAGTGTCATGGAGCCATAAAAGATTTACAAAGTCTAAGAATGAGCATTGGACAATGCTACATTAGTGAAGATCAGTGGGCAAAGGCAAAAATGGCCTCAGCAACTTCAGAGAGGGAAAGTAACACCGTCAGCTACTCGAGAGCTCATGATGCCTTTAGTGTCATTATTTTTAAGTCAAGGGGCAGAGCTACAGAGGCAAACCACACAAGGAAAGTTGAAAATTTTCCAAGTGCTTGGGATATTGTTACAATTAACTCTCTTAATTACATCAAGGGAGAGGGAGCATCAATAATGCGAATGCTGCAGGAACTTGGATTTTTGTCATCAGAACTTGACCCAATGCTGAAAATATGATTCCGCAAAAAAAGAAAATAAACTTTCAGCTGGAATGTGAGAACTATGTGCCCTGGCATGAACAACAATCCACATTCCTCAGTGTACACAGCCCACCCTGATTGACCGTGAGTTACTCAAGACTGCGTCGACATTGCCTCTCTACAAGAAGACAGATCAGCCAACACAGGCTCTATTTGAGAGATCTTACCCTTCTCTGCAAATATGGAAGGAGTCCATTTGCACCCTAGACCAGACAGCAAGCTGTGCAATCTAACAAGACTGAAAGCAAAGAGAAAAACACATTGCATCTTTATCAGAGAACTCCTCTATACTGACGATGCTGTGCTAGTGGCCCATACAGAAATTCAGCTATAATGACACATGGGACTGAATATTATTTGGGCCACAGATGTGGGGGCTGACCCTCTCGACCCCAGCCCACTCTGTAACCATAATGCTCTGTGGGCGGGCTAAATAGGGACTGAGTGGGACTTCCGACCCTCCCGGGGGAGAAAGTCCCGCCCTTGGGAGCTGCTGGCCAATCAGATTGGCCAGCACCTCCATCTGTCCCACCAACACCAGCAGTGGGTTAGTGAGCAATGCCGGGACTGCAACAGGGAACAAGAAGAAGCAGCAATGGATCCCTGGAAATGGGTAAGTTCGAGGTCTTGGGCAGGGAGGGTTTGGGCAGGTTAGGAAGAGGGTGGAGGGTTGTAGGAGGTGGGTTTAAGGCTGCAGTAGGATAGGAAAAATGGGAATGTTCTATCTTAGGAGGCCCCCCCACTACGTGCAAAGGTCAGCCTCCCAAAGATAGAATCCCCGCTTCCTTCCCGCCCTTTGAAGAATTTATTTTTTTTAAAATCAGGCTGCCCACACCAAACGTTTTATGGTGCGCAGTATATTATCAAGGTCAACTGGCTTGGTAACAAGCTTCAGGTACCCTTGATTACCTATTTAAATATGGTGGACAGGCTGCTGATTTCAGTGCCCTCCCACTGCCTGTACTGCGAGGGTCAGCTTGGAGATGGGTGGGAAGGTGGCGGGGTGGGCACCCATCCGATTTTATGTGCCCCTCCACCAAAAAACCGCCCTGTGGGGGCACATAACTGCAGCCCATAGACTGTTTCTCCCATGCCAGTAACTTGTTCTACCTAATGATAAGCGTTAAGAAAACCATTGCCATGGTTTATAATGTGTCACATCTCCGCCTGCCTTGATCACACTAAATAACACCCCTCTGGAAGTGGTTAGCAAACCCTGCTACCTCAGGTCCATGGTGACAGACAATCTATCCCTTGATGCAGAACTTGATAAACGCACAGAGAAAGCATCTACTGCCTTTGGCTGATTCACAAAACACGCATAGAGTGATACCAAGCTGACCCTTAGAACCGAGCTGATGGATTATGAGGCCTGTGTTCTCAGCACATTGCTGTATGGCCGTGAAACATGGAGCATTTACAGCTACTAGGAAAAGAAGCTCAAAATTTCCAACTTTGCTGTCTGTGGTGCATTATGGAAATATCCTGCCAGGACAAAATCACAGATGCGGCAATCTTCTCAAAGGCAGAGCTCCCAGGTTTGTTAACACTCATCAAACAGAGGCAGTTTCATTGGCAGACAGTTGCCTACCCAAGGACTTTCTGGACAGTGAGGTAGCCTTAGCCAAATGACCACTATGACACCCAAAGCTTCACTTCAAGGATGTTTGTAAGCTTGACATGAAGGCCCTAGGCATTGATTATCGCAGCCAGGAGTCACTAGCTGATGACAGAGGAAAATAGCGACAGCTCGTCTGGGTTGATGTGCATTACCATGATGACCAGTGGCTACAGCGGCTTGACAACAGACGCCAATGCCAAAAACAACAACCCACAATGGCACTCGGTAGCTCCATGAGTGGCACTTGTGGAGGAGCCTGCCTCTCAAAGATCGGCCTCTTTTGCCATCAGCAAGGATGCATCAAATGAAGACAACCCATCTGAAATGGATTGTTTACTGTGTGTATTCATCATCTTTCATAGATGGAACGATACCAGAACCTCAAATGTTTCTGTGCTATTCATCTCAACTACTCCCTGTGGTAATGGGTTCCACAACCTAACCTGATTTCTCCTGAATTCCTGTTGAACTTATTAGTGACTATCTTTTGTTTATGACCGCTAGTTTTCTTTTTTTGACCAGGACTGAAATGAGAAACGGATCATGTGAACTGGTCAAGGGTAAAGTCTGAATCCAGCCATTCCTTGGAGCCATCTGTTGTACGTACATTGCCAATTTTTCCACAGTGGCTAGACATTTACCTCCTCAAGTGACTTGCACGGAGATTGCAAACATCTTGGGCAGGATTTTCTCATGGGCTTTGGGACATCGACATCGGGACCAAATGGGGGTCTCGAGCCCACACTTGCTGGGAGTGGGATCAGCTTGGCTATTTTCCCAGAGGCTGCCTTCTAACTAGCTGTCATCCGGGCTTGTCATCCAATTAAGATCAGCGGATGGGATTTAGATGCTGTTGCTGCAATCAGAGGACTGGTAGCTCTGTAGACTTGACAGCTCCACCAAGAGTGGTGTGAGCTGCTCAGGCAGCTCTGAGAACACAAAGGTGGAGAGGTAGGGTTGATATTGAAAACTAGAGCGGCAAAAGAGCTGGGCCTTTCCAGATGGCGCAATGGAGCGGCCTACCATGCACATGCACCCACCACCCCCCCACCCCACACCCCTCTGCCTCACCCAACCCGAGGTCCTTCTCTCATGCCTGTGCCCCCCTCTTTGGGCCATGAACGCTGCAGTTCCAGTGGTTCATAGGCTGCCACAAGGAGGCCACCTCCATGTAGCTAGTGGCCTCCCCATGTGGCAACCAGCATGTGGGCCTGCTTCCTGCCCCGCTCTACTGGGAAACTGCCCCAGCAATGGACAGCATCCTGATGTGACTCCCCACTATTTCACTGCCTCCCCATCCCTATCCCCCCACCCAAATTTCCATTCCTGTCACATGGGGGCTGGTAAAATTGAGCTCCTTCTGAAGAAAACTTGAAATTATATATAATCTACGGCATGTTGGATCACAAAAGAACAAACTGGTATGGAACAAAAGCTGCCAACTTTTCATGATTATTAACTGTATTAGAAATAGTTCAAGGCTATTCACAGGAGATCTATTTGCCCCTATCATCACCACCCACCTCCTCTCTCTTTCTTTCCTTTCTGCTAATTGAGCCTCTTACCTTACCACAGGCAACATTTGCTCCCTGGGAAAAATTGGACATAAAAATTAGTTGAAATTCATGTCCTCTGTCACTGCGGCTACCAGGTTTAATTGGATATATTAACATCAAATTCAATTTAGCACAAAGAATTATTCTTTGAAGGTATGGAGTGAATATATTGCTGAATGTGGTGTTACATCATTGGAAGGAGGTAAGACTGTAGTGCAATAGGAGAAAAACAATTAGGAATGTATACCTAGAGTTAATTATTTATGGTAAATTTATAATTCAATGTAGAGTTGCTGCATAAAAATGACTCAATGAGACATATCGCAATCCTAATTAGAAACACCAATTAACTTTGGATGCAGGAACAACCTGATGTGACACCCATATACTACTACAGCTAATGTATCTGATGTTAGAATATTATAATACATACAGTTATAGATTAGCTGTGGTTCAGTAGTAACATTATTACTTCTCAGTCAGAAGGTCAATGTTTAAGTTCACTCCATAAAATCAAACACATGATCCAAGGCTGACACACCCAGTGCTGGGGGAGTGCTGCTCTCTTACAGGTGCCATCTTTCAGATGAGATGTTATTTGAGGCCCTCTCTGCCCTATCAGCTAGATGTAAAACATCCTTCAGCACCATCGAAATCAGGGTAGGAGAGTCCTTTCTGCTGCCTTGGCCAATGTGTTTTATGTTTATGTTTGTTCGTGGGATGTGGGCGTTGTTGGCTAGGCCAGTATTCATTGTCCATCCCTAATTGCCCTTGAGAAGACGGTGGTGAGCTGTCTTCTTGAATAGCTGCGGTCCATGTGTTATGAGTACACCCACAGTGTTGCTAGGAAGGAGTTCCAGGATTTTGACCCAGTGATAGTGAAGGAATGGTGATATATTTTCAAGTCAGGATAGTGAGTGGCTTGGAAGGGAATTTTTAGCTGGTGTGTTCCTGTGGGTAGGATTATCCCCCCGTTGGGAGCGAAGTTGAAGGGTGGGCGCTCACAGGTGCACTTCCGATTGGCGCCCCCAGTCAGAGGCACGACACCATTTTATGTGGGCCGGCCAATTAAGGCCCCCCCGAGCATGATGTCCGCACAGAAGCACTATATGCTCCCTGTGCGGGCGGGGGGATATCCCAAAATCGAGAGTGTGCTCTTTTGCACATGCACACAAAAGAGTGCACTCATCTCCCTGAGGCTAAGTGCAGCCTCAGGGAGATAGGCTCTAAATGTAAAAAAGCTAAAAATAGAAAAATAAAATTTTCCTAACGTGTGACACGGTCACATGAGTTGGGACATGTCCATAATTTTTACAAAAACTTTATTAAAATTTTTTAAAACCTACATGAAACCTCATCCCGCCTATGGATGAGGTCTCATGTTTTTTCTAGTTCCCTTCGGGGCTCCTGGCCTGCCCGCCAACCTTAAGATTGGATGGGCAGGTCCTTTAATTACTTAATTGATTCCATCAATGGCCTCAATTGGCCATTGACAAGTCAGCGGGCACGCAGCTGATTTCGCTGCGCCTCCGCCTACCTGAAAACGTAAATGAGGTGCGGTGACGTCAGGAGTTCCGCCCCACCCCAGCTCGCTGACACGTAAAATCCTGCCCTATATGTCTGCTGCCCTCGTCTGTCCAGATGGTAGTGGTCGTGGGTTTGGAAGGTGCTGTTTAAGGAGTCTTGGTGAATTTCTACATTGCATCTTGTGGATGGTACATACTGCTGCCACTGTGTTGGTGGTGGTGGCAGTGAATGTTTGTGAATGAAGAGCCAATTAAGGCTGTTTGTTCTGGATGGTGTCAAGCTTCATGAGCGTTGTTGGAACTGCAGTCATCCAGACAAGTGGAGAGTATTCCATCACATTCCTGACTTGTGCCTTGTGGGTAGTCTTTGGGGAACCAGGAGGTGAGTTACTTGTCATAGGATTCCTAGCCTCTGACATGCTCCTGTAGCCACAGTATTTATATGGCTAGTCCAGTTCAGTTTCTGGTCAATGGTAATCCTTAGAATGTTGATAGTGGAGGATTCAACATTAGTAATGCCATTGAAGGTAAAGGGACGAAGGTTAGATTCTCTCTTATTGGAGATGGTCATTGCCTGGAAATTGTGTGGCACGAATGTTACTTGCCACTTGTCAGCCCAAGTCTGGATATTGTCCAGGTCTTGCATTCAGACATGGATTGTTTCAGTATCTGAGGAGTCGCAAATGGTGAACATTGTGCAATCATCAGCAAACATCCCTACTTCTGACATGATGAAGGAGGGAAGGTCACTGATGAAATAGCTGAAGATGTTTGGGCCTAGGACACTACACTGAGGAACCCCTGCAGTGATGTCCTGGAACTAAGATGATTGACCTCCAACAACCACAACCATCTTCCTTTGTGCTATGTATGACTCCAACAAGCAGAGAGTTTTCCGCCTGATTCCCATTGACTCCAGTTTTGCTAGGGGTCCTTGATGCCACACTCAGTCAAATGCTGCCTTGATGTCAAGATCAGTCACTCTCACCTCACCTGGGGAGTTCAGCTCTTTTATCCATGTTTGAACCAAGGCTGCAATGAGGTCAGGAGCCAAGTGGCCTTGGTGGAACCCAAACTGAGTGCCAGCAAGCAGGTTATTATTAAGCAAGTGCCGCTTGATAGCACTGTTGCTGACCCCTTCCATTACTTTACTGATGAAGGAAAGTAGACTGCTTGCGCGGTAATAGGCCAGGTTAGATTTGTCCAGCTTTTTGTGTACAGGACATACCTGGGCAATTTTCCACATTGCCAGGTAGATGCCAGTCTTGTAGCTGTACTGGAACAGCTTGGCTAGGGGTGCGGCAAGTATGGAGCACAAGTCTTCAGCACTATTGCCAAAATATTGTAAGGCCCCTTAGCCACTATAGTATCCAGTGTCTTCAGCCATTTATTGATATCACATGGAGTAAATCAAATTGGCTGAAGACTGTCATCTGAGATGCTGGGGACCTCTGGAGGAGGCCGAGATGGTTCATCCACTCGGCATTTCTGGCTGAAGATTGTTGCAAATGTTTCAGCCTTATCTTTTGCAATAATGTGTTGGGCTCCCCCATCATTAAGGATGGGGATATTTGTGGAGCCTCCTCCTGCAGTGAGTTGTTTAATTGTCCACCACCATTCATGACTGGTTTTGGCAGGACTGCAAAGCTTAGATCTGATCCACTGGTTGTGGGATTGCTTAGCTCCATCTATCACTTGCTACTTATGCTGCTTGGCACACAAGAAGTCCTGTGTTATAGCTTCACCAGGTTGACATCTCATTTTTAGGTATGCCTAGTGCTGCTCCTGGCATGCCTTCCTGCACTCTTCATTAAACCAGGGTTAATCCCCTGACTTTGTGGCAATGGTAGAGTGGGGGATATGCCGGGCCATGAGGTTACAGATTGTGTTTGAGTACAATTCTGCTGCTGCTAATGGTCCTCATCGCCTCATGGGTGCCCAGTCTTGAGTTGCTAGATATGTTCAAAATCTATCTGATTTAGCATGGTGGTTGTGCCACACAACATGATCCCCTCAATGTAAAGAGGGGGTTTCATCTCCACAACGACTATGTGCCGGCCACTCCTACCAATACTGCCATGGACAGATGCATCTGCAGCAGGCAGGTTGGTGAGGATGAGGTCACATGTGTATTTCCTTCTTGTTGGTTCCCTCACTAGCTGCAGCAGATCCAGTCCAGCAGCTACGTCATTTAGGACTCAGCCAGCTCAGTCAATAGTGATGCTACCGAGCCACTCTTGGTGATGGACATTGAAGCCCTCCCATCCAGAGTACATTCTGCACCCTTGCCAATCTCAGTGCTTCCTCCAAGTGCTTCCTCCAAATGGTGTTCAACATGGAGGAGCACTGATTCATCAGCTGGGGAAGGGCAGTATGTGTTCATCAGCAGGAAGTTTCCTTTCCCGTGTTTGACGTGGCATCATGAAATTCGGAGTCAATGATGAGGGCTCCCGGGGTAACTCCCTCCTGACTGTTTACCACTGTGCTGCCACCTCTACTGGGTCTGTCCTGCCAGTGGGACAGGACATACCCAGGGAAGTTGAAGGTGGTCTCTGTAAGGCATGATTCTGTGAGTATGACTATGTCAGGCAGTTGCTTGACTAGCCTGTGAGACAGCTCTCCCAGGAGGACTTTGCAGGATTGATTTTCCGATGACTAGATCGATGCCAGGTGGTCTGTCCAGTAGAGGGAGGCGGTGTGGGGGGTTGTATGTTGCACTAGACATAGGTTATGAAGAGAAACATAAAACTAGCTTATCGAAACATAAGTTAAAGCAGAGCCTGTTTTTTCTGAAGTTAGCTCAGTTTTAGGATGTTTGAAGCTATCGAAATTCAGAAGTATGGAGAATAAACTCTATGATCGCATTTGGTGTCCGAAAAGTAATCATTTAGCTATCATTTAACGTTGAAAAAAGTGTAACTGACCTCACTGTCATCAACTGCCCCAAATTGCAGCGCTGCGTGACATAGAGCAAGGATGCCATTGGACCAGCAGATCCATGCTCGCTGCCATCATAGGTGCAGGTCTCAATGTTCAGAGGGGCATGCAGTCTCTCACAGTTGTCACACTCTGCCCCCCCAGCAGGTCACCAGAATTGCTGAGGCACCATGCCAGGGAGAAGGCAATGACTCCATGGGGCTTGAGCCTGTTCTGAGGAGAGCAGTAGCCCTGCTCCCACCACGTTAGCGACTTGGACCCTGTTGTTAACTAATCTAGCTGATTGAGAAACATGAAAAAGCTAAGCACATTTTAGATCAATATTTTGCACTTGGATTTTGTTTTAATTAACTGGAATAACACCTAACTGTATTTTGATTTTGAACGTTAAACCACATACTGTCAAAATAAGATGAGAACTGTTGTAAAAAGAAATGAACAGATCAAACACCCCATCAACCAACACCTATGCTTCAGATCTTAAAGGCTGTGTCAGCACTTGGCATTTTGTACAATTTGGGGATGTTTCTTTGAAGATGGAACAGGGCTGAAATGATGCATTTAAATTTGGGAACTCTGACTAAATTAGAACAAGTTGCAAGGGTGGTCATTCCATATATGTAAACTCCCACTAAAAAAAGCAATATAAACATGACCAATGGTAATTGTGAAACGCTTCACCATTGTCCTATTTCCATTGTTCAACTCGGGCTCACTGATCATTCACTCAACCCCAGAGTCTATTGCATCCCAAGAGCGTTGGATCGTCAGTCTGTATCTGTCCCTAAAACTTCCAAATGCATGCCCTACCAATACTTATCCAAGTATTATCATTAACAGAATAAAACAACTATTTTAAGCTTTCTGACGCTGACAGTCTCAGTAACACATTTAAGGCATTATCAGTATTCATTACATATTACACAGAATATGCAGCATAGAAATTGGCAATTTGGCCCAACTAGTTCATGTCAGTGTTTAAACTCCAGGTGGGCCTACTGATTGTTGAATCAAGAAGATCTCAACATCAGCTGAACTAAAAGGTGTTAATATAATTCAGAGCTCTTTGCGTGTTTTTTAAAATTTCCGAAGGTATGAAATTGCCATACTTTCACCACGCCATGGGTAGATTTTTATGGCCTTGTCACAGTGGGGGTGGGGCCATGAAATGTGGCGAGCCGTTCAAAAGTCCATTGGTGGGACTGGAAAATCCTGCCAGTAGGAGGGGCAGTAAATTTCAGACTGTAACTTTCTTGTTGTGGATGGGCTATCGCACAACCTGCTAACTAATTACGAAGTATAGTATGGCATTGCGCAAAGTAAACAAGAATTTAGGATTAACTTGTTGACGGAGCCAGTATAGGCTTTGACAGTACCACAGTCGATAAGGCAGATCGCATTATCCAGACTGTGGAGGGACAAATTACTCCAACACTTTGGTGCACCATGTAGAAACCACAGCTGATTAGATATGCTTGAGATTAGATATGCTGCGTCAGTTGGCACTCATGGTTAAAGCCCATGCACGAAGAGTTATCCGTTGAAAGAAGATGACCACACCATTTCAGGAACCAAACCCCAGCAAAAGTCATTGCTTACCGCAGAGAATGAAAAAAGGAGCAACACCAGAACAAAATAACATGCCACCGTTGCTCAATGCAGTACAGTAAGGTTCTATATTTGTTTTGGAACATTCCACTAAAATCCTTTCAGCGTGAAATCTGACATAAATGATCTTAATTTCTACCATCTACAAAAATAACATCCAATTATACAAATCAGCTTTATGAACCCTTTAAAGCTATTAAACATCAGGAGTTGTTTTCTCGCTGTATCCTCTCAAGTTCTCTTCATCTTTGAGCTTTGGAGTTTTAAAATTATAATTCCATTACATTGATATTTTTTCCTTCAGATATCACAGACAACCTCTCACCAATATTCATAATTAAAAGTAATTTGTTATGCAAATACATATATGAACTATTCAGTTCAGACACAGATAAAAATTGCTTGCTCCCATCTGCCTTCTTGTGAGATGCAAGCCTTGCTTCAAAAATATTTCTCATTAATAAACTCCATCCCCTGTTCACAGGGTAATGATGGCAAAGGCTAGCTGCATAATTGAAAGTGCTATTTGCATTTCTCTTCATGTTACTTTCCTTTTTGACAAACACATTTCAAAAGGTTTATAATCTTAGGAACATGCATCTACAACGAATACAGAGAGAATTCAAAATTCAATTAGTCACTATTCTATCTCAGAGTCCGAGTGAAGAAATCAATTTTTTTAATGACAGAAAACTAATATATTTTCCTACTTTTTTGAACAATGTATTTTTTTAAATATAAATTTAGGTTCAGGCCCCTGAATGTATTTAAAAAGCAACCAAATATGTTTTTTTCTGAAGTGTCATTGAACAATGATTAGCAACCTCTTGCACTTAGAATAGTAAAATGACACTTTACAGGAGCATTACCAAACAAGATCTGACACCAAGCAACATAAGGAGGTAATAGGACACCCAGTGTCTCCTGCCAACGCAAGTTGGCTGCGCAAGATGGCCACCGATAGCCCTCTGCACATGTGCAGAAATCCAATGACGTCACAATCTGGATCCTGCAGCCTGGAACTCAAGAGTGGTAGAAGGGGGAAGAATGGAGAGAGGGAATGTAGTCTAATACTTAAAGCAACTACAATCCACTTACATTATTGGGATAGTGAGACAGGGGGCCTGAACTTCCACAGACTGGCAATCAGAGTTGAATTGCTACTCTGCTCCTATGTTTTTTGCTTTAAAATATTGTTGTTCCCATCTCGCCTGACCATCCGAATCAGACCGGGTGAGAATTATGCAGGACAGCATGGTCACGGGGCCTTCTGTCGAACGCTGGAGAGTCGGAGGGAAGAAGGCCCAGTCCCCTGTTTTGTGGTACTATCTGCCATAAATCAGGTAGGCTTAAATGTCCAGCCAGGGAAAAGGTAGGTTTGTCAGGTAAGTGATTAGAATTTGGCAGGGGATGGGGGAGGGATCAGGCAGTGGGGGAATGGGTGAGTGGGTGGGTGGGGGGGGTGGGTAGTCGGACAGACATGATGGGGCGGGTTGCACAACCAGGGGGATTGTGGTTTGGGTCAGACAGCTAGGTAGGAGGGCAATGGGAGGGGGGTTCAGACAGTTGGGGTGGGGGGGTGGGGGGAAATGGTCGACAGCCAGGCAGGAGTCAGGCAGTTGGGGAGGGGGTTGGTCGGACAGTTAGGTTGTGGTGGGGCTGGGGGGGGGGGGGCGGCGGTGGGGGGCTGTTAGTTGGACAGTGCAGGCAGTCAGGTGGGGCTGATAGTTGGGTGGAAGCCAACAGTTGTGTGGGGGGACGGGTGGGGTATCAGAAACAGCTGAGGGTGTGGGTCAGCAAATGTAACTGCAAATGCAAATGTAGATGTAAATATAAATGTAGCAGTGCACTTGGAATATAATGAGACAGATTCAACATGCTTCTATGAAAGAGATATTCTTTTGACAAATCTACCAACATTTTTTTGAGGATGTAACTAGCAAGGTGGATAAAGGGAGTCCAGTGGACCCAGTATATTTGGATTTTCAAAAAGTATTTGATAAGATGTCACATGAAGGTTGTTGCATAAGACAAGGGATCATGGGTTTGGGGGTTAATGCATTAACATGGATAATTGATCGGCTAACAAAAAAAAGGGAGTTGAGATAAATGGGTCATTTTCAGGTTGCCAAACTATAAATATTGAAGTGCCACAGGATTCAGCGTCGGAGCCTCAAATATAGGTAGGTTGAATGAGTGGGCAAGAAGTGGACAGATGGAGTATCATGTGAGGAAATACGGAATTATTTACTTTGGGCCCCTAGCCAAGCCTTTCCAGTACAGCTACAACACTGGCATCTACCCGTCAATGTGGAAAATTACCCAGGTATGACCTGTCCATAAAAAGCAGGATGAATCTAATCCAACCAATTACCGTCCCATCAGTCTATTCTCAATCAAGTGATGGAAGGTGTTATCAACAGTTATCAAGCAGGATTTACTCTGCAATAACCTGCTCACTATTGCTCAGTTTGGCTTTTGCCAGGGCCATGTGGCTCCAAACATGATTGCAGCCTTGGTCCAAGCATGGATAAAAGAGTTGAATTCCAAAAGCTAAGGTGAGATTGACTGCATGTGACATCAAAGCAACTTTTGACTGAGTGGTGTGACACCAGCAAAACTGAAGTCAATGAGAGTAAGGGTAAACTTTCCACTGGTGAAGTCATACCTAGCACAAAGGAAGATGGCTTTGGCTGTTGCAGGCCAATCCTCTCAGTCCCATGACATCAACTG
This sequence comes from Carcharodon carcharias, assembly GCF_017639515.1. Taxonomy (NCBI): domain Eukaryota; kingdom Metazoa; phylum Chordata; class Chondrichthyes; order Lamniformes; family Lamnidae; genus Carcharodon; species Carcharodon carcharias. The sequence continues at coordinate 79,773,897 of NC_054471.1, forward strand.
CAGTATTTTCTGAGGGTAATGCCCTAGGTACAACCATCTTCAGCTACTTCATCAATGACCTTCCCTCCACCATAAGATCAGAAGTGAGTATGTCACTGATGATTGTACAATGTTCAGACTCCTCAGATAATGAAGAGCTTGGTACCCATACGTAGCAAGATCTATACAATACCCAGGCTTGGGCTGAAAACTGGCAAGTAACATTCACGCTACACAAGTGCCAGGCAATGCCATTGAGAATCGAACTCTCTTGATGTTCAATGACATTATCATAACTGAATCCTCCACCATCAACATACTGAAGATTACCATTGACCAGAAACTTAATTTGGACCAGCTATATAAATACCTTGGCTACAAGACCAGGTCAAAGGCAAGGAATTCTGTAGTGAGTAACTCACCACCTAACTCTGCAATGCCTGTCAACAAGGCACAAGCCAAGAAAACTGCCCTCTACATTGGAGAGACCAAACGCAGAGTGAGTGACTGCTTTGCTGAACACCTCCGCAAGCCTGACCCAGGCTTTCCTGACGCTTGACATTTCAACATTCCACCCCACTCTCATGCCCACATGTCTGTCCTTGGCCTGCTGCAGTGTTACAGTGAAGCCCAATGCAAACTGGAGGAACAGCACCTCATCTTCCAATTAGACAGCCTTCTGGACTTAACATCCTATTTTCAATCTTTATTACCCATCATCGTCCCCTCCCCCCACCCCACTCCCACAAGGATCATCTGTCAGTTGTTCATGTTGTTCTTTCCAGAGCTTACCCTTGTCCTACCATTATCATATTATGTTTTCTGACCTTAATACCACCATCAGCACCTCCTTTAGCCAGTATCACTATCATTAACACCCCTTTGTCCTTTTGTCCATGATATCTCTCCTTTGCCTCCACCTATCACTGGCCTTCTATCCATCTTAACCTGCTCCAGCCCCCTTTAACAGTATCAATTTCATTACATTTTTACTTCTCTTTGGCTCTGAAGAAGAGTCATAAGGACTCGAAATGTTAACTCTGTTTTTTCTCCACACAGGTGCTGTTAGACCTGCTGAGTGTTTCCAGCATTTTCTGTTTTTGTTTCAATACTCCACACTTGCCTGGATGAGTGCAGCTCCAACAACATTCAAGAAGCTCGACACCATCCAGAACAAAGCCACCCACTTGATCAGCACCCCTTCCAATAATTTAAACATTCACCCCCTCATCAACCAACACACATCAGCAGTAGTGTGTACTATTGACAAGATTCACTGCAGCAACTTGTCATGGTTCCTTCAATAGCACCTTCAAAACACATAACCTCTACCACCTAGAAGGACAACCATAGTAGTTACAAAGACACCACTTCAAGTCCCCCTTCAAGTTACACACTGCCACTACTTGGAAATATATTGTAGATCCTTCACTGTTGCTGGGTCAAAACTCCTTCGCACCAGCACTGTGTGTGTCCCCAGGCACAAGGACCAGATAGGTTCAATGAGACAGCTCACTATCCCTTTCTCACGGCAACTAGGGATGGGAAATAAATGCCAGCCTTGTCAGTGATGCTTGCATTCCATGAACGGTTAAAAAAAAGTAAAACTTTTTTTAAGTGATGGGAAACTATTAATTGTTGGTGTTTGGAGGGACTTGGGCGTAGTTGCACACAAAACATGGAAAATTAACAGGCAGGTACAACATGCGATTAGGAAAGTAAATGATATTTGACCTTTACTGCAGGGGGGTTAGAGTGAGCAAGTCTTGCTAAAAATGGGGAGACTCATGCCTGGAGTATAGTTTTGGTCTCTATACCTAAGGAAGGATATACTTGCCTTGGAGGGGTTGCAATGAATGTTCACTAGATTGCTTTCCTGGGGTGAGAGGCTTGTCCTATGATGAGAGGCTTTGTAAATTGGGCTTTTATCCTCTGAGTTTAGACAAATGAGAGGCGATCTCATTGACACATGAATGATTCTGAGGGTGCTTGACAGAGTAGAGGAAAGATTGCTTCCCTTTACTGGAACGTCTAGAACCAGGAATATTGTCTCAGTAGAAGTGGTCGATCATTTAGGACTGAGATGATGAGAACATTCTTCACTCAAAGGGTTATGAGTTTTTGGAATTCATTACACACAGATGGTTGTGGATGCGCAGCCAGTGAGTAAATTCAAGAATTAGATCAATAGATTCTTGGGTCTAAGGGCATCAAGGAATGTGGAATTTACCCTTCAGATCAGGACAATCAAAAATAAAACAGAGATAATTACAGTGAGGGAATTAAGGAAATGGAAAAGCAGTGAAGGGTGCATGGGATTGAGAGTTGGGATGGAGTGAAACCATAGCATTGTGGAGAGAGGGAGGAGGGACCACGTGCAAGTCTCAGTGAGCAATTCTGCAAAAGAAATAGGTGGATAGCATGGCCATAAAGCCAGAAATTAGCAAGAAAAGCTCATAAACACCTTGTTTCCAATTGAAGTAGTGACTGAGGAGCTGCTGCACCTGTTTTACATGGGTCCAGGTTTACCTGTGTGGGGTAGTGATGTAAAAGTACGAAACTGCTGGGCACCACACCACCAGAGGAATGATGCCAAGGGCTGGTTAGAGCAGAGCACTTTAGATAAAACAGAGCACTATTACAGATTAGGAAGGGAGGTGCATCTAAAAAAAACAGCTAGCAGTAAAACAAGCAACCACAAAAAGACAATAGTCCCAAAAGCTAAGATCTAAGGAAATAATGTATGTCCAGTGGAGGCTATGTAGATAAGAGATTTGTGAACATAATTGGTGCAATTGAAACCAGAATAAGATGTGAGGATGGATTAGAGAACTGACTACAAGTAATTGTTGTTCAACAAAGATGCATCCACTGGCAGGTGAATATATGATGCCAATTTTTGCTTATTTCAAATGAATGTTTTCAGCTCCCGCAACCAATGAGTGGTTTCTAAGTTGTATGGTTCAGGCTGACATACTCGTAATTCCCTAAACCTTAGCCCTTATTAAAAACTTCCAATATGGAATTGCATTAGATATTATCACTTTTTTTTAAATGCATGAAACACTTCTTTGCATATTGCCTGGAAGCAGAACACCCCCCACCCTTCTATTTTCCAGAAGATGATGGAGTGAAGGAAACAAGATGGTGCAATTACTCAACTTTTTCACATATCAAGCAATGACTATTTGTAATTAAATCCCCTCAGAACTTAAGAAATGTGGACTAGGTTATGTCAAGGCATGCTCTTGATGATGATCACTAGGACATTTAGAAAAGAATTTAAGACACACATGCTTATATGATGAATCTGACCTGTGAGTCATGAAATTGCTTGTATTCGCGACACAACACTATGTTGTTCAAATTTGCATTCCCTGGCTCTGTATTTCCTAGCTACCATCAGCATTATTAGATTGTTATTGTGCTGAAGGAAATAAGCAAGGGTGTGGCATTAATGAGATACAAGTTTGTTCAATCTTACTGGCAGCTTTGACAAGACCCAACACCCGTGGGCTTCATTTCCGAAGCAGCATCATTCCTCCGGCAGTGTGGTGCCCAGCAGTTTCTTTTACATCACTACCCCACACTGGTAAACCTGAAGCCATGTAAAACAGGCGCAGCAGCTCCTCAGTCACTAATTCAATTGGAAATGAGGTGTTCAAGAGCTTTTCTTGCTAATTTCTGGCTTCACGGCCATGCTATCCACCTATTTATTTTGCAGAATTGCTCGCTGAGACTTGCACATGGGCCCTCCTCCCCCTCTTCACAACGCTATGGTTTCACTCCATCCCAACTCTTAATCCTATGCACCGTCACTGTCATGAAGCTATTAGTGTTCATAATATTATTGGAAAATATTTTTCTTTTAAAAGAGGTTTAGTCTGTGGGTGTGTCTTCATTGGATTAAGCTAGTCTGGCTGCTTTGATGTGTTTTGGCTTTGAGATGTAAACAGACAGGATAGAGTGCATTTGCATTTTTTGAATAGAATGTTCCAGAAGTGGGGTGAAAACTGACACCTATCTAGCAGATGCCAAGCAATATGTTTATATTACTAATAAAGTTGGTACTATGAAAGGGGTTTTATTGTTAGAGAGGTTGAGTTCAGAGGTTGGTGATACAATGAGAATTTACATTCACTGCGCTGTGCTAGGTATAACTTCAGCAGTGTGGTGAGTGCAGAGCAGAGGCAATGTGAGATCAAAAGGCAGCCTTAAGCCTCCAACTGTCTCCACAGGAAACAAAGTGAAAAGAACCTCATTTTGAATTTGTAAGGTGAAAATGCTTTGCCTGGCGTCTGATTAAGTCTATGGGTTGCTGTTGCCTTAATGGAGATTAGTTTGGGAATTTGTTAAAAGTTATGATTGTAGTAATTTGTAGCCATTTAACTTGTGTAAATTAATAAAATGTTTCATTTTGCTTAATATAAAATCTCTCGAGAACTGGTGGTATGGTTCCTGAATTTAGAGTTGCATTTCAAACATAACATTTTAAATTGTAGGTTATGGCAGTTTAAAGCTCCCCTCTGGGATTTTTAAATAATTCTGCTTTACCAACTGCATAGGTCATAACACCACCACCCCCCCCCCGCCCCGCCCCCCCCCCCCCCCCCCCCCCCCACCCCCCCCAAAATCCCTCACGTCCCCACCCCAGCCTCGCCGTTCCCTTACACATATGAAGAAGGTGGTTTGGCCACAGGAATAACTGTTTACCCCATCCTTACAGAGGAGGGGGAGGAACAGTAGTGCATGAGGAGACTAAATCGCCATGGCAGATGACACCAGCCTATGAGGTGCTGCACTGCATGGTGTGTCGCGAGGATCTCCATGTTCAAAAGTTATGATTATCCAAGGTGTCACAGCGACCTTCTCTGAAGATCATTAGCCTTAGAGGAGCTCTGTCCCTCACCATGAAAATTACCACTTCCGATGATACTTTTGCGACTGGAGCCTGTTAATGGTATCTGCCAGGGTATCTGTGCAGCATCACGTACAAGTCAATCTCTCCTACGTTCCAACTATTTGTAATTTAAAGAGCAAATGAGTAGGGTCACTAATGGATTCACAAGCTCAGATCACAGGTAATGACAGCAAACTGGCAGAAATAATGAATTGTTACATTGCCTCAATATTTACCCGGGAGACTAACAAGCTGGACATGATGTTAGGAGATGAAATTGAAAACTATATAAAAGAGGAGATAATTGATAAAGCAATCAACCTTAGAGAGGATAAATCCCCCTGGTCTGGAAAGATTCCATCGGCACAAACTAAAAGAAGTTAGGGAAGAGATAGCAGAGGCACTATTACATATAAATAAAAAATTCATTGGAAACATGACTAGTGACAGCTAATGTTACTCTTATATTTGAAAAGGGAGATACAATAAATCCAAGGAGCCGTAAACCAGCTGGCTTAATGTCAGTTGATTGGAAAATAATGGAATCTGTACTCAAATACATAATAGAAGAAACAGCTGAAACAAAAAGTATAATTCTTGTGACTTCAAAAAGGGAAGGTCATGCTTCACTAATCTTATTGAATTCTTTGACGAATTAGGAGGAAGAGTAGATGCATAGGATGTAACATATCTGGATTTCAAAAGACTTTCAATCAGTAAAGTACCACACAATATACTCACAACTAAGGTTGGAGCATAGAGGTCAGATGACAGGTAGAAGAATGAATAAGCAAGCTAGCTACAAAACAGAAAAGAGAGGCTACTTACTGCTTGAATAATAAAATTTTGAATAGCATCGAGGAGCAAAGGGATCTACAAGTACAAATATACAAATCATTAAAAGCAGAGATGCAAATTAAGATGGTCATTAAAAAAAGTCAAACCTATGCACTAAGGTTCATTTCTACAGGAATAGAATTGAAAAGCAGAGAAGTTACACTAACATTGTGTTATGGACAGGAGGGGGTTTAATTTAGATTAGCCATGATTTCTCCATTCACTATTCATCTGTAATCAGAAAGGTGTTTCTGATTTTTGATTTCCCCCTTTTATAAATGGTGGCAAATGTTCCCAAACCCTTCAGTTTGGAATGATCCAATCCTCTAATAATAACTCCACAGCAAACTCAAGATGAAGTAAAATAAGAGGCTTGGTTTATTTTACACACTCACACAAAACACGGAAAAAGAGTTTCGCAACATCCGCCCCTTGTTGCACTCATACAATAAAAGAGGAAAAAGGGAAAGGAAGGGGTTCAAGGGCAGAGATCATGATTAAAAATAAAAATTATAGTTTCACGTGAGTCCACAATCCTGAATCAATGTCCAAGTATTTTTCTTTCAGGTGGCTTTGTCCGGCAGAATTCATGGTCTTGGTTCTAGGAGCTTGGTTGCAGGTTGAGTCCGTTGAAGATGCAGCAAAGTATTCTTATGTCTTGGGTATTAGTTCATGCTGTAAGTGAAATACAGGATTCTTTCTGGAAATGAGACTTGGAGAGAAATGGAGGTCAAAGGCAGGCTGCTAGCCTGGTGTCTGGTTCTCTTCAGAGGTTAAACTGCAACTAAAGATAACATTCAAAAGCTGTATAATTAAAGGAATTCAAATAGCTCAAGTCTCGGTCATGTGGCAGAGTGGTTTCAGGTCAAGCTATTCAGCTAACGAGGCCCCCTTGTTAAAACGCATTGTATCTTAAGCAAGTAAGTGATAGAACCATTATCACAACGTTAGAGATGAGGAGTCACAAATAGCTCTGCCTTTGTTCATAGCTGGCTGATGCAGATATCTCATCTCCTGATCCACTGTATTAGCTTGGCTGGAATTTTTATACAATGCAAGGCATGTTACATTCCAGGGATTTGATGTTAGCCTTTGTCCATGTTTAAACTGCTCAAAAATGTCCAGAACTACCATCCTGTGGTCAGCAGTGGCCATTTTATCAGTCCAGCTATTTGTCCAATTTAAAAGAAAAACAATTATTTCATAAAATAGCCTGGATGATGTTAATACATATATTACATATATATTTTCCTTCCCGTTTTCTGGACGGGATAGTTGTATCGAACCTCGGTAAGACCACATTTGATGTACTGTGCACAGTTTGGTCTCCATATTATGGAAAGGATATAGAGGAAGGCACAAAAAATATTTACAAGGATGATACCAGAAGTTAGATGTCAGAACTATCAAGAAAGATTGAATGGGCTGGGGTCTATCTCTATAAAAGAGAAGACTGAAAGGTGACTTGATAGATGCCTTTAAAATGATGAAGGGGTTTGATAGGGTAGATGTAGAGAAAATGTGGGGAAGTCTAAAAACTAGAAGCTGCGAAGATATTTGCTAATAAACACAATAGGAGAGAAATTTCATTACACAGAGGCCTGAATTTTTCAGGTGGTGAGCAGGCTCATTACGAGTAGCCAGGGGCGGTTGTGGAGCAACCCACCACCTGCGATTGGCTCCGCGCTGCCATTTTACATGGGCATTTTTCGCATGCGTGCAAAAGAGCGCTTCAATCTCCCTGAGATACGGAGCTGCCTCAGGGAGATTGAATCACTATTGTAATTAATGAATAAATGGTTTAAAAATTTATTTAAACATGTCCCCTCATATGACTGTGTCACGTGAGATGGGATTGTTTTTATATTTAGGAATTTTTAAAAATTTAATTAATAAAAGCATTAGGAAACCTCAACGCACTCCTGGATGAGGTTTCCTAAAAAGCGCGAAAGCCGCTTGGCCTTTTCGCCTGCCGCCAACCTTAAGGTCAGATGGGCAGCATTAAAAATTACCTTAATCACTTCCTTAATGTCCTTAATAGACCATTTAAATACCGGCGGGGCGCAGCCAACTCCAACGTGCGCCTGCCAAATGAAACGTCGTGTCAGTGTGTCGGGCCCGTCCCTGCACACCGAGTGAAAAACCCTGCTGAGAGAATGGCTACAATGTGGAAACTCACTATGTTAGGCATTAAGGTTAAGAGTAGAGCTGCATTTGAGGGAAAGATAGATAAGCATAAGGGAGAAAGGAGTAGAAGGATACTCTGATATCTTTAGATGAAGTTGATTGGGAGGAGGATAATGTGGAGCATAAGCACTGGCATGAACCAGCTGGGCCCGCATGGTCTTATCTGTGATGTGTACTCAACATAACGCGATATATTCTACTTGAGCTCAATAGCACCAATCACACCCATAAGCTGACTCTGCATCCTCCAAGACCTGGAAGGCACCTTTACATGCTCAATGTTGAGTTAAAATCTAGTGTGATCCAGTAATCAGAGAAGCCTTATGACAACATATTTGTTCACTGGAATGTTCCATGTACCAACACATAATTCTCATCAGTAAATAGATTGATTATACATCCTACCAAATTCTGGTTCCAAGCCAACTTAACCCTGTTATTTCTTTCCACAGTCTCAGATCTCAGACATTACATGTGTGTTTCTGCCACCTTTACATTGCTTCATTTGCCATGGCTTTCACAGAAGTACAAACGTGGCCCTGCACCTACAGGATGCACTGGACAACAGCTGCCCAGGAGATGAGGCAGCGGGGACCTTCTTGACTGTCTCTCATCAGATTTCTTTTTGTACAACAGAATGGAGAATGGCATCTTTTGTGAAGGTGCCTGAACAACCAAGCATAAGCTTTGGGATTTTAGCTTTGAAGATTAAAAAGTAAATGAGGGTATCAGGTAACACATGAGAGGCTTCAGAAGCAATGTCCCAACTTCCTTTTCAGTCATTTGCAACTGGAAGCCATCTCATACTGTTCCCTTAACAACATCCAGCAACACCAATCACTAACTGCTGATCCATCAACCATCAATTTTTATTGCACCATTTTGCTCTTGAAACTGCATCACAGCTTGCAAGTTGTGAATGACATTAGGCATTTCAAGGATTATCTCATCCATCTTTTGGTCACATTTCGTCCACTAATGGTACCATGACCCTTTTCCAGATCCTCAACCACTCAGAGGCATTGGGCAGAATTTTACAGCCCTGTCGTGGTGGGGGAGGGACCATAAAATGTGGTGAGCTGTTCAAAACTCCATCAACTTTGGCAGGAATGGAAGATTGTTGTGCTCTGGAAGGGTAAGTACTATGTTGGCATTGGGCATTTAATTCAGCCGATAACCTTAGCCTTTGAAGGCCCCCCACCCTAAGTTTTGCTGTTGTGACTGAATTGAATCATGTTGGGCATTTCTCATACACTGGGTGGCAAGTAGATAGTGCCCATGCTTACATCAGCCTGAGTGGTTCATGAGGAGATGGGTTCTTCCCCGCACCATGTGTTGCTCTTAGTCACACATGACTAGTCTGGGGGCAACCTGCAGGAGATGCAGCTAGGTGCATATTCAGAGCTCCAACACATTCACGGTGATGAGATTGTGGAATGGGACCCTCAAGGTCTCATGGCCAAGAGCCATCTGGTGCTCTCGACGCCATGCCTAGTTGTGCCTCCTTGCTATAGGAGCTAAGATTGTGTGTTTTTCTAAAGTGATGGGCGTAGAATGTGTCCAAGGTGGCCATTGGGAGGGTTTGGAAGCAGACATACTATCTTTGTGTGACTGACCAGCAGTAGTGGGGAGAGGAGGCACTGGAGGCCTGATATGGGCCACTGTGGTTGGGGTGCAGCATGCGTGTGCAATCCATGAGCGATTAGCTGCAATGAATGGTCTTCTCTGTTTTTTAGGAGAAAAATGGTCACAATGCATTTAATTGTTCACAGACCGGAGGAGGCCAGGCCCAGCTGATAATTTTAAACCGATTCAAGCAGGAGGCCCTGGAGCTTGAGAGGCGCCATGCACCCAGGTCCACAGGTGTCGGTGAGGCTGGGGTAGAACGGCCAGGTATTTGAGATCCACAATGACACCCGCTCTGTCCTCCCACCATCCAAAGCACTGATGATTGTTTGAATCATTATTGTTGCAACATTGCTCATTCACAGAGATAAAAACAAAAAACTGCGGATGCTGGAAATCCAAAACAAAAACAGAATTACCTGGAAAAACTCAGCAGGTCTGGCAGCATCGGTGGAGAAGAAAAGAGTTGACATTTCGAGTCCTCATTCACAGACTGATAGAGTCAGAGATGTGGGTCATAGACAAAGGTCCCTCAGCCCTTTGAAGATGCACGTGTCATCCACCTTACAAAGTCGCCTTATCCCATTTCCAACTACTATCCCAATGGCCTTGTATGCCATGGCATCGCAACAGCACATCCAGATCCTTATTACATGTTAGGAGGGTTTCTGCATCCGCCATCCTTTCAGCCAGTGCGTCCCACATTACTATGTGCAAAAGTTCCTCATCATATCACCTGTCAACTTCATGCCCCTTACCTTAAATCAATGCCACCAGGTTTCTCATCCCCCCGCCAAGGGGAAAAGTTCCTTTCTGTCGACCCTATCTATGCCCCTAATAATGTTATAAAGCTCAATAATGTCACCCCTCGATCTCCTCTGCTCCAGGGGAAGTAATCCCAGTCTTTGCTATGTCACCTCATAAGTCAAGCTCTCCAGCCCAGCCAGTATCCTGGTCAATGACCTCTGCACTCTCTCCACTCCAGTCACATCCCTCCTGTGAAGCGCATATCACAGCTGCACAGAGAACTATAGCTGTGGCCTAGATAGCATTTTCTGCACTTGCAACATGACTTCCCTGTTCCTATATTCTATTCCTCTGCTAATAAAGGTAAATATGGCATTTACCTTCTTAAGCTCCTTATGTACCTGTCCCACTACCTTAATGGGCCTGTCGACATGCCTAGCAAGGTCCCTCTGATCCTCCTTACTTTCCACGGTCCTACCATTCCTCATGTATTCCTGTGCCTTGTTTCTCCCACCCAAGTGCATCATCTCATATTTATCCACATAACATTCCATTTGGCATTCCTTAGGCCATCTGACCAGCCCATCTGTATCCACGTGTAATGTTTGGGTCTCCTCCTGTCTATGTGCCACCCTACTAATATTCGTTTCCATAGTTTCTGGAAGGTTGAGCGCATAATGAGCCAGAGGGAAAAGTATGAAGTGTGTCACTGTGTGCACACTAACTGATCCACTGTCCTTGTTAATTTCAGCATCATCAGAGCCTGTGTGCAGAAGGAATTGCAGCCGCCCCCTCTCATACCTGAGGGCTCTGAACTGTCACCTGCATCACCATTTCTGCGAGGCAGGCACCAGCGCAGATGCTAGCACATCAGTAGGAATGGCAACATTGGCAAGTGACCCGGGGCACAGTGGAGAATGGAAGTGGATGAAGGTCAATGCATGCCTGAACAGAGCATTTGTGACCTGCTTGACACAAGTGTGGACAGCTGATTGGGAGACACCACAAAATTCACCCACTGAGCCATGAAAGGAGCCAGAGGCATAGAAGTGGAGGGCAACTGTGACCTTCAGAGTCACTGGCATGGGGTGTCCGCCCACACAGTTAGGAGAGATTTCAGGGCCAATCATCTGACAGATATAGTTGACTGTCTCCCTTGAGAGTCGGAGCCTCCTTTGGCACTGCAGCTCAGTCATACTGAGGTAGCTGCTTCGCTGCCTGTATACCCTGGCAGCATGATAGTGGCATCTTTTGTGGCCCCTTCCACCTTGGACTACTTCTTGGCCATGCGCTCCTTGTGCCTGTGCCTGTACTCCCAAAGGTGGCTCCCCGGAGGCTGATTGTCCAATCCTGGCCTCCTCCTTATTCTCACCCTCCCTTCCTCCTCAGAGGAGCTGCCTCCAGTGGACATGTCAGAACCCATATCCAGGCTAAAGGGAGGTCTCTGGAAAGCTGCAGGCCCGATAAAGATTACTGACTGCAGAGTGCTGGCCTGAAGCTTCAAAGTACAGAGAAAGCTGCTGGAATTTGTTCTGAACTGCTACAGATCACACCGGCAAGTTTAAAAATCTTTCTGCAATAAATACTTCACAGACTAGATTAACAACCCCACTGAGCCCTCTTATGCCACCCGTGGATAAGTTTGATTAAAAAGTCTCTTACCCGCCTACCCGTTACGCCAGTGCGCCAAGCCATAGATTGCATGGGTGCCTGAAAATCACCATCGATTGCTGATTTAAGGACCTTAGCTAGCCCGTCAATTAATGGCGGGCGCACGTCAAATTTCATCATGTGCCCGCCCAGCGAAATATTGCGATGGCGCGTGGTGACGTCGGGACGCTCACCCAACGTCACCGTACGTCATTTTACGAGCTGATGTGCCGGGCCCGTCTCCCGCATGTCAAGCAGAAAATTCTGCCCTATGTCACTATTGCAAAGAAAAGATGGTGAATTTTCACTGTTGTCCTGGTCAATTTTACCCCTCAACCAGTGCCGCCAATACAAATTATTTGGTGATAATGCCATTGCTTTTTGAGGGAGTTTGTCATTGAAAATTGGCTATCATCTTTTTTATGTTACATCAGTAAAGCATTTTGTGACAATGAAGTGCTTCTTATTGTGTGTGAGATAATTTTCTTCCTCTCATGTTTTTGATAATTGCACAATATACTGCAATAACCTATAGAAATAGTAGAAGTAATCCAGGACTGTGTCAAATGAGCATGTGTATCTGTGTGTGTGTGTGCGTGTGCGTGTGTGAGAGAGAAAGAGAGAGTGTGTGTCAAATGAGTGTGAGAGTGTGTGTGTGTGTGTGTGTCAAATAAGTGTGTGTGTGTGAGAGTCTGTGTGTGTGTATGTGTAAGAGTGTGTCTGAGATTGTGTGTGTGTGCGCACGCGCACGTGTGAAAGTGTGTGTGTATGTGAGAGAGTGAGTGTTAAATGAGTGACAAATGAATGTGTGTGTATGTCAAATGAGTGTGTGAGTCTTTGTGTAAAATAAGTGTGTGCGCAAGAGTATGTGTGTGCAAGAGTGCATGTGAGAGAGTGAGTGTGAGAGTGTAAGTGTGTGAGAGTGCGTGAGAGTGAGTGTTAGAGTGAGGGTGTGTGAGAGAGAGTGTGTGAGATTGTGTGAGAGTGTGTGTGTGAGAGCGCGAGAGCACGTGAGAGAGCGCGACAGTGAGAGTGAGTGAGAGGGAGAGAGTGAGAGAGTGAGACTGTCAAATTACTGAATTATATAAAAGTACTATAATCTTTGCTGTGTAGCATCCATAAAATTAATGCTCCATTAGCTTTCAGAAAGAGAAATACTGCAAACTAAAGTTAAGGAATTATTTGGAGCCTATGATTATTTTGAGGTTTGTGGTATTCTCTGAATTAACATCAATTTCAATATTTTTTTTACAGTCCCACTAATAATCTACAAAATATATCTAAGACAGTTAGGCCAACCAGATCCATAAGTATCAAGATATTTAAGAAAGCTTACGTTGAGCATCTTTCAACAGATAGATATGAACTTTCGAACAAAGAGTAGGAATAGACCATTCGCCCCTCGAGCCATCATCGCCATTTAATAAGATCATGGCTGATCTGGTAGTAAAATCAAATCTGCATCCCGCTTACTCCCGATAATCTATCACCCCCTTGCTTACCAAAAATCTATCCACCTCTGCCTTAAAAATATTCAAAGGCTCTGCTTCCACCACCTTTTCAGGAAGGGAGTTCCAAAGACTCACGATGCACTGAGAGAAAACAATTTTCCCTCATCTCTGATTTAAACAATCAACACCTTATTTTTAAACAGTGATGCCTAGTTCTGGATTCTCCACAAGAGGAAACATCCTCTCCACATCCACCCTGTCAAGACACCTCAGGATCTTATATGTTTCAAACAAATCATCTCATGCTCTTCTAAACTCCAGTGGATACAAGCCCCCCAACACAAGCCCATCAAAGAGACTGAGAAAAAGAAAGGCAATGGAGCCAACCTGAGCACAATACAAAAGAACTGACATCATTTAAAAATTCAGTGAACAATACAGGGTTTTCCCACAGGGGGAATAGGGCAGGTGTTCCACAGCTTCCGACTATGTCTTCTGTTTCTACAGGTCGGTTTTAATGACGTGGATTTTCTGAGGAGCAGCAATCATCGTCGGATTGCCACTCTGCTTGTAAATTCTCCCGACTCCACGCTGTTCCGCTTTTCTACTGGGATCTTCCAATCCTGGCTTTCACAGAAATGCACAGCACCCATTTATCAGGGAATCCAATGGAGCAGAGTAGAGTTGAGGCAAGACAGGATATGATCCCGTTATATGGCACTATTTGTTGTACAGTACATCTAAATGTTAAGTCTTTGGATGTTAGTGAATGCATGAGTGAATTGGCAGAATTTTGCTCCTGGGGGATTTTACAGTCCCGCCAAAATCAATAAACTTTTGTACAGATTGCTGCATTGTATAGCCCCGCCCTTGCCATGACAGTGCCATAAAATTCCGCCCACCGGATGGTTGGAAGCAGATAGGTGGGTAGCAGGATAGGTGGGTAGGGGCTTAGGTAGGTGGGGGAATAGTTGGGTGGGGGGTTAGGTGAGTAGAGAGTTAGGTGGGTAGGGGGATAAGTGGGTTGGGGGTGGGCACGCAGGGAGATAGGTGGGTGGGGGATAGGTGGGTAGTGGTTAGGTGGGTGGGTAGGGTGTTAGGTGGGTGGGTATGGGTTTAGGTGAGTGGGTAGGGGGTTAAGTGAGTGGGTGGGGAGATATGTGTGTAGGGGGGTAGTTGGGTGGGTGATAGGGGAATTGGTGGGTAGGGGGATAGGAGATTGGTGGTAAAGGGGATAGGGAGATAAGGGGATAGGTGGCTGGGGACAGGGGATGGGGATAGGGGGATAGAGGGGATAGGTGGATGGGGTGGTAAGTGGGCAAGTGGGTAAGCAATAGGTGAGCTATGTGGTTGGGAGATAAATGGGTAGGAGAAGTAGTGGGTAGGGGAGATAGCTGGGTAGGGGAATAATCAGGTGAGATGGATCAGGAAGGGTAGTCAGGTCAGGTCAGGAACGGCTGTAGTCAGGTGGTCTGATGGTATTTGGGTCACGTGTGTAAGTCAGGTCTGGTTGGGAATAGTCAGGAGTAGTCAGGTGGTTGGGGGGTATTTGGGTTGGGTAGTCTGGTGCTTGGGAGGTAATTAGGTAGGGTTGGGGGTAATTGGGAGTTTAGGGGGTGGTTCGGCTGGGTACGGTCGGGGGTGGTGAGGGGATCCGGGGGTGTGCTGGGAGCATAGTTGGGGTGTGAGTGAGAGTGATTATGGGGTCAATTGACTCATTACCCTGGAGTTAGGCTAGGATTTTTCTGCCTAAAATTTCCTAGGAACTACCCAGATAAGAAAGTCAGAACCATCCAAAATCTCCAAATCTACTCAGAGTTGGAGATATTTTCAGAGGATCCTGGGGAGCAGCAGAATTGCCCATCAGAAGTGCAATCTTCCCAGGCAATTCCCACATAGGTCAAGGCATCAGGACTTCCACAGGGTCCTGGCACACACCATCAGTCGCACATCCAGTCCCCGATTCATCAAGATTTAGCCCATTATGTTTTTATTCATTTTGATTTTGTTCAATAGCAGTAATTTGAAGCACAAAATAAATCACACAACACTAAATGCAGGGCAGGATATAAAATGTGCCAGCAGAACTTGTGCCACATATTAAAGGCCACAGATTTGGCACTGGCCAATATTAAGCACATCCTTGACATTCCGCAGTTAACACTAATGGTTCAATTCAACTCAGATTCACTGAATTGTCACATGAATGACAGGTTTTATTTTGTGCAGATTGGATGTAATTTACTGTGAATGTCTTAATATTTTGTGATTTTAGTCAGGTGTTTGCCAACAATTGTAGATATTAGAGTGCCTAGTTTGACAGTGCCTCAATTTTGAAATTCTCATTCTTGTTTCAAATCCCAAACTCTGTAATCTGTAACTACATGAAAGGTGTTTTATAAGCTCAAGATGTTGTTGAGAAGTGGGAATTGTTCTCCTTTCAACTGGTGAGTTTAAAGGGAGATTTAATGGGGCAGTTCAGAGCTATGTAAGGGGTTAGAGTTTATAAGGAGAAACTGTTTCCACTGTTGGGAGAGTTAGTAACTAGAGGACACAGATTAACATAATTGGCAAAAGAAATAGAGGAGATATGAGAAGAATTTTTTTGGACTGTTAGGGACTTGGTTATATACTTGAGAAAGAAAAATTTACACAGCTATAGTGAAAGAGCTGAGGAGTGACATAATTGGATTTATACATAATGGGTCAAATATCCTTCAGTGTTGTATGATTCTATTAATTAGAAAATAGAATTTCCACATCCTTTTAGGTTCTTGATTCATTAATTACATTCTTTGCTTTTTCAGGTTCTGCAGTAAGGGAAAAGGTTATGTTGAAAAGGTGCTTCTGATAGCAAGCTCCAGGCAGCAAAAATGTTGCTGTTAGCTGGCTCTGGAGAAGTCCCAGAAGCCATTTAATAGCTGTATGCAGTTGGGGCTCAGGCAAAGTCCTGGGAGGTGAGAAGGTGGTAGAAGGTCACCGGCTCCATGCTGGAAAGGTTTAGGGCTCAAAGCAAGCCCTGGGAGCCATTTATAGCTTCTTATAGCTGGAGAGATTGGAGCTTGGTGAAATTCAGGGGCAGTGTCAGCCCAGTGATGCTAGCCAGCTATTAAAGAACCAAAATTGTGCCAGTAAAGAGAGGTTGGGGTGCAGACTCAGAAATCCAGGGGAATGGGATCTCAGAAGTTAAGATTGAAACCCTGGGAAGTGTACAGTTATTAAGGCAGTCTGAGTTGGATCGACTATGAGGGAAATGAGAGGCTTGATATTCGAAAGTGAAAAGTTTGGAGTCCCTCGTGAGGGAGACAGCATTTCAAGAGATTGGTTGACTCAGTGTTTAATGGCACGTGGATGGGTTGCTGAGAAATGCATGGGACCTGTCATGGTCACATTTGCCAGTTTTTGTACAGTATGTTGTGTGTTCGACCACAGTTTGCCTGTTAATTTACATATATCTCATATTAACCCTGAATGTTCACTTGTAAGATAGATATTGTAAATTGTTTTATCTTTTAGACCTTAGAGAATAAAGGGCTTTTTTGTTTAAAACCCGTGGAATCTTATAGCTTTATTCTCTCAGCAAGTGACTTGAATTCCAAACTTTGTCTACTTTAAGCAAAACGTTGTTGGTCCTTAGCCAGATCTTACCAAAGCCTTAGGGTCTGGTCTAGGGTCACAATATACTTTGTGCTGTCACCAACTATTGCTTATGGCAAGTAAATCTCATTAACACCAACAATAATCAGTTCGAGCTGTAGAAAGTGGCTAGCAAGCATTGTTGGGAGGTGCAGGCTCTTTGCACACCTTCAAAGGAGAGTCGAGCAGGATCTTGACTGGGACAGAGAGCATATCATATGAAAGGTAAATGTCTTTATAGATAACACGTGGTCCATATGACCTCCTGGACTTCTTTTGCTGGCTTGAGGTAGTCAGAGAGGAATTTTCCAGAATATTTCTCCCTTAGTGGCCCCGGATTCCCTCCACCACCAGCCCCCACCCCTCCCCCCCAGGAGATTACTGGTATAGGGAGATGATGAGGGACTGGGCTGGATATGGGGTGGTGTAGGTGGCTCCCAAATGTGATACTCCAGGTGTAATGTATGTGAAGCAGGTTAATGGACCAGCTCTTTTTCTCCCTGTCATTTTTGTTTTCTGTATGTTTAGAAATATGGAATAAATATCAATGATGCTGACAAGTGGGTTTCAGTCCAAGTATAATCTGCAATATGGGTTAATATTTCAGGCAGATTTACTCTCCCATCCAGATTCAATTTTGCTCTGGCAAAGGAGATCCCAGCCAAAATGTTTGACTATCTTCTAAGCTGCCACCTATTTCCAGCAGCATCTGTTTTGACTTTTCTCAAATCGAGTCCATGTCCTGAGCATATCGCAATTCTACATCTGTGCTTCCCACATAAGCAACTGACTAGCATTTTGCAACTCAGCTTATTGCAGAAGAGTAAATGATTAAAATAAGACGACCATCACCATTAATATCACATAATAGTTCTTTTCAAATCTGTGTCCAACACATTCTTCATATTCTCTGTGAGATTTCATACAATTCAGTTCGCTTACCAAACTTAATTTACCAATATTGATTTTCTTTGACTCAATTATTAGTGCACTCATACTTGCGTGTTACTAAATCCACAACACAAATCCAGTCCTTTAACCCCAGGGGATGTTTCTAATTGTGCTACAAATGGTACAAACTGAAGATGGGTCTTTTTCATTATATGGATCTAGGATCTGGCTCAGCAACATTAAAGTGTGAAGCTTTTGTGAGTAATACTGCGTTAAATTAGAGGTCAAATTAGAATAAATATGCACAATCATTGCTGCATACACCAATAAAATTAGGTGACATGGTTCCTTCAAAGGCTCAGGCAACTTATCTAGTGCAGTGTTGAGTCACACCAACCATAAAGATCCTTTTGTTCCAGAAGGTTGTTGGTTCAACTCTCACTCCAGGGGCACAAAATCTAGGCCAACACTTGACAGCAGTACTGAATGCGGCACTGTCTGACATGCTGCGTTTTGAATGAGACATTAAACTGGGGACCTGTCTATCCTCTCAGATAGTTAAAGGTCCCATGGCACTATTTCAAAGAAGAAGAGGGGATCTCTCCCTGTGTCCCGGGGCCCAATATTAATCCTTCAAACAATATTGTTAAAAACAGATAATCTGGTCCTTTTTCACATTTCTGTTGCGAGAGCTTGCTGTGTACAAATTGGTTGCTGTGTTTCCTACAATACAACAGTGGCTACAGTTCAGGAAAGTACTCCATTGGCTATAAAGCATTTTTCAACATCCTGAGGTGGTGAAAGATGTTACAGAGATACAAGTATTTCTTGAGGTTGGATTTTTGGGTTCATGCTGGATTAGCTCTCAGCTGCATTGGTTTTTGGGGCTGCTATATTTCAATTATAGTATATGTGGGTTAGAGTAACAGGAAGTTAATTTAGGGTTCCCACTTTAGAAGACAACATAGGAGCTATCTGATGGAAGTAGCCATTGAGTGAAGAGCAGATTGACTTGGCTTCGGAGAGTTTAGAATGTGATAGGTACTTGGTCCCAAAGATTCCAAATGAATGGTTCTTACTGTACCAAGCTACCAGGGTATAGAACTGGATTCCAGCATGGCACCAATTCCTCTATGGGAACAGGGAGGAACGAAAACTGAGGAAGAAAATTGCGAAGAAAAATAAAATTGAGCAATGCTGTTGCAATAGCGCTGTAATACCCTGGTTACTGAAGGAAGAGTTCACCATCATTTCGGTTCATTTGCACTTTACTATATGGCCACCTGTTGTCAGCTGATATAGATATGCTGTCATTGATCAACCCAGCTTCAAATTATAACAAGTCAGCACAGAAGTGGCAAATCTGTGCAGAAATAACATGCACTTTAATGAAGCATGAGCTGTAATTGCTTAACAAAGATAAAGCATGCTTTCTGCATCAATTTTCCATGTATAACCAGATGCTCAAATGATCAAGGGTTTCTGAGTAAACACAATTATATACTGGTTTCATTCTGAACAAGATTAGTTTGAAAGCATTAATTCATTAATAGAACAACCTCTGCAATAGAACAGAGACACAAAGTTATTTTCTAAGTTGTCAATGTTTAGGAATAACAGCTTTTACGTCAGATGTAACAAATATGTTCCCTCATTAAGTGACCCCATCAAACTAACTTCATCTCTGTTCTTGTGGGATCTCAGTCAGGCTATTGTACTGCCAACATCATTATTAAGTAATAAGTGAATGTTATTAAGATGAAGTAACCTATCTTCATAGACAAAACCATTAACATTCGCTTCAAGTTAAACATCAATAGAGATCGAATGAATTGGATCAAACCCACATTGTAATGTCAGTGTTTCCAAAGAGTCTCCCTTTCCCTTGGTCTTGTGATGACCTTTGACCTGGAACAGTTCAGTAAGGAAGACTGTAATTTCTTTAAAACATCTGTGGAATCTGTAATTGTTTTGAACAATGATTGAAAAGGACTTTTAATAGTTTGCATCTATTCTAAATCAATTGTAATTTTCTTGGATATTCAGAAGTACTGGTTCATGTGACCTGGTGATCCTTGGCCTGGCAGCAGTACCAAAAGGAAGAAAGTTAAGAAACCTATATACAATGTGGCCAGGGACAAAGAAGCTGTAGCAGGGGATAAACAGAGAAGGCACATTTATAAGGGGTTGTGGATACAATGCAGTTAAAAAGGAAAGAAAGCCGAAGACAGGGCCAGAGCTGAGATTGAGAATTGGAAAAGTCCATGGCTATGCCTCAGTATTGTCAGAATTGTCAAGAAAATTTAACAAGGTCTTTAAAGGGTTTGGATAAATGAGTGTCTGGGGAATCTGTCCCACCAAATCAGTCATGAACGTAGATAATAAGGAGTCTGCAGACTGTTTTGGATGACAATTGTCTCTGGTGTCTCAAATGGAGTGGAGCTATTGTTACAGGTGACCCGAGCACCAAGTCTATTAAGTGAGAAAAGTAGGAGATCCTACTATCCAGAAGCTGATCTGGAAAGACCGTGAGACTACACGTGGTGCCACATGTGGGCAAGGAGTGACATGAATGCTTGTAATCTCATGAGATAGTCTTTGTTGCATCCGCTATTTCATTTATGATTTATGGCTCGTACCAACCATAATTTGCTTGTTAATTCATGTTTAATTTACTGGATTCTGATTCACGTTCTAGTAAAAGCTACAGAAAGTGGAATTCTGGTTGGAAATTTCTTCATTTGGGGACCATTCAGTAAATTTGGTTATTTTGTTTTATGGGTTTCCCCACAGGGACCATAAAAAAATGTGCCAAGTTTAGATGATCTTAGCTGCAGAGGAAGTTGTGTCATTGCAGGATGTCTCAAACCCTGGGCTTAATCATCCAATGAGTTCTTGGTTGCTGCATTATAACTCATGCTGAAATTTAAGGTCTATGAGTCTGGTGATATGAGGACTCAAGTCTAAATCCCCTGATGCTGGAATTGCAGGTATTCCAGCTAATAAGACAAATCATGAGGGGCTACCAACACAATCCAATTTTTAACCACCCATAAAGTGCATCAACAACTGTAATAACTCTGGTCAAAGGATCTAGGGTCATTGAAGCACAAGTACAGAGTTTTGTTTTAGATAGGATGGACTATGGGTTTTACTCACACACAGAAAATTGTGTTTACTGACTCATGAATGTCAACAGCAAATAAATTAAAATCAGGAGGTTAAACAACAACCTGTTTTCTCTGGCAGGTGAACGCTGTGTGGATAAAGAGTAAATCATGTCTTCTGCTGTGATTGCCAAGACTGTGATGAGAGGTCTGTTGGCCAAACATCTATGGTTTCACCTGGCTGTACTTTTTACTTTAGCTTTTGCCGTAGCTGGTACCTTCAAGTTCATAGTAGGTGAGTCCAGGAAGAGAGCATATGCTGACTCTTATGAGAAATATGATACCATGAAGTCATGAGGGATGCTGATGTGTTTGAAGGCGTGAAACCAAAGAAGTAAATTCTTGCAAAGGAAACTTGGAATGAGTGACAGGATTGCTCCTCCAATACACACTGGGAAGCGGAGATGAAAGGTTATACTTTGTGCATTCTGCACCTGATGTATAAATAAAACAACCAGGAGATCCGAGTCTGAGCACGGGAGGGCCTAGCACAGCTGCACTGGAATCCATAAGGGCCATCAGGTGCCTCGGGCAACATCAACAAGGCAGCCAAACTAAAGATTTACATTTGAGACTTGTCTACAGCATATATTGTCCAGTCAACTGCTTTGAAGATTCCTGCTGCACAGCTGGCTGCTTTTGGAGAAAATGGGAGTGAAATTGTCATCTCAAAGTAATTCGAACTAAAGCAGATGAATATGGAACTGATGGGACATGTAGCATTAAATACGTGAGAATTGGTGCATATGAAGGAAGACAACATAATGATAAAATCAATGAAGTTCAGTGAGCCTTTCCATTCCCGTGTGGCATGAAAATCATGTGATCACTTGCAGGATAATTCGGCCAAGATTTAATCCCTGTACAACATTAATTACTGTAGTTATCCTGCCATTATTCCATTTGTAGAAGGTTCAGGTTTCACACAAGCAGAATAGCAAAAGCTGAACCAATGGTGAATGTTTGATGCGAAATTACTGGATGAGGTGTACGCTTAACTCTATTGTGGCTGCAATATTGACCAGATGTAGCTTCTAAATCTACAAGGCAGAATGACTTGATTTTATACGGCCATAGACTCTGATAAGATGACACCCAATGTAAAAAAACAGCTTCTATTTATGAAGCACTTTTACAGTAGTAGAACATCCCAAGGCTTTTCACAGGTCAATATCAAATATAGTTTGACAGTGAACTATAAAATGAGATATTAGTATAAGAGGCCAAAAGCTTGGTCAATGAGGTAGATTTTAAGGAGTGTCTTGTAAGAGAAGGGAGAGGTAGAGAGGAGTTGGGGGGGGGGGGTGGTGGGGGGTAGAGGGGTGCAGTAAGGGAGGGAATTCCAGAGCTTCAGGTCCAGTCAGCTGGAAGTAAGGCTGCCAATGATGGGTTGATGAAAATCAGAGATATGCAAGAGTTCAGAATTGATGGAGTGCAGAGATCTTGGAGGATTGTAGGACTAGTGGAGGTTGCAGAGAAAGAAATGGATTTGAAAACAAACAATTACTCCTATGACCACAATTGCTTAGCTTCAAGGATGCTATGACTTATTGCTTCCCCTTGTTGGTCTCAACCATCGAGTATCTTGCAGCATAAGGAGACCAGGGTGGCCAGGCAAATCCATCCAAGGACCCACAATCACAGATCATTTCCCAGAAGCAGAGGAGGCCAAGCAATAAGCACCTAACTTTCTCAGCGATGTTGCACGTCAGAAGAGTGAATCCTGGCAGGTTTACGGAGAGGGCTGGCTCACAACATGTGGAGTTTCAATTGCCTGCAGCTCGTCCTGCATTGTTTAGAGATGGAGACTTCTTGTGTGCAGATTCCTTGGAATGGAGGATGTTTACATACTACAGGTGCAGAAAGGTCACTCGGCTCCATGGAGCCGAGTTTGATTCCAAGTTTAATTGCTCAATATGAATGCACAATCCAGATGTCCACGAAACAGGCCAACTCGTTTGAACCATGGAACAGGAGCTCTCCCAGATATGCATTTCAAGACCAATCCTCTGGGCAAAATACAGCTTGTGCAAGCTTAATGCCTGTGCACACATACTGCTTTAAATCTATGGGATGTCAGACTGCAAGAGACAGTTCAGCTAGCTTTGATTCTTTGAGAGCAGGGGAATTTGGCGACAGAAATCTTGCGCAAACACGGAGTTCGATATAAGTGTCCAGTTGGCACAAATCTGAACCTTTGCAAGAAGGAGCAATGGCATCCATCTAGTCCTTGATGTGGTATGTGGTGTTCTGGATTGTATCCAGGAGCAGGTTTTCTTCATCCTGCAACCCTCACCCCCCACCACCCTCACCCAGGCTGCAGCAATATGGCAATGGCTGCAGATATATATTTTGGGCTGGGACGTACTTAGAAGTAGATTAAAATGCAACAAGTGCAAACCCCAGAAGGCGAACATAAAATAGCTCATCACATAAAGAACATTGTATCTAAACATGCAGCATCTTCCCTTATAAGCTACTGCACTCCCTCTATTGCTACCAAAGAAAATGCTGCCTGCAATGAATACTGAGCACACACGCTGATGCATATGAACAGCAGGACAGCCAAGCTGTTACATGCAAGCATGAGATGATGAGATCAATGAAATCCTACATAACTATTGGCTTCCTAAAATGAATAACCAGCAAAACTTGGAAATGAAGGGTACCAGTAAAACTTGTCCAAACTGGCCTTGCATACCTTAAAATGGAACTCCAATATGGATGGTTTTTGTCAGGGTTTGACAATTGTGAACTGGTTTTTCCTCCTGGGTTTTATTATTGGGGAGCGGTAGGCAGTCACCGGTTCCAACGTGGGGCCAGATTTCTCTTGCAAGCAGCTGCAGGACAGCCTCAGCATTACAGAGAACGAATAGAATAGATAAGCAGAAAAGATTGGGCCAAATATTGCAAGAACAGTAACAGGACACATACCCCTACTAAGGCACAAATCAGCCAACAAGTTCAGGGGATTAAGAAATACGCAGAGTCCTGAATCTCCAGTACTTGCAGTGATCTATGCCATGCTAATGCTTGCTTCACATAAACAAAATGTCATCCTTATTCCTCTGTTATTAAAAGAACTATCTATAGCACATCAATCAATCATTAAGCTCACTGCAGTAAGCTATATCTAGTAATTAATAGCATAAGTCCCTTTTCAATAATGTGAAGATTCTTAATCATTGTCAATCAACCTCTCTGGCCCCAGAAAATGAACAATTTAAGCTGTAGACTATCATTCATTCAGTTAGTAAATTATTGTTGAATTTCTTTTTAAAATTGCTTCCTTACTTATTCTTTATTCTCATTTTTCTTTTTCTTAATCCATCATTTTTTCCCTCAGTTTATTTCTCTTTCCATCCCTGATTTTTCTCAGCTCCAGCAAATTAGGGGCACAAAATACTTATGAGCTGAAGGGTGCAGAAAAGAAGTCTGAAAACAGAGATTCCTGCTCCAACATTTCCAACCCAATGAGTGCGGGACTTCATAAAACCATGTAGCGTTGAAGGAGGCAATTCAACACATTGTGTCTGTGCCGGCTGTTTGAAAAAGAACTATCCAATTAGTCTGAGACCACCTGGTCTTACCTCATAGCACTGTATTCTTTATCCCTTCAGATATTTATCCAATTCCTCTCAGAAAGTTATGATGTAATTTGCTTCCACCACCTCTTCAGGAAATGCACTCAACAACTTGCTGTGTAAAGAAAAATCATTCCTCATGTTGTCTTTGGTTCTTTTGCTAACCACCGTAAATCTGTATGCTGTACTTACCAATACTTCTGCCACTAGAAACAGTTTCTCCTTATTTAGCCTTCCAAAACTGTGCAGATTTTGAATCCTCAATCAAATTTTCCCTTAACTCTCTCTGCTCTGACAAGAACCCCAGCTTCTCCTAACGCTCCACATAACTGAAGTTCCTCATCTCTGGCACAATTCTAGCGAATCTCATCTGCACCCTCTCCAAAACTTTGACATCCTTCCAAAGGTCTGGTGGACACACTACTCCAGTTGAGGTCTAACCAGTGTTTTATGAAGCTTTAGCATAAATTTCTTGCTTTTGTACCCTATGCCTGTATTAATAAAACCCAGGATCCAATATGCTGTTTTTTTTAAAAAAATAGCTTTATCAGCTTGCCATGCCACCTTCAAAGATTTGTCTACATGCACTCTATTTGCATCTGTCCCTGTACTGCTTATAAGATTGTAGCATTAAGTTTCTATTGCCGCTCCTCATTCTTTCTGCCAACATATTTCACTTCACACTTTTCTGCATTAAATTTCATCTGCCACATGCCAATAATTCCACCAGTTCGTGTCCTTCTGAAGTCTATTCTTCTCATTATTTGATACATTTCAGAGTTTGTCATCTGTAAACTTTTAAATTATGCCCTGCATACTAAAGTTTAGGACATCACTATATATCAGAAAGTACACCGGTCTAAATGCCAAATCATGGGGAACATTTCCCACTGGTCTGAAAAACAAATGTTCTCACTGTTCTTTGATTTCTGTCCCTTAACCAATTTTTGTATCCACACTGCTGATGCCCCTTAAATCCCCGGGCTTTATTTTTACAAAAAGGTCTATCAAGTGACTTTTTTTTCCTCTATTCTTTCATCGGATGTGGGCGTCACTGGCAAAGCCAGAATTTATTGCTTGAGTGGCTTGCTAGGCCATTTCAGAGAGTAATTAAGAGTCAACCACATTTCTGTGGATCTGGAGTCACATGTAGGCCAGGTTTTCATCCCTGAAGGACATTCATGAACCAGATGGGATGTTATAACAATCAGTGACAGTTGTCATGGTCACCATTACTGAGGCTAACATTATATTCCAGATTTATTAATTTGATATAAATTCCACCAGCTGCCATGGTGGGATTTGAAATCATGTCCCCGGAGCATTAGACAAGGTATCTGGATTACTAGTCCACTGACATTACCACGACACCACCATCTCCTCCCTGAACTCTTTGGGTGTCCATTTTTAAAGTTGTTCATGGGATCTGGGTATCGCTGGAAAGGCCAGCATTTATTGTCCATCCTTAATTGCCTTTTAGAACATAATGGCGAACCTTCTTGAACCGCTGCAGTCCATGTGGAGTTCATACATCCACTATGCTGTTAGGGAGGGAGTTCCAGGGTTTTGACCGCATTAGGGTTAGTTACTTGCTGCAAAATTTGCAGCCTCTGATCCGCTCTTGAAACCACAGTATTTATATAACTAGTCCAGTTAATTTTCTAGTCAAAGGTACCTCTCAGGGCATTGATGGGGAACTTTGCAATGGTTACAACATTGAATGTCAATGGGCAGTGGTTAAACTTTCTCTTGTTAGAGAGTGCCATTGCCTGGCATTGTATGGTACAAATGTTATTTGCCATTTATAAACCCAAGCCTGAATGTTATCCAGGTCGTGCTGCATGTAGGCATGCATAGTTTCAAAATCTGAGGAATTGTGAATGATGCTGAATACTGCACAGTCATCAGCAAACATCCTCACTTCTGATCTTATGTTGGCAGGAAGGTCATTGATGAAGCAGCCGACAATAATTGGGTCTAGGATACTACCCTAAGGAACTCCTGCAGTGATGTCCTGGGGCTGAGATGATTAAGCTTTAGCAACCAAAACCATTTTCCTTTGTGTTAAGTATGAGTCCAGCCAGTGGAGAGATTTCCCCCAATTATCATTGATATCAATGTTGATGCTGCATTTGGATAAATGCTACCCTGATTTCAAATGGAATCACTCTCATCTCATCACTTAAATTTAGCTGTTTTGTCCGTGCTTGGACCAAGGTTGTTATGAGGTCAGGTGCCAAATACTCCTGGTGGAGCCCAAACTGAACATTGGTGAACAGATTATTGCTGAGTAACAGCCGTTTGTTTGCACTGTCAACAACTCCTTCCGCCACTTTCTTGATGTGATGATTGAGAGAAGGATGATGGGATGATAATTAGCCAGTTTGGATTTCTCTTGCTTTTCACAGATAGGGCCTACCTGAGCAATTTTCCATTTTGTCAGGTAGATATCAGTGTTGTAGCTGTACTGAAACACTTGGTTAGGGGATCGGCTTGTTCTGGAACATGTCTTTATGTTGGTAGCGCCCATAGCCTTTGCTATAGTCAGTGTCTTCAGCCATTTCTTGATATCATGTGGAGTGACTTAAATTGCCTGGTGACTGATATCAGTAATGCTGGGGGCCTCAGGAAGAGGCCAAGATGGATCATCCACCCAGCACATCTGGCTGAAGATGGTGGGAAATGCTTCTGCCATGTCTTTTGCACTCACAAATTGGGCTTCCCCCTTCATTGAAGATAGGGATGTTCATGGAGTCTCCTCCTCCTGTTAGGTGTTTAATTGTCCACTGTCATTCACAACTGGATGTTACAGGATTGCAGAGTTTATAGCATGCTGTTTTTACTCCTTAGCATGAATGTAGCCCTGTGTTGCAGCTTCACTAGGTTGGCACCTCATTTTCAGGTGCACCTGGTGCTGCTCCTAGCACACTCTTCTACACCTTACTGGACCGGGATAGCCTCCTGGAGTGTGGGATATTCTGGGCCATGAGGTGACAGGGTGTGGTAGAATTCAAATTTTGCTGCTGCTGATTGCCCACAATGCCTAATGAATGCCAGTTTTAAGGTGCTTGATTTCTGAATGCCAGACCTCAACCCTAATCCTTCCTTGGTCATTGGTTCCCATTTTGTCTCCAATGCCCCTGAAATTTCTCTGCACCCTCTCAGTTCTGATTCTATCCCACAAAGCACAACACAATGAAGGGTGTCCTTGATGTGAAGATGGATGTTATTTTATTAAATATTTTTGGGGATATGATGGTATTCTGTAAAGAAAGCTATGAGTAAGTATGTGTGTAGTTAAACTGAGGGAAGTTTAGTAGAGACAGCTTGTCTAAGGAAGCAGAGGGGTGAAAGGTAAAAGAGTTAGATGCATGCATTTGTATTGAGAGGATATGGTGTAGTTGAATGTATGAGTAAATAGGTTGGGTTTGAAATTTGCATTGTAAGATAACTAAGAATTTGACTTTTCAGCGGTTAAATTTCAAAGGGAGTTTAGAAGTGGCAAAGAATTTTTACAACTTATAAAGGTTTCAGAAGTAAACATGGGAAGGTTATTAAATTTTATTTTACCAGGAAGTGGTGAAAATAGGAAAACATGAAAGATTTTTATAGTTTGGGAAAATTGAGCTCAAAAATGAGCTTTGAACAATGGAGTCAGCCGGGATGTGCTGACACTTCGGATGGTAAGGGCCAAGCCTCCACCATCCTAAAAATTCAGGCCTCTTTATTTTTAAAAAGGGTATGCTTGCCAATTCATTGAGTGTTTAATGTTTAAGTGCTGTGACTGTAAAATACACACAGACAGGTTTCCTTGTAAGTTTTAAACAGAAAAGAAAATAGTATTTATTGTACTCAACCTAGCCAATGTTCACACATAGAAAAAAGCAAGTTGCAGAGTACGAGGACAGATTTAGCAGCCTTTTTAAGAGTCCAATAGAAGTCAAGGATATACAGGTCTTGCAGACAGATGACTGGGAGGTTTCAGGCTGAGCTTGGTGGTCCATCTGGATCTGGTGTCAAGACAGTTTAAATATGGTGTCCGACAATTTATCTCTGTTCCTATGGAGTCATAGGGTGCTGGTTTAATTCTCAAATCATTGCCTGTGGCGGATGGATGGTCAATAGCAGACAGGGCTCAAACTTGCAGGTGGGATAGAAGGAGAGAGTGGCCCACTCAGGGCTTCTGCTTCTCTAGCATCTGTCTGGCTTTTGACCTGTGACCCAGAGCAAAACAGTTTCTTAAACACGAAAGACAGTTTGTGACTTGTCATATGATCCTTTCCCTTCAACTGGCCAGTTACCAAAACATGGCCAGTAGCTGCCAGCTCCATAGTTTACGTGATTAGATTATGGTTGAGTGAATTCCTTTCTCAGCCAGAACTCATTGAGGTGATTATACCTAGGTTGACTTCATTTTAATGGCTTTGGAATGTGTAAGGTACAGTCATAAAAATGCTCATCCATCTTAAGAACTGTTTTGTGCTCAAAACATATTTGTCCAATTTCTTTTTCCTCTAAGAATGTCAAGCAATATTAGCTTGAATTGTATAAATTATGTCACTTCTAAATAAGAGAAACACGTAATATTCTAGTCCTTTCCGGCACCGTATAATGTCAACATTGCATAATATGAACAGCATTCCTATCTAACTTTTCCCAGTGCTTTCCTATCTCAGAGGTTGTACCCTTAATAGATGCTAAAACCCATACTTGCAATGCTATATAAGTGTTTGTACTCCATCCCGTGGAGAGATCCTGACCTTTTTAGTTCCATACTGGAAACTATTCCAATAATGAAACTTGATGCAAATGACCATTTATATATTCAAGGTCGAGGAGAAGGTGAACGTGATGCCATTGGCAATGCCACCATGCAAGAGAAGGAAAAGCTAGATGGGATAATGCAATACTTGGCTGTGTCTGTGGTTTAAAATAATCAACCTCAACAAATATTAATCAATAAGTTCAGTCAATGGCTTGGTGAAGAATTTGTTTTCACTATATTCAACATTTAAAACACCATTTTTTACACTGTGCCTTTAGCTTCCACTCAGCACCACATGAAGAAGGAAGACTGCTGTGATTAAAGCTCGTTGTAATAGTGGTTTAATCCTTTTGTTTGGGTGGGGCATTTGCTCTCAGAATGGACTTGCAGTGAAAATAATTGGTTGAACCCTAGGATTGTCTTCCTTTTTGGAAGATCATTATATGGTATTAACAGTATGTGGTTGAATTATGTGCAGAATAATCACATAACTTGGGCTACAACAATGATTTCTGAACTGTAAAGATCCAGCTTTTACTGTGCATCTTGGCAATAGCTTCCTCACCTTTTCCAGGTCTGAGCTGGAGCTAATAACTCACCAAATCCAATCCTTCATTCCTAGAATGAATTCCAACATCCGAGTCCTAATCACCCTTTAAGAAGGCTTTAGTGAAGTTAATGCTACTTTTTCT
The DNA here is from genome assembly GCF_017639515.1 of Carcharodon carcharias. Lineage (NCBI taxonomy): Eukaryota > Metazoa > Chordata > Chondrichthyes > Lamniformes > Lamnidae > Carcharodon > Carcharodon carcharias. The sequence goes on from NC_054471.1 coordinate 79,804,009, forward strand.
TTTAGAACATGTGTTAATATATTCATAGCAGTTTGAGAGTATTAGAGGATAACTCAGCATGATCATAAAAATAAGATGGCTCCGTTTAGCGACTTTATGTTTTGTGATTCCCCAGCGCTATAACAATTGCTGTCTGCTCACTACAATTAGTACTGACTGGAAATGATTTCTGATGGCTATTAAAGAATGACATTTGCATAGGAAACTGTGTTACATGATTTTATATTAAACACGATAAACAAATACTTCCAATGGAAAGCCCAGTCTCAATATTATAGTATATCTGGCTACCGGGAAGCTATTTAAATAGTGGCAGCAAGGGATATAAAGACTACTTAAAAGCTGTTTTTACACAGTTCAAAGTATATGTCCATTATTTAGTGTAAGAAAACATGATGAAAAAAAGAAATCCATGAAGGATCTTCACATTGTTGGTGCTGAATGAAAATGCCAACTGAGAAATCCAGATCCTAAATCAGGTGTATCCAGGGACACTCATTCCAAGCGAAAACAAGTCCAATCAGTCTCCAAAAAAAGTCACTGTCAAAAGAATATTCTGGGTGTGCGTTCTTTGATATTTAAGGACAAACAATAATGAATTGTAAATGTAATTGTTGATAGGAACTTGGAACGTGCATCAATGTGGTGCTTAACATCTCAGGCTAAAAATGAGAGCAGTAGCTCATGAGTAAAATCCTGCAAATTTACTGGAACAACCTATCCCTTGAATATTTCTATCAAATGGTGTACCACTGACATGAGTCTTCAAATTGCTACCGGCAATATCATCGATTAAATTTGCGAGACATTTCACTGTTTGTTCTGCTGGAGGCCTTAGAAAACTTGCTGAAGATGCAAGTATCTTGCCACAGAGGCTCTCATTTTCTTATTTTCCGCAGTTCATACGATTTTCTCAAAATCCCACAGCAGAATTGTAGGTATTGCTTAAAATGCAAACACTTTTATGTTATTCCACCCCTACTGTTTTTCTCATAATCTTTTGCCTCAGTTACTTATCAACGACATATTCCTCTGCCTTACTTGCCAAAAGTGGATGTGTACTGTTTTCTACAGCTGTTGTTGCTGTGGTCCTTTATCACGGTGGACTCTACTCACCTAAAGCCTACAGTCATCTGTGCAATTAACATGGTTTGTGTTGAGCTGGTGACATCCAGGGTCAGCATCCAAATTTGTAAATTGGGTTAAGTTTTTGAAATCTCCTTCAGTGTGGGCTATATTACTATTTCAGCTTTACCATGCCCTATTATCATAGGATCCTACAACACAGAAGGAGGTCAATTGACCCATTGGCCTTGATTTTCACTCCAGAGTTGGGTAGCATGAGTCAGGAAATCTCCAGGCTCACCAGACCCAGCTGGGAGAAAGTGCCCTGAATGGCAGGGTCTTCGTTCTGCTTGGGTGGGATGGAGTTGGGCCTGCCACCTCTGGATACAGATCGCAGGCAGTCACAGGGGCTGTTAAGTGCTGAGGCAGGCTGTTTAAAAGGCCAGCCTCAGTTCTCTGGGACTTCATTTCAGCTGTTTTCTTAAACATTATGCCCTCTAGCCCTCAACCTTCACAACCCCACTCCCCATGTCCATATAGACAAACTCACACAAATCCATACCTCGCACCCACACTCTCTCATATCCTCCAAGCCAATTTATCCCCTTGCCCCTTACAGCCCCATGCTAACTCACACCAATCCATGGCCCCTACCCATGGTTCATTTTAGACCATAAGACATAGGAGCAGAAATTAGGCCATTTGGCCCATCGAGTCTGCTCTGCCATTCAATCATGGTTGATAAGTTTCTCAACCTAATTCTCCCGTCATCTCCCAGTAACCTTTGATCCCCTTACCAATCAAGAACCTATCTAAATCAGTCTTAAATACACTCAATGACCTGGCCTCCACAGCCTTCTGTGGCAATGAATGCCATAGATTCACCACTCACTGGCTAAAGAAGTTTCTCCTCATTTCTGTTCTAAAAGGTCTTCCCTTTACTCTGAGGCTGTGCCCTCGGGTCCTAGTCTCTCCTACTAATGGAAACTCTATCCAGGTCTTTCAGTATTCTGTAAGTTTCAATCAGATCCCCCCTCATCCTTCTAAACTCCATCGAGTATAGACCCAGAGTCCTCAAACGTTCCTCATATGTGAAGCCTTTCATTCCTGGGATCATTCTCATGAACCTTTAGCCTCTATGCCAACTTAGTGCCAACTCATGCCCCCTCCCATCATCCTTTGACTTACACACTCCATGCCAACTCAGCCAGTATCCATCATGAGCAGAAGCCATGCTGAGATGGCATGAAATGAAGTTCTAAATATCTATTACAGGCTTCACTATATTAAACAAAACTCTCAATCAAGAAAGTCCTTTCAATATGTTTAAATCCTCTCAAGTAAATACTTAATCCCTTATAAAACAAACAGTTGTGTTCATAATCCTACATCCTCTTTGAGCTATCAATCAAATTGTGAACTCACAACCCCCCACTGTGATAATAATAGGTTGTGGAAAGCAGCCAAGCATTAAAAATGCTAAAATGATAGCACCTATGGTCATGTCAATGAACAGCCATTGAAGCTGCTGGAACAGATTTTTTTTTTTTTCAATTCTCACAGTCACAGGGCAACCTTTATTTTATTTTTCAAAGGGATTGGAGATTTAAATAACTTGACAGCTTCAGTTCTTTTCAAATTTCACAGACACAGGCAGGTGATTCTTTTTGATTTTTAACATCACAGCTTGACAGTTTGACGGAACTTTCTGCCCTTCAAGAGCACTTATGATTACTCTAAATGTTTGTAACTCCCATTTTGCAGGATAAGAACTTGCTGCAGCGAAAAAAGGGTCTACTTGACCTCAGCACTGAGTTCAAATTGCCCTGCTGAGTTTGGCATTCCCACGTGTGGTAATCACATCCCACCACCTTTCCCCTCCCGGGGAACATAGGATCTGTCAGAAATGGGGTTGGGGCTTTCAGATCCTGGGTCCTGTCAGCCGTTTTGGAAAGTCCATTGTGTCTGTCCTTGCACTCTGAAAGAGCTCTACCAATTAGTTCCACCCCCTGCCCTTTGCTTATAGTCCTGCAAGTGTCTCCCTGTCAGGTAACTATCCAATTCCTTTTTAAAAATTACTATTGAAACTATGTTCACCATCCTTTCAGCTATGCTATGTAAAAACCATTCATCTCATTTCTTAATTATCTTAAATCTGCCAGTGCCAATAGATTCTCCCTATCTACTCTATCAAAACCCCTCATTAATTTTGAACACATTTACTAAAATGTTCCCTTAACTTCCTCTCCACTGAGGGAATCATTTCTAGCTTTTCTAGCTTCTCGATGTACTATAATCCCTCATCCGTGGTACCATTCTGGTGGATCTCCTTTGTGTCTTTCTAGGGCCTTGACATCCAGAATTGAACACAATACTGAAGCTGATAGCTAACGAGTGACTGGAACTATCCCAGCAGGTTACCTCAAAGCCTTTTTTTCAAATTTGAACAAGCACAATGCCAGTAATCTTCTCTTACAACTTGATTTCTTATGAACTGAGAATTTTTTTTTAAATAACCCTTCTCTGCACCAATTCAGGAAAAATAATATGCTTTCAGTGGTATGGTGAACTGAATCAAACACTGTGGGCTATTGCTTCTGCTTTGGGAAGCTTTTCCAATGCAAATGCACCCAAAATTGCACACATTTTAACAAGTGGTATTTTTCTTCTGCCAGCACGAGTTTTCGCTCAAACTTTACTAAAGACAAATGCAAACTTTGCTGCAAGTCAGTCAGGTAGCATTTTAAAACGTAATTTTAAAAAACAATACATTTGCTTTAAAGTATCTTTCTTTACAAGTGGTAACATAAAGTCTAATTTATACAGCTGAAATAATTTAATCATAAAAATTACACATTTTTAGTCACAGTGCCATTCCACTACCTCTGAGTAACTTGATTTTAAATGACTGAAATATGCTTTTAAAACAATATGAAAAACCATTTTCTAGCTATTTTGGGGTACATTAATCAGTTTCTTGGTGAATTACAACAAAAATCACATTTGAAAGCTTTTCAAACTGCACCAAACACATAAAAGAAAACATCAGACGAGTTCTCCCTCATGTCCTGGTGAGTATTTATCCCTCAGCTCACATCAGTTAAAAAAAGGACAGATTATCTGGTCATTACCACGTTGCTGTTTGAGGGAGCTTGCTGTGCACACAAAGGGCTGTCACATTTTCTACACTCCAACAGTGACTATCCTCCAAAAGTACTTCAACGGCTATAAAGCACTTTCGGATGCCCTGGGAAGGTGCTATGTAAGGTGCTGAAGGTATAGCCTCCCCTGCTGTCTATCAGAGGCCACATGAGGTTCTTGGCAGTTCCGACCAATGAGCCCTTAGCACAGGGAATCCGGGGCGGGGGTTGGGGGGGGGTATGGGGGGCTTCCTAACAAGAGTCCCAATCGAGGATGCAGCATCTAAAAAGCTCTCAGTAATAAAGTTTATCTGTTTCAAGTAGAAACCTGTCTGGCAAGTCAAATCATTACATTTGGTGACGAGGGTAAAATGGCTCCAACGCTGCACCTCACCTTGTGAATGTGAGCACATCGATCCTTGAGAAAAAAGAAAAGACTAATCACCAGTCATACCACTCTTCGGCAGAATCTATCCTTCAACGCCACTAAGAAAGATTGGAGCCAGCATGTAGACCGTCTTGGTTTTTATTTTGTGGCGAACAAAATTACCAGGGAGGAGAAACAGAAAGCAATCCTTTTGAGTGTATATGGTAGCAAGACATACAATCTCATCTGCAGCCTGACGGCCCCGAACACGCCCAATTCTAAGTTCTTTAACGAATTAGTGGCCCCTGTAAAAAAGCATTTCCAGCTGAAGTCATCCGTAATAATGAAGCGGTTTAAGTTTAATTCCAGAGTTAGGGCCCCGGAAGAGTCCGTCGCAACCTATGTAGCGAAGCTGAAGCAGTTGACAGGACACTGCAACTTTGGGGTCTCATGATTTGCTGCAAGACTGTTTAGTTTGTGGGGTTCAGGACGATGCCATTCAGCGCCGTTTACTTGCCGAGGCCGACACCGACTTGAAATGTGCCATGGAAATGTCCCTCGCCATGGAAAGTGCTGTGAGAGACTCGCAGGCTTTGCAACACATACAACATGGCGCTGTTCCTAATGTGGGGCAGGAACCTATCGCCAGGCATGGCATGAAAACCAGAGACACAGCTTCAAAGCGAGATCAATGTCCGCTGTTTGAAACATGAAAAGGTCGAGTAGAAATGCTTCAGCAGCGACTCTGAGGTTAATTTGTTAGAGATGTGGGGGTGACCACAGACACCTGCAGATTCAAGGAGGCAGAAAGCCATTACTGCCATAAGAAAGGTTACGTAGTAAGGCAATGCAGGGCAAAGTCAAAACAGCCGGTAAAGCAGCAAACCAACATGGTTTAAAGAATTAAAGAATACAGCAGAACCTGAAGCTGTCGATACCGACATCTATTCCCTGTATAACATCACCGCTGTAAAAACCAAACCTATCATTGTCACAATCCAAGTGAATGGGAAGCCACTAAATTATGGAGGTAGATAATATGGGAGCCTCAACAACAGTGGTAGTAGAGCACACATTTATATACCTAAATGAAGGTACCCAGCCACTGAAGCTGGAGCGGACAACTGTTCGATTGAAGGCATACGCTGGAGAACCTATTTGGGTAAAGGGCATTGCCACAGTACCTGTGTGCTATGGGCAACAGGCAGCCCAGCTTCCAGTGATCATAGGTGACCAGAGGAGGATCTAGTCTTCTGGGCCGAGGCTGGTTGCAGAAAATCAAGCTCAGCTGGTCTGAAATATTTCACCTGAAAATGGGAGGAATTCCTGGACTGCTAAGGAAACATGACTATATTTCGGGATGAATTAGGGAAATTAAAAATATATGTGGATCCTCAGGTGACACCACGTTTCTTTAAGGCAGGCCTGTTCTTTATGTATTGAAAAAGGTGGATGCAGAACTGTGCTGGTTAGAAAGCTAGGCATCATCCAACTTGTCCAAATCTCGGAATGGGCACCACCCATAGTTCCAGTAGTTAAGCCTGGCCAAACCATACGCGTTTATAGGGCCTTTAAATTGACCGTAAACAAGGCAGCCAAACTAGATAAATACCCCATTCCAAGGATAGTTGACTTATGTGCAAAGCTAGCTGGAGGAAAACCCCATACAAAATTAGATATGAGCCATGCTTACTAACAGTTAGGGCTGGATAGCAAGTCCAGAGGATATGTGACTATCAACACACACAAGGGTCTTTATCAGTATACTTGTCTACCCTTTAGAGTATCATCTGCATGTGCAACCTTTCAAAGGACAATCAAGAAGAGTCTTTTGCAAGGACTACCTCGAGTCGTAGTTTACCTAGGTGATGTTCTGATCACAGGGTCAACCGAGGCCGAACATTTGGCCAACCTGGAGGAGGTACTAAGAAGATTTATGGAAGCCGGCGTATGGTTAAAGAAAGAAAAATGTACATTTCAAGCGTCAGAAGTTACTAACCTGGGGCACAGGGTGGACACCATGGGTTTGTATCCAGGAGAAGAGAAAGCTGGGGCAATCAAAGATACACCCTCACCATCCAGCGTAACCAAACTCAAGTCCTTCCTGGGTATGATCAACTACTATAGCCACTTCTTGCCAAACTTATCCAATGTCTTGGCACCATTATACTTGTTGTTAAAAAAAGTCACCATTGGTCATGGAATTCACAACAGGAAGAAGCCTTTGTGAAAGTAAGGAAACTGTTGCAATTGTCATATCTATTGGTACACTACGACCCATCAAAAAGATTGGTATTAACATGTGATGCTTCTCCTTATGCTGTAGGAGCCATGTTATCACATAGAATGAAAGATGGATCAGAAAGGTCCATTGGCTATGTCTTGAGGACCCTCACCACAGCCAAGAAGGGTTACTCCCAATTAGAAAAGGAAGGTTTATTGGTGATATTTGGAGTGAAGGAATTCCGCCAGTACCTGAATGGATGACATTTCACCATTGTGTCGGACCATAAACCATTAACGGGTTTATTCAGTGAGGATAAAGCCATTCTGCCAATAGCTTCAGCAAGAATTCAAAGATAAAAGCAAAAAACTACGAATGCTGGAAATCCAAAGCAAAAACAAAAATACCTGGAAAAACTCAGTAGGTCTGACAGCACCTGCGGAGAGGAACACAGTTAACATTTCGAGTCCGTATGACTCTTCAACAGAACTAACGAAAAATAGAAAAGAGGTAAAATATAAGCTGGTTGGGGAGGGGCGGGGGGGGGGTGGGGACACACATGGAGCTGGATAGAAGGCCAGTGATAGGTGGAGACAACCAAAAGGTGTCATAGACAAAAGGACAAAGAGGTGTTGAAGCTGGTGATATTATCTAAGGAATGTGATAATAAAGGTACAGATAGCCCTAATGGGGGTGGGGTGGGGGGAAGGGATCGAAATAGGCTAAAATATAGCAAGAATTCAACGTTGGGCTTTGATATTACTTGTGTATGAGTATGCCTTTATGTACTGTCCTAGCTTACATATCGCAAATGTGGATGCACTCAGTCATCTCCCATTACCAAGAAGTTATACTCGTGTTGAATTTCTTGGATCCTTTGCCCCTATGTGTGAAGCAAATTAGAAATTGGACAAACAGAAATCCAATTTTATTGGAAGTCAGAGACCTTGTTTTGCAAGGGTTATCAAATTCGCCTGTATCGGAAGAGATGAGGCCATTCCATGCCCAAAAAACAGAATTAGGTTGTCAAGATGGAATCTTGTTGTGGGGATCAAGAGTTGTCAGCCCTTCACAAGGAAGAGAACCACTCTTGACAGACCTTCACAATGCGCATCCAGGCATATCAAAGATGAAAATGTTTGTGTGAAACCATATCTGGTGGCCAGGCATAGACAGAGACATTGAAAGTATGATCAAGCACTGTCTTTATGTCAGCAACGACAGAAGTTGCCTGTTTCAGCTCCATTCCATACATGGGAGTGGCCTGGTTGACCCTGGGTTAAACTACATATTGATCGTAGTCTGGCTTTAAGTGCATAGATAAGAATGAAAACAGGCAAGTGTAGTCGCACCCAGCTGGAATGCAATGGACAGGTTTTGGAGGAGGCTGGTGTGGTCAATGGTGTTAATTGCAGCAGGCAGGTTGAGAACGACAAGAAAGAATAGGTTATCATGGTCACAGTCACATAGGATGACATTTGAGACTTAGATAAGAGCCATTTTACTACTGCGGCAGGGGTGGAAAACTGATTGCAGGGAATCAAACAAAATTGTGGGGAAGATGGTGCATGGATTTCAGAGGTGACAACATGTTCAAGGATTTAAGAAAGGTCAAGAGTCAGTAGTTCACAAGGGTTGAGGGGTCAAAAGTGAGTTTTTGAGGGAAAGAATAACAATGACAAATTTGAAGAGGAGGGGGACAGCACCTGAGGCGAGGGAGTCTGTTACTAATGCCAACTAAAATGGGAACCAGGGCATGTTATTGATTATTCAGAAGATACAACTCTATTGGTGAGCTGGTTAGAAACATAAAGTCGGAGCATCAACGAAAAGTTACAGCACAGGAGGAGGCCATTCAGCCTGTGGTGTCCGTGTCAGCTCTGTCAGTGCTACTCAGCTAATGCCACTCCCATGGTTTTACCCTGTAGTCCTGCAATTTTTCTCTTTAGGTGTTTTTCAAACATCCTTCTGAAAGCCACAATTGAATCTGCCTCCATCACATTCGCAAACAAGGCATTTCAGATCCAAACCACTCACTCCATAAAAAGCTTTTCCTCACGTCGCCAGTGCTTCTTTTACTGATCATCTTAAATCGGTGTCCTCTGGTTCAAGGTCCTTCTGCCAAAGGGAACAGTTTCTCTATATCTGCTTTGCCCAGACACCTTAAGATTTTGAACAACGTCTATCAAGTCTCCTCTCAATCTTCTCTTCCTTAGAGAGAACAGTCCCACCTTCACCTAACTGTCCCCGCATAGAAATTCCTCATTCCTGGAACCGCCCTTGTAAATCTTCTCTGCAACCACTGTAATGCCTTCACATTCTTTCTAAAGTACAGTGCTTAGAATTGAACCCAATACTCCAGTTCAGGTTGAACCAGAGTTTAATGAAGGTTCGCCAGAACTTCCTTGCTTTTATGCTCTGTGCCTCTACTTATAAAGCGCAGGATGCCATACGCTTTGTTAACTGTTTCTTCAACCTGATATGCTAATGTCGACGATTTGTGCACTTATACCCCCAGGTCTCTCTGTTCCTCCACCTCATTTTGTATCCTTTATCTTATATTGCGTTTTCTCATTCTTCCTATCAAAATGTATCACTTCACATTTCTCTGTGTTAAGTTTTATCTGCCACGTGTCCATCCATTCCACCAGCCTGTCCATGTCCTCTTGATCAATATCCTCCTCACAGTTCACAAATGTTCCCAGGTTTTGCATCACCTGCAAACTCTGAAATAAGGCAGTCAGCCCATGAAATGTGCAAACAACAAATGGTCAGGTGACACTGTCACAGAAACTGAATGAACAATTGAATCTGTTACTGTTTGCAGAATAAGACTGAAGATAACCGTTGGCAGAGGGTGCAAGCAAGATAGAGGTCACTTAAGCTGTGACCCAGGATTCCTTATGAGCAAGGGCCCCTGAAGGCCCTGCCTGTGATGGCAAAAGTGCAAGTGTATTTTTTTATTCATTCATGGGATGTGGCCAAGACAGCATTTATTGTCCATCCCTAGTTGCCCTTGTTCAGAGGGCATTTAAAAATCAATCACATTACTGTGGGTCTGGAGTCACACGTAGGCGAGACCAGGTAAGGATGGCAGATTTCCTTCCCTAAAGGACATTAGTGAACCAGATGGGTTTTCACAACAATCGACAATGGTTTTGTAGTCATCACCAGACTTTGAATTCCAGTTTAATTGAGTTCAAATTTCACCATCTGCCAGGATGTGATTTGAACCCGGTTCCCCAAAGCATGACCCTGACTCTCTAGAACACTAGTCCAGTGACAATACCATTATTCCTCCACATCCAAAGGCAAGATTAGGAGATTCACTCAAGCATATGACTAGGATTACCCTTTTGCTTAATATCCTGTCATTTATTCACACAGTTGCTCCCTCACACACAGCTGCGAGGTATAAAGTGTGACTTCAAACACTATCATGCCTTGAATTATACTCTGATGAGGCTCTTACTGCAAGCATTCTAAAATATGTTGATTCACTCCGGAAGTGAGGGGAACTCCAGAGGTGAGGTGAGAGTGACTGCGCTTGACATCAAGGCGGTATTTGAATGAGTGCGGCATCAAGAAGCCCTAGCAAAATTGGAATCAATTGGAATCAGGGGGAAAACTCTCCACTGGTTGGAGTCATAAAGGAAGATGGTTGTGGTTGTTGGAGGTCAGTCATCTCAGCTCCAGGACATCACTGCAGGAGTTCTTCAGGATAGCGTCATAGGACCAACCACCTTCAGCTGCTTCATCAATGAACTTCCTTCCATCTTAAGGTCAGAAGTGGGGATGTTCGCTGATGATTGCACAATGGTCAGCACCATTCGCAACTCCTCAGATGCTGAAGCAGTCCATGTCCAAATGCAGCAAGACATGGACAATATCCAGGCTAGGACTGGCAAGTGACAAGTAACATTCATGCCACACAAGTACCAAGCAATGATCATCTCCAACAAGAGGGAATCTAGCCATTGCCCCTTGACATTCAGTGGTATTATCATCCCTGAATACCCCACTACCAACATCCTGGGGGTTCCCATTGACCAGAAACTGAACTGGACTAGCCATATAAATACTGCGGCTAGAGAACAGATCAGAGGCTAGGAATCCTGTAGCGAATAAGTCACCTCCTGACTCCCCAAAGCCTGTACACAATCTACAAGGCACAGGTCAGTGGTATGATGGAATACTCTCCACTCGCCTGGATCAGTACAGCTCTGCAACACTCAAGAAGCTTGACACCATCCAGGACAAAGCAGCCCACTTGATTGACACCACATCCACAAACATTCACTCCCTCCACCACTGAAGCACAGTAGCAGCAGTGTGTACCATCTACAAGACGCACTGCAGGAACTCACCAAGACTCCTTAGACAGCACCTTCCAAAGTCACGAACGCTACCATCTAGAAGGACAAGGGCAGCAGGCACATGGGAACACCACTACCCAGAAGTTCACTCCAAGCCACTCACCATCCTGACTTGGAAATATATCACTGTTCCTTCACTGTCGCTGAGTCAAAATCCTGGAACTCCCTCCCTAAGAGCACTGTGGGTGTACCTACACCACATCGACTGCAGCAGTTCAAGAAGGCAGCTCACCACTACTCTCTCAAGGGCAATTAGGGATCGGCAATAAATGCTGGCCTAGCCAGTGACACCCACATCCCATGAATGAATAAAAAAGAAACATCTTTAGGAAGTCAAATGGCCAGCCTCAGCCAATTATTGGTTAGCTCTCCGGTGCGCTCAGGCGGAGTCTGAGATCAAAAATAAACTATTTGTTCCTGTGGAGAGAAGACTGAGGTAGAGATTTGCAGAGATCCAATCACTGCTCAGAATTCTGCTCCCTTGCAGATGGCGAGGGAGTGCCTAGCAGCATAGGTTGTACAAACAAGGCGATGTCACATCTAACGAATCCGACATCACTGTATAAGTGCCAGGAGATGTGCTGGAATTCAGACCATGCCTCAGGACATATGGATGATACAGCTGCCTGGTCACTGCAACCATTAGCACAAGGACGGATGGAGCTACCAAACCCAATAAACTATCATTGAACCCCTACAACCGTACAACATACCTACTCCTCCACTAGGAAATCATTCAAGAGGTTATAGTTGGCTGAGGGTTACACATCAGCCACAAAGCACCAGGGATAATAACAAAGACTTTGATAAAACACATCAACACCATTTGCACATCATAGGAAATAGGAGAAATAAATTGATTGCTCTTGATTTGCACCAAACACTAAAGATTGCTTGATGGATTGTTTAGAATACATTTCCAACACAATGGATAGGCAGCTGAAGAAGTAAAGAGGACAATGTCTCTGAATTTGTTTTGAGCCTACACATTATAGTATATACGTTGATAGGACAAGTCCAGAATGGCCACTCAGGCACTTTACTCAGGTTAATTTGTATTAGTGGCCAGTGCAGCAGCCTTCATGGCCTTTCAAAAACTACACCCTCATCATCATTGGCTGCCTCCTGTTCTGGCATTATTTCATGTTTGGCTTCCTTGTGCAGTGAAGTAATGGAGGAAGCAGCAGAGGACAAAGACCAAAAGACACGGACTGTAGATTAATCCATTGCCTCTGTCACACACACCTACGATATGTCCAAACATTTGCTACACTTCAAGATGCTAATTCATGCTCAATAATCATCCTAGTGGTGGCATGGCCTTGAATTAGCATCTATGTTCTTTCCAAGGCTGTTACAATTGTGTCATTAGTCAGAGATGAAAGAATATAGCTTTTGTCTCCTGGTCGCTCCCTTCCCTCCAGTCTGTTTCCCTTTAAGTAAGTTGGGTACTGATGACTGCCTGGAAATCAAAGCATTGTGACTGCTACCTGGGTAGCAGGCATTGATTGGCATAGTATAATGTTGATGGATGCAGTCAATCCACTCATTGATGGACCAAACACCTTTTCAGTTCATAGTCACTCAGTTATAGACAGGGGTCTGGATGCCAATCATGAATGACCTGCTGCGCTTGGAGGAAAGCAGGGGGCTCAGTAGAATTGGAACAACTCATCAAGAAGATGTGAATCATTGCAAAAGAAGATGCAGTGATGATTGACCCTCCAGGATAATGTATCCATCACCTCTTTAATGGAAAACGGGTTGGCTGATACTAAACTGGCAAATTTCAATGTCAAATACAGAGGTTGAATTCCTTAATCTGAAATGCTGGAATGGAGCTACTGTTGCCGGCAGCGTTTATTTGGAAAATCTAGGCTGTACTGAGTGGGATTTCTTGTCCTTTAGAAATATTGACAGTTCACCTATGATTTCCCAATATGGGTTACTAATGAAAAAGATTCCCTCTGATATCACAAACATAGAGGAGTCCGTCCCTTGGTCTGTAGTTTCCACTAAGAAGCACTGATTTTTCCAGTACTATTCACCTCAAATTTCCCAAATCAGCACCATAGATCGAGAAATATCAGGAGCAAATTAGGTTCAGTCCAAAACTGGCCACACTCCAAATGGAATTACTTACCTTTATGAGCTTCCACTAATTCTCCCCACTGCCTTTAACCTGGCTCTTGAAATTATTTTTGGCACAATGATACTAACAGGCACAAATGAAATTCCTTTATGTTAAAATTACGAATGGTGAAATTTTCCAGACACGCCTCCACCCGCTTCCCCCCGCCCCGCCCCCACCAGCCCTACCCCCGGTGGCGGGTGTAACGGCAAGTGGGGAGGGCAGGGAGTGGTCAATGCAGTGGGAGCGGAAAAGTCGGTTTCCCGGTGGAGTGAAACGAAGGTGGGAATGTGCGGTCCCTCCTGTCATGGCGGGTAGCCATTCCTGCGAGAGGACGGTGTGAAAACGTTTTGCATCCCGTTATGGGTTGCAGATGAAGGCCCGGTCAGAATCATCCCACCCCCCCGCACCCAATCATCCATGTCACCAGCAAGCTTTCACGCCACTCCAGAACACCTCTGGACAAACGTGGCCTGAAAGCGCAAGAAGGCCTGGGATAACTTGCAGAGATCGGAAAGGAAGATGGAGGCCTCTAGCAACCGGACACTGGAACACCACGTGCAGCAGTGGGTCAGTGGGATATCTCTGCTGTGGATCTTCTACCTTCAGGACCCTCCAGGAGATGGATTTTCAAACTTCAAGACTTTTCAGGAGAAGGGTCTTCTCTTTCAACGGTGGGTAAGTTGATTTTGGTGTGTCTTTTAAATATGGTGATCAGATATGGTGGTGGGGTGCAAGTCAGCCAGCCCGCCCTGCCACGCAAAACACTGGGAAACTCCCAACTGGGTAATTAATTAGGCCAGTATCACATGTTACGGCGCAAATTCCCACCGGCCTCTGTGGCGGGAAACTCTCTCTGTTCCTGCCCCCACCACAGGACTTAGTTTCAGAATGGAAAGTTCCACCCCAGGGGACAGACTACTGGTCAGCCATGAAATTAGTAACTGGTTCTTTATGGTTTGTATAAAATTATTTTCAATTACTTTAAAATTGGGTAACTCACAGAGTGGACTAAGCACTCCTATTAAAAATGTTTATATTTTTGTGATAAATTGTATTAAGAAAGCTGTAGCATGTTACCACTCTTAAATGTATCAAGCAAAATACCTGAATGCAAGAAATGAAATAATTATGGTCTAGAGTGCTGCTTCACGGAAGGTTATACATTTGGCAATATGCAAATGTGTTTGAGCAGAAACTTGGGAAAAAAAAACTTCAGTATGCTTGGTGCCTGATTTTGTCTTTTGAAATCAGTGATCTTTTAGATTCCCATAGTCCTGACGTTTAATTTTGTGCAAGCTACAATTGGTGTGAATTTCCACACACAACACACATCACTGGTTTAACAATCTGAGGCCAGACTGCTTGAAATTGGCAAGAAGGCCTCTTAAAGCTGGCTCTGCTTACCTTTTCAGCCAATGGCTGGTTTTGGCACAATCTTCCAAAGACATTAAATCAAGCCAGTGCTTAAGCTTTCAAAGGCCTTCCACCTTGTCATCTGACAAATGTAAATAGTTATCAACCTTTAACCAAGGCAGAGAGGTGTTAGCTTCAACAAAAGGAGAAAATTAACAAGGTACAGCCACTGAATCTGGACCACACAGAAATGTACACTGGACAGAGAATAAAAATGAAGAGACAATCTCCACCCTGTTTCTTCTCTGCATACTGAGACTTTATCTTGCAACATTACTTCAGAAAGGAGTGAACTTTTCTGATCAACAGGGCCTGATCAATATGGATATCGATAAAAATTCGGGAAGTGGGGTGCAGGCAGCAGGAAGGGCGAGTGTGGGTTCTGCTGTGACAAGAGGAAGGCGGTGATTCAAACAGCGTTTTTCCCCAAGATTCATTGCTAATCATATTTTACAAGTGACCCTGACCTAAACTGATTTCCTTCATGGAGGCTTCATATTGCAGAGTCATCAGGTAGTTTTTTGTTTATTCATTCCTGGGATGTGGGGTGTCGCTGGCAAGACAAGCATTATTTGCCCATCCCTAATTGCCCTTGAGAAGGTGGTGTGCTACAGTCTTGATCCACTATAGTGTAGGGGTTAACCCACAGTGCTGTTAGGAAGGCAGTTCCAGGATTTTGACCCAGTGATAGTGAAGGCACGGTGATATAGTTCCAAATCAGGATGGTGTGACATGGAGGAGAACTTGCAGGTGGTGGTGTTCCCATGCATCGGCTGCTTTTGTCTTTCTAGCTGGTAGGGGTCAAAGCTTTAGAAAGTGCTGCCAAAGGAGCCTTGGTGAGTTCCTGCCCTGCATCTTGTCGATAGTATACACCGTTGCCACTGTGCGACAATTGTGGAGGAAGTGAATGTTTAAGGTGGTGGATAGGGTGTCAGTCAAGAGGTTTTGCTTTGTCTTGGATGGCATAAAGCTTCTTGAGTGTTGTGGGAGCTGCACTCATCCAGGCAAGTGGAGATTATTCAATCACAATCTTGACTTGTGCCTTGTAGATGGTGGACAGGATTTGGGGAGTCAGGAGTTGAGTTGATCACTGCAGACTTCCTAGTCTCTGACCTGCTTTTGTAGCCACAGTATTTATATGGCTAATCCAGTTCTGTCCTTAGTCAATGTTAACCTCTAGGATGTTGACTGTGAGGAATTCTGCAATGGGAATGCCATTCAACATCAAACGGAGATGGTTAGATTCTCTGTTGTTGGAGATGGTGTTTGTCTGGCATTTGTATGATGCAAATGTTAACTTGCAACTTATCAGCCCCATGCTGAATATTGTCCAGTCTTGCAACATGCAGGCACAAACTGCTTCAGTGTTTGGGGAATTGCAAATGATACTGAATACTATGCAATCAGTGAACATTCACACTTCTGATCTTATGCTGGAGGATAAGTCATTGATGGAACAATTAAAGATAGTTGGGCCTTGGACAGTACACTGATGAACTCCTTGACCCTCAGTCAAATGCTACCTTGATGGCAGGAGTAATCAATCACATCTCACCTCATCTCTGGACTTTAAGCGCTTTTCCATGTTTGGACCAAGGTACCAATGAGATCTGGACTTGTACTCTTGGTGGAACCCAAACCGTACAATGATGAGCAGGTTGTCACTGCGTGCATGCTCCTTGAGCACATTGTCAATGACTCCTTCTGTCACTTTACTGATAATTGAGAGGAGGCTAAGGTGTAGTAATTGGTTGGATTGGATTTCTCCTGCTTTTTGTGGACAGGACATAGCTGGGCAATTTTCCACATTGCCGGTTAGATGCCACTGTTCTAAGATATATGTGGAACCTCCTCCTCCAGTGAGTTGCTTAATTGTTCACCATCTTTCATGACTGGATCTGACAAGACTGCGGAACATTGTTCTGATCCATGCTTTCAGGGATCACTTAGCTTTGTCCGCTACTTGACATGCAAGTAGTCCTGTGTTGTAACTTCACCAGGTTGACACCTTATTATGAGGTTTGCCTGATGCTGCTCCTGGCATGCCCTCCTGCACTCCTCACTGAACTAGATTTGATCTCCTGACTTGATGGTAATAGTAGAGTGGTGGATATGTTAGGCCATGAGGTGATAGATTGTGGTTGAATACAACTCTGCTGCTGCTGATGGCCTACTGTACCCTACAGGTGTCCTGTTTGAGCTGCCGGATCTGATCTGATTCTATCTCATTTAGAATGGTGCTAGTATCACACATCATGGTGGACAGTAATTTTAGTGCAAAGATGGAACTTCACCTCCACCAGGGTGGTGTGGTGGTCACTCTCACTAATGATGTCACAGAAAGATACATCTGAAACAGGGTGTTTCTGAGGATGAGGCAAAGTACTTTTTTCCCTCACCACCTGCCACAGGCCTAGTCTGGCAGATCTGTCCTTCAAGTCTCAGCCAGCTTGGTCAGTACTAGTGCTATGGAGCCACTCTTGGTGATGGGCATTGAAGTCCCACACCCAGAGTATATTTTCTGCCCTTGCCACCATCAGTGCTTCTTCCAAATGATGTTCAACATGGAGGAGCATTGATTCATCAGCTAAGGGAGAGGGAGGGAGGGAGGGTGGGGGCATAACTAGTAGGTGATAATCAGCAGATTGTTTCCTTGCTCATATTTGGCCTGATATGATGAGACGTCATGGGGTCCAGAGTTAATGACGTGAATTCCCAAGGCACTCCCACCAAATGTATACCATTGTGCTGCCACCTCTGCTAGGTCTGCCTGCCAGTGGGACAGAACATTGCTTCAGGAGTTCCTCAGCATTGTGTCCTAGGCAGTAGCTTCATCAATGACCTTCCCTCCATCATGAGGTCAGAAGTGGGGATGTTCGCTGATGATTGCACAATGTTCAGCACCATTCGCAACTCCTCAGGTGCTGAAGCAGTTCATGTCATATGCAGCAAGACCTGGACAATAGCTAGGCTTGGGCTGACAAATAGCAAGTAGCAATGGTGCCACACAAGTGGCAGGCAATGATCATCTCCAATAAGAGAATCGAACCATCTGCCCCTGACATTCAATGGCATTACCATTGCCGTATCCCCCATTATCAACATCCTGGGGCTACCATTCACCAGAAACTTAACTGGACTAGCCATATAAAGATTATGACTACAAATGCAGGTTAGAGGCTGGGAATTCTGTGATGAGTAACTCACTTCCTGATTCCTCAAAGCCTGTTCATCATCTGTAAAACACAAGTCGGAAATGTGATGGAATACTCTCCACTTACCTGGATGAGTGTGGCAACACTTAATTCGTGCCAACTCATAATCCCCACCCATCACTCTTTGCTCTTGCACCCTCCATGCCAACTTACCCAGTGTCCACCATGGATAGACCTCAGGACTCATGCTGAGATGAAATAAAATAAAGTGCTAAGTATCTATTGTGTTCACAATATTAAAAAAATACACTTTCATTGAGTAAAAGCCCATTCAATACATTTACATCACTTCAAGTCCTTGATCCTCTATAAAACAAACATTTGTATTCATTGACCCATATCAAAGACCATTAATCCCTTAATTAACTCATGGAGCTGTCAGTAAAGCTGTGAACATACAGGCCTCCCACTGTGATAATGATAGGTTATGGAGCAAACAATAATAATACTACAATGATAGTCCTCAGGCCTAAATCAATAAACAGCTATTGAAATTGCAATTGCATTTCAACTCTAAAAACAGGCCATTTTGTCCCCAAAGTTTAAAGAGCAGGAGATTTAAATAACTTGACAGCCTAACAATTCCACAGACCTTATCCACCTTTTACACATATTCACGGCTACTCCTAAAAATCATAAGTCATACACTGCTGGAAATCGAAGAGGTTCAAGGAAAAGATGGGGCCTGTTTAAACTCAGCAATTAGTTCAAATGGCCCAGCAGAGTTTGTGTTTCTCATATGTGTGAATCATATCCCACCTCCTTCCACCTGTCAAAAATAGGATCTGTCAGAAATGGGGGCAGAACTTCTGAATCCATAGATCTGGTGTCATTTTGGCTAAGGCGCAGAATCTCCACGACTCTGCAAAATCCGAGCCCATTCATAAGGTATGATTTGTTGAGTATAACCAAGCCAGGTATAGCTAATCTATATGGTACCCCACCTAATTTTGGCAAAGTCCCCTACTGTTTGTGAAGAGCACTTTGCAGGGCTGACTGCGCAGGGTATACTGTTTCCAGTGCCTCAGTCCATATTGAGTGGTCAGTCTGGGTTTATTCTTTTTTGACTTTTCCATTGCAGTTTGGTACAACTGAATGGCTTGCTAGACCATTTCAGAGGGCATTAAAGAGTCACCCATATTGCTGTGGGTCTGGAGTCACATGTAGGCCAAACCAGATAAGGACAGCAGATTTCCTTCCCTAAAGCACATTAGTGAGATTTTTTTTAAACAGCAATACAGTAATTCCATGATCATCTTTACTGAGAGTGGCTTTTTAATTCCAGATTTATTAAGTAATTGAAACTAAATTCTACCAGCTACAGTGATAGGATTTGAACTCATGCCCCCAGTGCCTTTGTACAGGCATCTGGATTATTCTTCCACTAATATTATTATGTTGTCATTCCCATTATTCAGTAATGTTCTTTCTGAGACATAATTGCCCCTTTCTCTGCCTTGTTCTCTTTCTTTGACACTGTCAGTTAATTTGTGCAAGAACTTTTTAGCGTTAGCCTTGCTCACACTTGGCTCAGAGTCCGAAGGTTGTGGGTTCAAGCCCCACTTGAGACTTGAACACAAAATCTGAACTGACACTTCCAGTGCAGAACTGAAGGTATGTTGCACTGCCAGAGTTGCTACCTTTCAAAAGAGACATTAAATCAAGCCCGTTCTGCCCTCAAGTAGATGCAAAAGGTTCCACAGCAATATTTGAACATTACTAGAGGAGTAGGCTCAGGCCATGGTATAGGAACATAAACAGGAGTAGGCCAACACAACCTTCACCAAATATGACCAAAACATATGACTTCATTGCTGTTTGTGGGACTTTGCTGCAGGAAGACTTCCTGCTGTTTTTCCTACTTTATAATAGTGACTGCACTTCAGAAGTACTCCCTTGGCTGTGAGGTGCTGTGGGGCACCTGGACTTTGTTAAAGACTCTAAATGAACACAAGTTAATTTGTTCGTTCTTGAAAACAGGATAAAAATTGTTATATAAGTACATTCTTTCTTGAGTTCACAGAGCGACCTGAGCAGAGATGCAATGCCACCTAAGTGGAATGGACAATTGACTCCAATTGAAGAATATGTCAATTGGAACCTCTTTGGAGTGGATTAATAACTGCTGGCAGATACAGGTTTGCACATTGGCAAGTTTATTTTTACTTCGCAAGGTTTTTCATAGGACAGGAATATTTATTGGTCATTTATGTCTGGGACATTCTCACAGGAAGAAGGCCATTTTGCGCCCATCTCTGAAGGGGAAAGCATGCTAACCTTAACAAAATGTTGTCTAAAGTCAGATATTCTTTCAATATTTAATAGGTTTCTCAGTATCCTTAGTTGTTTAAGGGAATCGGTATCACGATTTGTCAACAGGATGTGGGCTGTTATTAGGTGACAAGGGCTGTAGTGATTATCACTGATGTGATGGGATGAGACCGCTATGGCCCTTGTTGGATAGGGGATCCTGCGATAATGACCCAATGATGGCAAAGCAACGATGATTTGTATCCAAAGTCAGGACAGTGTATGATGACAATAGATAACAATAAATCATATATTATGCGACCGAACAAGATGGATCAGAAGTATCCAGACAGTGAGAAATCTTGGGGAGATAAAACAAACAACAGCTTGTATAACATTTCCTGGTTAGAACAAGCATATTTTGTCCAACTTGATCCTTGTAGCATGCTCCCTAATCCTATAAAACCTTTAATTTCAGATGTCCATCTGTGGTTAGCAACTAGAGCACAGAGTCCAATACTGTTAACACACGTCAGATATCAGTCAGATTCAGCTGTCAGGGAGATGCCTGTAGCCTTCCCTGGGCACAGATCCAATTTGCAAATTAATCCACTTTTCTTCATGGGAGTCTCTCACACTTGCTTTGTGATGGCTGCAGCGAGTGTTTTGTGAGGTTAGCTTGTTGTTTATTCAATTGTTTGTCAATGATTCTGGACCAAAATAGTTGATTAAGGGATATGCAGAGAGAGCCAATGCATGGGATGGCATTACATAATGAAGGCTAAATGACCCTACCCAATCAAGGTCAATCTTAAAAACTATTAAAGACAGCTTCTAAAAAGCCAACACAGTGTCAAAAGAAAACACGAAAGAGTTAAACAGCATAAAGATACGTCTTTGACACATGGTTACACTGAAGTTAGAGTGTGCCACATGGGTCTCTCATAAATTAAGCCACTTAATTTCTTGGGGAGAAATTGTGGTTCATTATATATCTATCTTGATAGTGGCAGTTGACAGGAGGTCTTGTGGTACACTGGTAGTGCCCTGCCTCTAAGCTAGAAGCTCGAGGTTCAAGTGTCACTGCAAGACTTGATGGCCAAAAAAGGTGCATTCATAACATGGCCAAACAAGTTGAGTGTCAATGTGTAATTCCTTCCAACATATGCCAATATGGCGGTAAGAGCAAAGATTCCTGGTCAGCCACGGGATGGAAAAAATTGGAGCTGCTACCATCACTACAGCAACTTGGGGGCAGTTGACTCATTTGGCTGGACGACCGTTGTGGTTCAGATTGGTGCCAACAGTACAAAGTTCAATCCCCTTTCCAGCTGGGGTGGATTCGGGACCACCCTCTTGCCCTACCCAGGTGGAGATCACAGCACTGTGGGTCAGACCTGCCTTTGAACTAAAGAAGAAGTTGGTGAGTCTGACTGCTAGATAGGCCTTAGAAACCTGTGACTATTCAGGCACACTCCTGCCGTATGTTTACTGGGTGCCGAGCAAAAAAACAAAATTAAGCCACTATTTATTAGGATGGTGTTGAGAGAGCAAAGCCTCAGTCCACATCTACAAGGTCACCAATGTAAAAGAGAACATGAACAGGGTTTCCCACTTCACAGCCACCAGACAAGACCTGAAACAACATCAGCAGTTATGCCTGGTGTCACCTCAAGTATCTCCTTGAAAACAGTGTAAGTGGGCTCCATGTGGTGGTCCAGGCTGAGGTCAGGCGTGGAAAACCTTAAGCTCACAGGGATGGTGATTTTTTTAAAAACAAAATAAGCCAGCTCCCTGAAAGAATGAGGCCCACAAATTCTGCATCTTTGTTGGGGGTGGTTTGGAAGAGAATCTATCAAGACCCTTCTCTATGCTGGTCAACGTCCATCAGCATCTTCAGTGGAGGTTGGCAGTTGGGTGAGGTGATGGAGGAATGGTGTTTTTGCAGTTTTGATGCCACATCAGTCAGAGCTCTAGAAATCCCCTCCCCTGTGAAGATTAGCAGCAGAGTTCGGTGGCAGACACTTTTCTGGCATGACTTCAACCTCCACCCCTACTCCGTGGATTTTTTGATTAATTGTTCCATCAGTTGTCAGTGATAGATGCAGTTTTCTCCTCCCTGACCCAACGCTCACACCCCATGATTGGAGGAACTCTTTACCCTCCCCTCTCCAATCTGTACCAGCGCTCAATGCCTTCTTCTACCCACTGTGGTGTCTTTTCCTGGAACATCCTGAGGTTGTGAAAGGTGCTATATAAATACAAATTCTTTCTTTAAAAACAGAAATGAGCATTGTCCTCAAAACTTGTATAAACAAAGTGTCTTTTGAAATTCTTTCACAGGTTGTGGACATTGTTGACAAGGCCAGCATTTGTTGCCCATGCCTAATTGTCCTTGAGAAGGTGATGGTGAACCACCTTCTTGTACCTCTGTGCTAGCAGGAAGGGAGTTCTAAGATTTTGACCCAGCAACAGTGAAAAATAGTAATATATTTCCGAGTCAGGGTGGTGTGTGGCTTAGAGGAGAACTAGCAGGTGGTGATGTTCCCCTGCATCTGCTGCCCTTGTTCTTCGAGATTTTAGAGGTTGCAGGTTTTAAAGGTGCTACCAAAGGAGACTTGGTGGGTTGCTGCCGTGGGTCTTCCTGCCACTGTGCATTGGTGGTGGAGGGAGTGAACATTTAAAGGATAGATGGGATCAAGCGGGATGCTTTGTCCTGGATGGTGTCAAGCTCGAGTGTTGTTGGAGCTGGAATCATTTGGGCAAGTGGAGAATATTCCAGGTGTCTATCAAATGATCAGGATGACCCAAAGTATTTCATGACTAATAAATTACTTGCAAAGTAATTTTCCCTCCCCAAAAATGTTATGGGTCAGGATTTTACAGCCCTGCCTGCGGCATGCCTGCCCCAACCACCCCGCCCCCCCACAACCACACCCCCACCCCATCCCCAAAAGCTTTGTTCCTCCAAAAGCTTTCAGAAAACAGCACCTGGTTTCCCATTCAAATATATCGAATAGCATGAAGTTGTTGCACATGCCCCATAGACCCAGAAAAAGTTAGAGCCTGTCCACTGAAGGCAAAGTTAAGTTTCAACAGTGTGACCAGCAATCATTCTGCTAGGCTGCACAAAAGCCTGGAATATTCTGCACATTTCTTGCTCCGTACTAAATGATGCACAGTGCAAAAAGAATCTTTAAGGTGTTATGTGTTGAAAAAAATGGTCAAGCACAACAACAAAATTCTGCTGGGAATATCAGTGGTAAGTCTGAATTATTGCCAGGCAACCTCTCTGACACTGAAAATTAACTTTTACATGTTTGGAATATCATTCCTTCAGAATTTTAATGCAGTTAGAGATTTAAATAAAGCTAAAACAAAAGTACTTTTTTTCTTTTTTTATCTCCCTAATTTGTGGTTTATTTTATTTTCTTTATTTTGCTTTCAGTGTCTAATTCAACAATAAAGTAACTATTCACAAGTACATTTCCTGGTTCAGACTCTTCACTGCTAATTAACTATTCTTTAATCTGATGGGCTAAGGAGGTATGCAGCAGCAGTTCCTGTTCAGAATTCCCAAATCCCCTTTAGAGGGTGTTGTGCTATTTGGCTCTCTAACTGACGGTATGTCCCAGTAACAAAACCCCATAGAACATCTGTGGACAGGTGTAAGTGTAACAAATGTCACGAAATGCAGCCCAAGATATTCATCTTATTTTCAAACTCTAAAAGCTCCCTGTAATATCATTATATCTTCCCCAGAAAATACTGCAAACATTCTTCCAAAGCCACTAGCTGCAGCATCAAGTCCACTTTCAAAACTATAGATCATCTGTTGCTTCTCTAGGGTGCAATTGCACTGCGTTTGATGAAATATGTTGTTTTATTTCCAAAAGCCAAAAGACTGTAAGCTGCGCTACCACAAGGGTGGAAGCTGCTTTTGCAGAATGTATGCAAATACAGTGACGAATTTTCTTCTTTGCACTCTAGTTATTTAACCACACAGAACCTTGCACAGGGTAGAGATTCTCTGTGATTTTCAGTGTTCCTCAAGGGAATCTCAAGGCAACAAAAGCACAAAAAGGTGAATCACTTTACATACAAAATAAGGATGCTTCTGGACAGGAATGCTCATGACAAGAGGAGAAATGAATACGCAGTTACAGCTGTGTAAATAAAATGAAAATTATGTACCCAATTTATAAGTAGGACAATAATGATTGCCTTGATATAAATTTAAGGTTTTTTCAACAATAATAATGATGATGATGACAGATTGTCCAGCTGATTACTGCCACTTTGCTGACAAGCGTATTGAGTAACTATCTTGCTTACAATCCATTAATAATTGAAGAATGTAGCCTGTATAATATTGCCCAAAAAGTAGCTTTATTATCATTTTTTTTAAAGTAGTTCTCCAACAACAGGTTTTCCAATTGTTGGCTCAAATGCCATAATGCCCATTTAGACATCTAGGCTGGCATATTGCTGCTGGACTGGACTGCACTATAAGAGGTGCTGTTTTTTGACTGAGATGTTAAACTGTGGACCCATTTGCCCTCTCAGGTGGATATAGAAGATCCCACAGCCAGTATTTCGAAGAAGAGCAAGGGAGATCTTGCTGGTGTCCAGGCCGATATTTATCTCTTAACCAACATGATTAAAAAACAGATCATCAGGCTGCTTTGGGGATTTTGCTGTGTAAAAATTGGCTGCCGCATTTTCCCACATTACAACATGGCTACACTTCAAAAAAGACCTGAACTGGCTGTAAAATTTTCTGGAATGGCCTGTGAAATTCAACGTATTCCTTCAAAGCACAATGAGACTCGACTACCTTCAATTAGAAATGGACAACTGGAAAATTTAGCCCTATGATCACAGAACATAGTGAACACACTGAACATGGGAGTGAACACCATGAGTTGGGAAATATTCTCTCTCATTTGACATCTAGATTTGATTCTGCCCAGATAGGTGGTATGGCATCTCTCTTGCTCTCTGTGTCATGTACACAAATTCATACAGATAAACACACAAATACAAGTGCCTTAAATTCAATGGACACAAAATTCAAGTCCAGTTCAAGGGTGCAGTGTAGCCGGATTTTGGACCAGGACCAGTTCCCAGCCCATTTCCTTCAGAGAGCCCCTTTTTCTTTGATGAAGAGAGAACACAAGCCCATATTTTGCTGGCCCTCCTCCACATCAAGGATTGTGGCTGCGAACTCCTGGGCTACCTTTAGCCAGCTAAGAGATGGCACAGGTCCCAATGAGACCTTTCGAAAAGTCTCAAACTTTTCACAGAATGGCCTTAATTTGTATGGTGATTGGATTCGTTCACTGAATCACTAGGTGTTCCTTGGGTGTAACAGTTCCTTAAAAACTGAATGTGACAGTCTCAACTCAGTTTTCTAAATCAATGATAGTGCATGGCACAAGATTATACCTAATTTGCTACTCAGAGAATTAAGGCTCCAAGATACCTGGTAAGCAGATTGGAAGGGGGCATACCTCTGAACCTGGGACCTTCTGTGTTCTCTCTAATGAGTTCTTCTCCATTTAACTAAACCCTTGAGAGAAAGCTTTCCCCATCTCCAAAGACAACAAACGCAGGAGGAAGCAACAGTAAAACTTGGGAATTGACTGGTACTAGTCTAGTTTGGGCCGGGATCAGTCATTTTGGAGTTTTACTGATTTTTCCTTCTGGGAAGTGAAATTCCAGAATATCTATCCATGTTTAACTACCTGCGGCCAGTGGCAGTTCCCCTCCCTCCACACCCCAACCCCAAATAGGTCCAGGAACACATCATATCCCACTGAGTATTTGACCATCTATAATAATACATGGCTTACTTATAACCTTCAATCACATTGCTAGGCAACTGTTTATTTGGAACAAGTTTGTCAGTCTAGGACTAATTGCTTTGGCTGGAAGTTTGTACCAGAAATACACTGTTCCGTTAAGGATATTTTTGTGTTTTAGACAATTCTGAAGCTCCCTTGAGACTCATTAATGTTTTAATTGACAGCCCTCCGGCATGATTAAAATATTATTTGCTGCAGCTATTTATCCCGGAGCTCCTCAGTATAAACAAAACATATCAACTGTTGACCACAGAGTTAAGCCAGATTGTAAAATAGTGCCCATAAAAATGTCGAAATCAGGGAAACAATAACCTGGTGTGACTGCCTAATGGGATTAAGCATTTCACCAAGCACCAACAATTCCAAACACCAATACCAGGAATGGTTGTTGTCGATAGGAACTGCATCATTCATCACTACACATTACAGCAGGAGTCTCCAATATCCGAGTTTTTATCTAGGCTCGAGAAAGCCTGACTTGCACACCTCCAGGACTCTCAAAATGCACATCTGACCCACACGAGACTTATGGAGCAGGAATAGACCCTTCGGCACTTTGAGCCTGGTACGCCATTTAATAAGATCATGGCTGATCTGATATCTGATAACCTCAAATCTACATCCCACCTACCCCTTACGACCTCTCACCCCCTTACTTACCAACAATCTATCTGCCTCTGCCTTAAAAATATACAAAGACTCTGCTTCCACTGCCTATTCAGGAAGAGTATTCCAAAGGCTCATGGCCCTCAGAGAAAAAATTTCACCTCATCTCCGTTTTAAATGGGTGACCCCTTATTTTTAAACAGTGACCCCCAGTTCTAGATTCTCCCACAAGAGGAAACATCCTCCCCACATTCACCCTGTCAAGACCCATCAGGATCGTATATGTTTCAATCAAGGTGACTCTTACTCTTCTAAACTCCAGCGGATACAAGCCTAGTCTGTCCAACCTTTCACAAGACAACCACCCATTCCAGATATTAATCTGATACACCTTCTCTGAATTGCTTCCAATGCATTTATTTCCTTTCTTAAATAAGGTGACCAATACTGTACACAGTACTCCAAATGTGTCTCACTCGTGATCTGTAGAACTGAAGCATAAACTCACAGCTTTTGTATTCAATTTCCCTCACAATAAATGATAACATTCTACTAGTTTTCCTAATTACTTGCTGTGCCTGCATACTGGTCTTTTGCAATTCATGCACGAAGACACCCAGATCCATCTGCATCTCAGAGCTCTGCAATCTTTCACCACTTAGATTAAATGATTCTCTTTTATTCTTGCTGCCAAAATGGACAATTTCACAATTTCCCACATTTTACTCCATTTACCAGATATTTGCCCAATCATTTAACCTATATCTTTTTGTAGCCTCCTTATGTCCTTTTCACAACTTACTTTCCTACCTATCTTTGTGTCATCAGCAAATTTGGCAACCATCCCTCATCTAAGCCCTCATCCAAGTCATTTATATAAATTGTAAGCAATTGAGGTCCCAGCACTGATCCCTATGGCACGTCACTCGTTACATCTTGCCAACCTGAAAAAGACCCATTTATGCCTACTTTCTCCTTCCTGTTAGCCAGCCAATCTTCTATCCATGACAATATGTTACCCCCTATATCTTGAGCTTTCATTTTATGCATTAGCCTCTGATGTGGCACTTTATCAAATGCCTTCTGGAAATCTAAGTACAGTACATCCACTGGTTCCCCTTTATCCATAGCACTTTTACTTCTTCAAAGATCTCCAATAAGTTGGTTAAACATGATTTCCCTTTCACAAAGCCATGTTAACTCTGCCTGATTACCTTGAACTTAGCCAAGTGCCCTGCTATAACTTCCTTAATAATAGCTTCTAACATTTCTCTGTGACAGATGTTAATCTAACTGGCCTGTAGTTTCTCGCTTTCCGTCTCCCTCCCTTTTTGATATGCTATTTTTAACTTAATGGGACCTTCCCCGAATCTAGGGAGTTTTGGAAAATTAAACCAATGGGTCAACTATCTCACTAGCCACTTCTTTAAGGCCCTAGGGTGAAGTCCATCAGAACCTAGGCTCTTGTCAGGCCGCAGCACCAACAATTTACTCAGTACCACTTCTCTGGTGATTGTAATTTTCCTAAGTTCTTCCTGATTTATAGCTGCTTCTGGAATGTTGCTTTTATTTTCCATACTGAAAACTGATGCAAAATACCTGTTCAATTCATCTACCATCTCTTTGTTTTCCTGATCAATTCTTCAGACTCACTTTCTATAAGACCAACACCCACTTTGTTAACTTGTTTCTTTTTAAAAATATTTATAGAAACTCTTACTCTATTTTAAAATTCTGTCTAGCTTTCTCTCGTACTCTAATTTTTCCCTCTTTAGTAATCTTTTAGTCATCCTTTGCTGTTCCTTATATTCTGTCTAATCTTCTGACCTTCCACCTGTCTTTGCACAATTATATACTTTTTCTTTCAGGTTGATACTATCTTTAGTCTTCTTAGTTAACCACGGATGGCATGTCCATTCCTTAGACTTATCCTTACTTATTGGAATATACCTATTCTGTGTATTTTGAAATATCCCCTTAAATGTTTGCCACTGCATCTCTATTGACCTATCCCTTAACCTAATTTTCCAATTCACTTTAGTCACCTCTGCTTTCATGCCCTCATAATTGCCCTTATTTAAGTTTAAAAACATGGTCTCGGGACCCACTCCTGTCTTCCTCAAAAGAACATAAAATTCAATCATATTATGGTTCCTGCTACCTAGGAAGGTCTTCACTATGAGATCAATAATTCATCTGATCTCATTGCACAATACCAGTTCCAGTGTAGCCTGTTCTCTGGTTGGCTCCAGAACATGCTGTTCTAAGAAACTATCCCGGAAACATTCCGTGAATTCTTCATCTAGGCTACCTTTGCCCATCTGACTTTACCAGTCTATATTTAGATTAAAATCTCCCATGACTATTGATGTGCCTTTCTGACAAGCTCCGATTATTTCTTCCTTTATTCTCCACCCTACCATGTGGTTACTGTTAGGGGGCCTGTACATGACTCCCACAAGTGGCTCTTGCCTTTACCGTTTCTCATCTCTACCCAAACTGTTTCCACATCTTGGTTTCCTGAACTTAGGTCATCCCTCTCTATTGTGCTGATACCATCAGTAACTACCAGAGCCCCCCCACTCCACCTTTTCTTCACTTCCTGTCCTTTCTAAATGTCCTGTACCCATCAATATCCAGGTCTCGATCTCTCCTGCAGCCATATCTCTTTAATGGCTATCAAATCGTATTTATTTATTTCTATGTGCACTGTCTGTTCATCTGTTTTGTTTGGAATGCTTTGTGCATTCAGGTATAGAGGCTTTAGTTTTATCATTTTATTTTTATAACCTCTAATCTCATCTGTTGACTTATTTTTAGATTTGTACTCTCTATCCCTCCCTATCATGGTCTGTTTCTCATTTCCTGTAATAATACTTTTTTATTTTGCCTTGTCACTACTCTTTGATTTACCACATCTTCCCAAATTTGTACTCTTGCCCCCACTACTTAGTTTAAAATCTTCTCTGCTTCCCTAGTTATGCTGCTCACTAGAACACTGGTCTCAGCACGGTTCAGGTGTAGACTATCCCAACAGTACAAACCCCACTTTCCCCAGTACTGGTGCTCATGCCTCACAAACCAGAACCCACTTCTCCCATGCCAGTCTTTCAGACACGCATTCATCTCTCTAATCTGATTTGATCTATACCAATTTTCACGTGGTTTAGGTAATAATAGAGATTATGACCTTTGAGGTTCTGCATCTTAATTTGGTGCCAAGCTCCTCATACTGACTATACAGAACCTCCTTCTTTGTCCTGCCTATGTCACTGAGAGATTTGAGAGATTTTCATTTTTTCACACAGAGGTCAGGCATAGAGTCATAGAGGTCTACAGCACAGAAAAAGGCCCTTCGGCCCATCGGGTCTGCACCAGTCAAACAAGCACCTAACTATTCTAATCCCATTTTCCAGCACTAGGCCCATAGCCTTATATGCCATGACATTGCAAGTACACATCCAAATACTTCTTAAATGTTATGAGGGTTTTTGCCTCTACCGCAGTGAGTTCCAGATTCCCACCACCCTCTGGGTGAAAAAAATCTTCCTCACATCCCCTCTAAACCTTCTGCCCTTTACCTTAAGCCCATGCCCTCTGCTTATTGATCCCTTCATCAAGGGAAAAAGTTCCTTCCTTTCTACCCTATCCATGCCCCTCACAATTTCATACACCTCAATATATGTCCCTCGTCAATCTCCTCTGCTCTGAGGAAAATAACCCCAGTCTATTCAATCTCTCCTCATAACTAAAACTCTCCAGCCCAGGCAACATCCTGGCAAATCTCCTTTGCACTATCTCAAGTGCAATCACATCCTTCCAATAATGATGATTCCAGAACTACACGCAATACTCTAGCTGTGACCTAACCAGCGTTTTATACAGCTCCAGCATAACCTCCCTGCTCTTATATTCTATGCCTCGGCTAATAAAGGCAAATATCCCAATTGTCTTCTTAACCACCTTATCTACCTGTCCCACTACCTCCAGGGACCAGTGGACATGCACACCAAGGTCCTTCTGATCCTCGGTACTTCCCAGGGTCCTACCATTCATCGTGTATTCCCGTGCCTTGTTTGTCCTGCCCAAGTGCATCACCTCAAATTTATCCAGATTAAATTCCATTTGCCACAGATCAGCCCATTTGGCCAGTCTGTCTATATCCTCCTGTAATCTAAGGCTATCCTCCTCACTATTTACTACCCCACCAATTTTTGTGTCATCCACAAACTTACTGATCAACCCTCATACATTCAAGTCTAAATCGTTTATATATACCACAAACAGCAAGGGACCCAACACCAATCCCTGTGGAACGCCACTGGACACGGGCATCCAGTCGCAAAAACACCCCTCGACCATCGTCCTCTGCTTCCTGCCACTCAGCCAATTCTGGATCCAATTTGCCAAATTACCTTGGAGCCCATGGGCTCTTACCTTCGTTATCAGTCTCCCATGCAGGACCTTATCAAAAGCCTTGCTGAAGTCCAAGTAGAATGCATTGCTCTCATCTACACACCACGCCATCTCGTCAAAAAAGTCAATCAAATTGGTCAGATGTGACCTCCCCTTAACAAAACCATGCTGACTGTTCTTGATTAATCCCTGCCTCTCCAAGTGTAGATTAATTCTGTCCCTCAGAATTGTTCCCAATAGTTTCCCTGCCACTGAGGTTAGACTGACTAACCTGTAGTTCCCTGGTATATCCCTTCCTCCCTTCTTGAATAATGGTACCACATTGGCTATCCTCCAGTCCTCTGACATCTCTCCTGTGGCCAGAGAGGTATTGAAAATTATTGCCAGTGCCCCTGCTATCTCCATCCCTTGCCTCTCTCAACAGCTTGGGATACATTCCATCCAGGCCTGGAGGTTTATCTACTTTTAAGCCTGCCAGACCACTTAGAACCTCCTCCCTTTCTATGCTAATTTCTTTAATAATATCACAGTCCTTCTGCCTGATTTCTATACCCACTTCGTCCCTCTCACTTGTGAACACCGACAGAAAGTATTTATTTAGAACCCCACCTACGTCTTCCAGTTCCACACACAAATTACCACTTAATGTGCCCTACTCTTTCCCTAGTTATCCTCTTATTCTTAATGTACTTGTAAAGTAACTTTGGATGTTCCTTTATTTTACCTGCCAATGTTTTTTCATGTCCCCTTTTTGCTCTCCTAATTTCCTTTTTAAGATCCCCCCTGCACATTCTATACTCCTCTTGAGCTTCCGCTGTTTTGAGCCCTCACTATCTGCCCTAAGCCTCCCTTTTTCTCTTTATCCAATCCTGTATATGTCTCTCGACATCCAGTGTCCATAGTGCATTTTGCGATCGAGTGCATGATGAGAGTGGATGAGGAGGAAGGTCAGTAAGAAGGTCTGCTTTGATTCTTCAAAACAGGAGCTCAGCTCCCAACATCACTTAAAGGCCCCTAAACCTCATCTCGGATCCACATCACCACGTCCCCCACGCCTCCATGTTACCTCATACCACCTCACATTACCTGATGCTATCCCCTTCCCCCTCAAATTTTCCCATGATCCCTCATTCCCCCATACCATCTTTTTTGCCCCCATGAACCCTCCATAGCTACTTATTCAGTACATGTTATTTATAGATCTCAGGAGCTATGAAATAGAAATGGGAATTATTTTAAAATCATTGGAAGATCATTAAACATCTAACAATCTTAGAAAATCCTGGATTCAAACTCAATATCATTGGCACCAATGGGAAAAAATGTTGTAATCCTTGGTTTATAAACAGACAAGAAATTGCATTAAATACATATTCCATTATTATAGGCTCATAAATGTTTCAATAGTTCCTGAAGCAATAAGACCACCTGCTGAGCTGAAGCTTTTGAGACCCAGCCAAACATTGATAATGGAGCAACTTTCATCACAAAAGCTTCCATGAACAGAACAGAAAACAATTTCCAATTCAGAAAAGAGTACCTGACAATCAATGGAAAGGGAACAGGTGCAGACCATTTTTTCTACCTGCAGAAGCAAGTTTTTATTTCAAACAGCCAGATCTGCCTGGTTGCCAAGTGCCTTGATCTTAAAATTCTCATGCTTGTTTTCAAATCCTTCCATGGCTTTGCCCCTCCTTACCTCTGTAACTTCTTCGAGTCCTATGACTCTTCCAATTTCTGCATTCCTCTAATTCTGGCTTGATGCATCCCCAATTTTCATTGCTCCACCATTCAGCTGCCTAGGCTCTAAGCCCTGGAATTCCCTCCCTAGATTTCTCTGTCACTTCATCTCTTTCTCCTTTGAGAAGTTCCTTAAACCTTTGACAAAGTTTTGGGTCACCTGTCCTAAAGTCTCCATCTTTGGCTCAGTCATTTTTTCTCTTTATTATTCTGTGGACCACTTTGGGATGTCAACTGCCTTCAGGTGCTGTACAAACATAAGTTGTTTTGGTTTCTTCAACTAGTCGTGAGTGGATTTAAATGAAAAGCAAAGAAAAAGGCTGCAATTCTGAAAGAAAAGCTGACAATGCTTGGAACACTCAGCAGGCCAGTCAGCATCATGTGATATGAACACGATGAAGGATTATATCAGGAATGTTATCTTGTCTGCTCACTCCACAGATGCTGACCAACCTGCTGAGTGACTTAGGTTAGGTTTTGTTGTTTATTTTGAAGAACACTGCAAAAATGACTTCATGAGAAGAACATGATTGCTCGCAATCAGATGCCAGGAACAAGATCTCTGCAGGAATTTGCTCTGCTCTGTCGAGAGAGGCACTGACAAGATTTGTCGCTGATGTTAGACCTATCCGACACAATGCCAACCTTGTTCAAGCCTACGGGACAGCCTTTTTATCAACAGGTTATTTCCCCTGATTACATGCAAATCAAAAAGAGCAACTTTTGAGATACACAAAGAAGCATTTATGCACCTAGGTACTTTGTCCATAATAGATTATTGGTTGATTAATGCTTGTTTAAGTCAGTAACTATGCTATGAGGAAAAGTACAAAAAAACAAGATGGAAATTAATAAGACTGAATCAAATTACAGGAGGACATTAATAAACTTGTGGAATGGGAAAGTAATTGGCAAACAAAGTTCAACACAGATAAATGTGAAGTAGTACATTTTAGTAGGAAGAATAGAGACGTCACTTATTACTCTGAAGGTGCAAGTCTAGGTGCAGTAGACCATAAGACCATAAGACATAGGAGCAGAAATTAGGCCATTCGGCCCATCAAGTATGCTCTGCCATTCAATCATGGCTGATAAGTTTCTCAACCCCATTCTCCCACCTTCTCCCCGTAACCTTTGTTCCCCTTACCAATCAAGAACCTATCTAACTCCGTCTTAAATATACTCAATGACCTGGCCTCCACAGCCTTCTGTGGCAATGAATTCCATAGATTCACCACTCTCTGGCTAAAGAAGTTTCTCCTCATCTCTGTTTTAAACGGTCTTCCCTTTACTCTGAGGCTGTGCCCTTGGGTCCTAGTCTCTCTTACTAATGGAAACATCTTCCCCATGTCCACTCTATCCAGGCCTTTCAGTATTCTGTAAATTTCAATCAGATCCTCCCTCATCCTTATAAACTCCATCGAGTATAGACCCAGAGTCCTCAAACGTTCCTCATGTGTTAAGCCTTTCATTCCTGGGATCATTCTCGTGAACCTCCTCTGGACTCTCTCCAGGGCCAGCACATCCTTCCTGAGATACGGGGCCCAAAATTGCTCACAATATTCTAAATGTGGTCTGACCATAGCCTTATAAAGCCTCAGCAGCACATCCCTGCTTTTATATTCTAGTCCTCTCAAAATAAATGCCAACATTACACTTGCCTTCCTAATTACTGATTCAACCTGCAAGTTAACCTTAAGAGAATCCTAGACTAGGACTCCCAAGTCCCTTTGCACTCCAGATTTCTGAATTCTCTCCCCGTTTAGAAAATAGTCTATGCCTCTATTCTTCCTAGCAAAGTGCATGACCTCACACTTCCCCACGTTGTATTCCATCTGCCACTTCTTTGCCCATTCTCCTAACCTGTCCAAATCCTTCTGCATCCTCCCAGCCTCCTCAATACTACCTGTCCCTCCACCTATCTTTGTATCATCTGCAAACTTAGCCAGAATGCCCTCAGTTCCTTCATCTAGACCATTAATGTATAAAGTGAAAAGTTGTGGTCCCAACACTGACCCCTGCGGAACTCCACTAGTCACCGGCCGCCATCCTGAGAAGGACCCCCTTATCCCCACTCTCTGTCTCCTGCCAGACAGCCAATCTTCTATCCATACTAATACCTTGCCTCTAACAAGGAAGTGGTAGAGGAACAAAGGGATCTCAGAGTGAAAATACATTCATCACTAAAAGTTGTGCCATAGGTTAGCAAGGCCATAAAGAAAGCAAACCAGTTCCCGGGCCTTATTCCAAGAGGAATAGAACTGAAAAGTAGGAAAGTTATGCTAAAGCTGTATTGAACCTTGATTAGATCCCACTTATAATATGGCCACCAGAATTGCATACAGTAAGAAGAATATAGAAGCACTGGGGAAGATGCAGAGAAGATTTACAAGGATGACACCAGAATTGAGAGAGCATACATATCAGAAAAGGATTCAGAGGCTGGGTCCCCGCTATCTTGAAAAAAGAAGGCTGAGGGGTGACCTAATTGAGGTCTTTAACATTGTGAAAGTTTTGATAGAGTGGAAACAGAAAGCATGTTTCTTCTTGTGGGGAAGAGCATAACTAGAGGCCATCAACATAAGAAATCCCAGAAGGACTTCAGAAGAAACGTCTTTACCCAAAGATTGCAAAGACTGGTGAGAATTTTGAACTTGCTACCACAGGGAATGGCAAATAGCAAATAGTATTGATGAATTTAAGGAGAAACTAGACAAGTATATGAGGGAGAAGGAAATAGAGGGTTATGTTGATAGATTTACATGAGGAAAGATGGGAGGAGGCTCGAGTGGAGCATATACACTGGCGTGGACTGGTTGAGCCAAATGGTCTGTTTCTGTGCTGTTTATCCTATGTAATCAAAT
This sequence comes from Carcharodon carcharias, assembly GCF_017639515.1. Taxonomy (NCBI): domain Eukaryota; kingdom Metazoa; phylum Chordata; class Chondrichthyes; order Lamniformes; family Lamnidae; genus Carcharodon; species Carcharodon carcharias. Next base: position 79,839,686 of record NC_054471.1, read on the forward strand.
GTAAACTGCGGCAGTTCAAGTAAGCGAGTGGTCTTTTTTGATAAACAAACACATATCCAAGGTCATGGAAGGGGAGGTTGGTATTCTGATTTCCACTTTCCTTAATGTGGAACCATGAGTATCGCTCTAGGTTCTACAGTTATTCCATGGCTGCTGCTCGGCTCCCCTCACCCCATGACCATCCAACTCCCCCAGCCTCCACTCAACTTGGTATCTGACTTTCAGGAGGAATGGAACAGCAAGCTGGATTGGGATGCTGTTTGATACAGCACAGGAAATGGCAATTGGAAAGAGCTACAATGATTCAAGCAGTGAGTGAAACAATGAAATGGTTGGGGATGACCTTATTTGTGATCAAGACCACAAAGAGTAGAGGCACCTTAGGGGATCTCTGTGGTTTGGATGTTCCCTTTCCTGATGTCAGTTTAAATTTGGCACCATGTTATGGGGATCTGCAGGTGTCCAGCAATACTGATGTCATCAAACAGAGTAAGCAGCCCAAACACTTTGAAATATTCCCACAGACAGCAAACCAGAAAGCAAAATACATCGAATGTTTCAATTTTAATTAAAATTTCATGCGGAATGAAATATGGGAATAAAAATAGAAAATTAAATATTATAAACTTAAAAGATGATTATTTTTATCAAAATAGAGAAATTTGACATTCCACAAATACAAAATTAGTTTTTTTGGGGCCAGTACAGCTGTTCTCTAACAATTACGAACTTAGTATACCATTAAAAGCCCAGTTACACCACATTCAACAATGTGTACCTTTGCGAAGGGTTTTTATATTGACATAAATAGCATAAGAGAGCATTTTTTTGTCAGTTTACCAATTATAATCGATTACATTCTGTGCACTGCAAAAGCACACCCCACAGTAAAGTTTAGAATCCCTAACTGTGCCTTCTGGATTTCCTTATTATTCTAGGCATGTGAGGATTCCAGAAATTGGTGTCAGTTTTAGAGGAGTATTGAGAGCAAACACAATACAGTTTTGCTGTCATTACTCGTGCAAAATCCAGGCTATTGGAGTGGCAAATATGACCAATTATCTCACACTGAAATGCCAGCGATAGGTCAGACCCAGCTTGTTAGCCAAATCTAAATATCCTTTACATGTCCTTTAAGTAGAGTCAGGAAAATAAATACACTACTCTGCCTCCCACTGTGATCTAGGTTTTCTTTAAGAGATATCCAATAAGTCAATGCTTCACCAACAAATGTTCTTGTATTGTTTGAGAGGCTGGGTGTTATCTAGATTTTGTACAACTAAGGGTGATATTTATGCAGGGGAGGTAGCAGGGTGGAGTCTGGGGGAGTGTAAAGATTTCTTTAATTAAAGGGTGAATAGAAACGAGTCAACTCCGTATGAGAAATCTCTACTTACCACTCACGGTGGTCAGCTCCCTGAAGGAGATACGTCAACTGTTTGGCTTAAGGATCAGGCAGTATCTTCAGCAAGAGCTTCTCAGGACAACAACAGAGCTCGCTCGACAGATTTTAATTTATTATGGCATCTAAATTGCTTATGGTGTAGGGCATTCTCAGAAATTGATAGTGTTAGTCCCTTGGTCGAATGTGGTAGTGTTAGCACAATGCGTTCTCTGAACCCATGTGTCAGCACTGAGCTTCCCTAAACTCAATAGTGTTAGTGAGATGTGCTCTCTGAATCCCAGTATGTCAGCAATGTGCATTCTCTAAAGTTGGCTACGTAAGCAGTATAGCTTGCACGACAATGACTAGATCAAAGTACACATCATAGAGGGCCCAAATGTCAACTGTAGTCTGAATCAAATGACACATTTCAGGCAAAATGTTGGGTATATATTATCCTCACATTTCCTGGTGATGAGAATAAGCTTTTCCTATATTTGCATCAAAGTGGTGGCAGCATCAGAAAGTCAACAATTTAACAACTTGACATCTTTTTTCTAAACCACATGGGAAACAATTTAACTCAAACATCATGTTTTCCTCTTGTTGCAATTTTGAAATAGGAGTGGATAGTTAAGAGAAAAAAAGCACCTTATTCACTGAAGTAATTGTTTCTTGACTACTTCCCAGCAATAATAACTTCTCAATTACCTAGCAGACTAAATGCAAACAGATGGTAATAACCACTAAAGTTAATTTAATAGACAAATTACTATTGTTCTTTGGGTGGTAATAGCATCTAGCAAGATTTTTTGTCTCAGATTTCCACTCCGTATGAACAATCTGTATTTAGAGAAAAAAGAATGAAAAACTAATATGCCCATTAAAAACTCATAAAGCTATTAGCCAAACAAGATTTTTTTTAATGAAAGCTACAAGATCTACCCTGTTCCTATTTCCCATCACAAATTCTATCAAAGCATATTTGTGGTTTTTGGGCAAGAGGAATTAAAGCTATGAGGGCGATCAGGTTTAAATAACAATTGCTTCAAGCCTCATATAAACAACCAGACCCCAAAAATAAGGAGGGGAGTAAATTGGATGTGAAAAAAAAACATTTCTATTCTTAAGAACAAACCTGTATTTATGTAAAGCCTTTCATTACCTCGGGACGTCCAATGAGGTGCTCTTGCGGTATAGCTAACTGTTGTAGAGAAATAGAGCAAGAAATTTGTACACCCTAAGATCCCATAAAAACCAATAAAGCAAATGACCACATAATCTGTTTTGATAATGTTGGCTGAGGGATAAACATTGACAGGACACCTCTTTTCTTCTTCAAAAAAAGTACTGCAGGATATTTTATGTCCACCTGATAATAAATTTGCGCCTTGCTTTAACATCTTACCCAAAGAATGGCACTTCCAATTGTGCAGAACTCTCTTGATACTGCATGTACACATCAGCCTGGATTATATATTCAAGGCTCTCGACTGGGATTACAAACCACAATCTTCCGGCACAGAGACAAGAGTGCTATTCATTGAGTCACGGCTAACAGCCTGCCTTTATCTGTCACCTGATTGCTCCACTATATGGAAAAGGAGACTGCAAATAACTAATATTATCTATGGATTTATAAGTATAGACTTTTGCACAAATTTTGAGCATATGCTCATGTTCCCTTCCTTTCAGATTGGTTGCTGCTAAGGTATTTTGAGGTGATTCAGAAAAACACTTTATAAATACCAGCCTTTCAAGTCTTTCACTGTATCCTTTCCTCATTGTGTATTGCTCTAAATATAAAGTAGGTTACTTACCACCTTATACCATGCCAGTAACCTTCATAAAGATTTCTTCCCTCCAAACTTACCGAGTTTAAATGTTAGCCTAGCCAGCAAAGCCCAAACCCCTTCAATGAATTTTTTTAAAAACTAGTCCAGAGAAACAAATTCTACAAAAGATGACAGGCTTGATGCAATATAAGGGTATGTGTAGTGAGCCCGTACCCTGCACTTCCAACCTGTCTGGCTTCATTGCAGGGTTGGTAATAGGTGAAAGGTGACAGGTTGTGGGGGGGAGGGGAGGGGTTGGCAGGTAGGAGAGCAGTAGGCATCTCCTAGCTCACCCGCAATTTTCTTGGCATCTGAGCAGCTTCTCCTTGACTCATGCTACATGGATCTCAAGGGAGTTGTGAATCATCATCTGGATTTGGGCACCCTTTGAAAAGTAAGTTCAAAAGGTCTTACCCATGTACCCATGCCAACTCAATGCCATTCATTTCCCCTACACATCTCTCTGGCTCCTTATAGCCTCCCTACCAACTCATACCCCTATCCACCCCACTGGCCCCTAATACCTTCCCTTCCTTGCCCATCCATTCAGTGTATCTATGTATAAAACCAATGAACCCTATAGTAACAATGGCATGTGTGAAACTGCTCAGAAAAAAAAATACCCATTCATAATTCTTTGGTAAAAGAACAAGCGTTCCTACAACCTATAAAAGTGTCAATCAAACACACCATTAAAATATCAATGACAGAAGCTTCAAGTACTTCACACTTCTTACTCTTGTGCAAATAAACATTGAGGCATTGACAAAAGTGATCACAAGAAAATAACTTCTTATAATCACATGCAAATGTCAAACAAGCAAAGTCAACAGTTCTTTCCAGCTATGTAAAACACTCCCACACTCATAATCTTTTTATGAGTCAGAGCTCTCAGCCAAGCCTCATTATGCATGTTTGAATGGATGTTTTCTAAGCCTTTTCACACATGCCATTATTACTGGGGGGATGAATACATAGTGCACACTGGGTGAATGAATGGGCATGGAAGGGCCATGAATTGGCATAGAGGTGACATAGAATCAGGTGGAGGATGATGGGCAGTGGTGAGGAGTGAGAACTAGAGCATGTAAAATGTAATAAAACAACTGGAGGAAAAGTCCCATAGGGCCAAGGTGGGCTTTTTAACCAGCCCGCCTTGATTGCCCCCTGTGGCTGCCTCTAATCTGCCTCTGCAAGTGGTGGACCTGACTCTATCCCTCCCCAGAGCGAAAATAAAGGGAACCAAGACAGACATTTTAACCAGCACGTCTTGGCAGTTGGCTATTTCTGTGACCGCCTGTGATCCGCTCCAGGCCAATGTCCTGCACCTACTCCCCCAAAGGGAAAATCGCGCCATTCAGGGGCCTTGCTACCAAGGCTACAGCAAGCCAGGAGATTTCCTGACTCCAGCTACTTACCTTGCTGGTGAAAATCTAGGCCAACAATTTCCATTCCATGAAAAATCCCTAAAAAATATTGACATCATAATAAACCCAAATTATGAAACACTTTGCAATGAAAAATACAATACCACCTCCTTCCACCATTACAAGGCTAATCATGTGTCACCCTTAACCTCATGTACACTGTTCTCCATTAATACAAGATCCATCCACACCCCTGTGCACCACAGCCTAGTTGTACATCTAGAGGGCAGGTGGTGGCATAGTGGTAATGTCTAGAATGTAGTGCTAGTCTTAATAGTTGTGACCATGAAACTATAATTTGTCATAAAACCCACCTGGTTCACTAATGTCCTTTAGGGAAGGAAATCTGCCATCCCTACTTGGTCTGACCTACATGTGACTTCAGGCCCTCAGCTTTCTGACATGGCTTAGCAAGCCACTCTGTTCAAGGGCAATTAGGGATGGGCAACAAATGCTGGCCTCGCCAGCGATGCCCACATCCAATGGAAGAATAAAGAAATAAAAGGCCCAATATAAAGAACCCATGAATGCAATTTTTCAATTATTTTCCATTCTTAATTAATAATGCCTACCCAGAATCAAGCTTTACCAGTTGCTGCATCTATAAAAAATGAGGTTGCTGCCTATGCCCCTGAACCTGATAAATGAGACAGCAATACATGGGGAATACCCTATTGTCACAACATTTTGAAAGCATCAGAGGGTTGTGGGATATCTGCACTCTTCTAATTCTGGGCTTGTGTGTCCCCAGTTTTAATTGCTCCACTATTGGTGGCTGTGCCATCAAATGCCTGGACCCCACACACTGAAATTCTCTCCCTATTCCTCTCTACATCACTTTCCTCCTTTAGGAGGCTTCTAACTCTTTAACTGCTCATCGATTCTTAGATGTCCTCTCCTGGCTTGGTGTCAAATTTTGCTTGATAATGCTCCTGTGTAGCATCAGGGGGTGTTTTACCACTTGAAAGATGCTATGTAAATGCAAGCTGTTGGTGGTGGATGTAAACACTGGCAGCTTATCATGCAAAATTATTATGTAACAGGATTAATGAATTGTACACTTTAAATTCTACATTGATGAATGCAAATCTTGCTGCAAGAGAAAAACACAATCTGAGGCCAGTAACTCCAATCACATTGTACAGAGATTTCTTACACTGAGCTTATAGTATTTATGGGTTTATTTTATTAACCCACGCTGCTATTGTGAACCCTCACTTTCAACTAGCATATATTGAGAATTCAGATACAAGCAGACTGGCCGTTGCGGACTTGCAAAATTAACCCTTCAGTCCTGACAAAATCAACATACAGAATTTGTAGAACAGCACCGAGTCTTGTTCACCCCAACACCCTTGAACTCACTGACCTACTTTTGACCACAGTCCAGGAAGCATCACATTTTAAAAATTCTCACCCTCATTGTCAGATCTGTCCATGGCTCCACCCCTTCCTATCTCTGTATCCTCTTCCCAACCTTCAATCTTCTGAGATCTCTGCTTTCTTCAATTCTGGTCTCCCATGTACCCCCAGTTGCAACTGTGTCTTCATCTGCCTGGGCTATGGAATTCACTCCCTAGGCCTCTCAGCCTCTCTATCTCCTTCTCCTCCAAGTCTCTTTTTAAAACCTCATTTGACTAGATGTTTGGTCACCTCTCTGGATATCTCCTTATGTGGTTTGTTATTAGGTTGATTGTGCTGCTGTGAAGTATCTTGGCATTCTTTGCCACATTAAAGGCACTACATAAATGCACGCTGCTGCCTGTCACTCTAACTCAGGTTTGAGACAGCAGTATTCTCTTTCCTTTAAAATATGTCAGAGACCTGCACAGGGGTTGGATTTTCCTGACCTGGATTGGGCCGGAACGGAAATGGACAGGGTAAAGAAAATGGCCTCTACATCGCACAGCTTGAAACTCCACCTGTTTTCACCGTCAGTAGCATTCATGAGGGTGGGGCAGCACCCAGTAGCCTCAAAACTGGTCCGTGCCTATTAACAAGTCAACTAAACTATTTAAGGCCTTAGCAAAAGCCCGACTTTCATAAGTTTTGGAACTCTGGTGGAGGCAGGCAGCCTTCAGACACCGTGAGGGTAGGTGTTCAGCAAGTTGGGGAGAAGAAATCTTTATGAAGGTTAGCGGCATGGTATAAATGGCAAGTAACCTGCATTATATTTAGAGCAATGAAGAAAGGATAGAGAGAAAGACCTGAAAGGCTAGCATTTATAAAGTACTTTTCTGAACCACCTCAAAACATGTTAAAGTCAATGAAGGACTTTTAAAGTGCAGTCACTGTTCTAATGTAGGCAACATGGCTGACAATGTGTGCACAACAAACTCCCAGAAACAGCAATGTGACAATGACCAGGGACATTTTTTGTGATGCAGCAGGGATATTGAAGGTGGCAGGAAGGGGCTTACTGGTAGGAGTACATGTTGTGAGTAAATACATTGGAAGAGATAATAGATATCCTACACACAAGGATTGCCTTAAGCCTCCAACATAGAGGATGTTCTCGAGGATGCTGGGTTTGGGAAAGGCAGGAGGGAGTTTACCAAAAAAGCTGTGCACGATAACGGTTAGCTGGCAACATGCTACATTAAGTGAAAGCAGGTGTGCTAGGTGAGAAAAAGGAGCACTTAGAAACTTTTTACAGGCGCTCTTTCACCTTGCGCCCTCCAGAGGTGACTGGCCTTTGCTCCCGCGTACAGACAGTCCAGGTGGAAAACATTAAAATCGCCGCTGGTTCGGATTTTGCGACGCAGGCGGGTTCGCCACGTGAAATCGAATCCGCTTCCCGTTTCTCGTCTCATGCGGGAGAATCTGGCCGCTGGGTGACCGGCTAAGAGTGGATTTGAATGATTTTTGGAGTGTTGTACCAAAGTATTTATAATATGCACATCATTCACAGATTTTGTAAATAGTCCGTCCATTGCATTAGAAAAATATTTTTTGTCCAAATGGGGACTTAATTAACACCAGTACAAGTTCCCAGGGCGTGCTCCGGTTACCTGGAGCTGGTTTCTGACAACAGAGTGAAGGATGTGTGGGCTGTAGGCAGAGGCAGCAGGGAGTAGCACAGTTTCAAAAAGAAAATGTTTTCTCTTTTTTGCTGCTTGCTTTGTAGAATAATAAATAACATGCTTAAGCGATGTCACAGCCACTTTGTGACAAATATAAAGCCGTAGTGATAACTCACAAGCAATAAAGTTGAAAGTAAGTTATGTTTAACCTCAGGAATAGAGTTATCTATCATGGCTAGCTGCTAGTCATGATTATTTAGGACATACGCTTAGGATGTAACAGATGCTTCTATGGTACTGAAAATGTTGAGATACGCAATCCCAGGGCATGCACGTGTGTATTTGCAAAGCAGTTTAATGGACATGTTTAAGCGTATCAACCGAGGCACACTTGGTCAGTTAACACTAACATTCTGGGCAGTACGAGAAAGAACATAAAATCATGCTTATGTTGTCTGTATACAGCAGTATGGGAGTTATGAAATGAGTCAACAGAAACAATGCTCAATCTAAAACATTTATTTCAGAATATCCTTCCATTGGATCCAGAAATTTTCTGTTGGGGAGATTATTCGGAGTGTTACTCTATTAATGATCGTCACAAATGTATGTTCCACAGACTTGTCAGTGCACGTCCACCAGTTTAAATTGCGGAATAATGTTTTGGATAAGTAGTCCCTAAGACACTTCTACAAAATGCCATAAAAGTTCTTTGCTGCCACAGTACCTATTTTGTTATAGCACACCCTCCTTTGGTCTTCACATTTGCCATTTGAACAGTAGATAACTGTTCAACTGAGGGAAAACCTAACTCGGAAGCATTGCCCTTTCAACATGTGCTCACAAATAATTCTGCCTTTACATATATGGCATAAAAAAGCCTTTTATAAATAAAGGTTTGCTAGGAATTAATGTCATGACTAATTGTGAACTCAAATACACTATTTTGAACCAACTGGCACGTGTCTTGCTTTATGGCAACCGTTTCTCCAGATGTTAGTGCTACAGAAAAGGTATGAAAATTGCCTTAATGCAGTGTGTTATATGGGTAACATTGCTGCCTGCCATAATGTCCTATAGCTCAAGGCATAATGGTATGCAAGAGATAAATGATTTGGATGATAGTGGCTGCAGCAGAAGAAACCCAATTTCGAGAACAGCACCTGGAGGGATTAAGTTAATACAACAAATCATTCCCCTGGAGCCAAATAAAGTGAAAAAAAATTCTCGACAGTATTACTGAGAACGAGCACAGGAGGAAATAACAATGGCAAAGCAGGAAAATGTCAGTTCATAAGCCGTTGTTGTTTCTCTTGATTTTTATGTTGTGATGTTGTGTTCTTTTCTGAGTGTACAGTATTTTTTTTATTACTGTGATAGCTTTTAGTCTATGAGCTGCGCAGGTTTCAACAGCATCATGCTCCAGGATTGGTCAACAGGATTGTTCTTTCATGGATGCAGGTATGATCAAGCATCCTTGCCGTGATTTCATTTAACTCTCAATGTCTGTATTCCATGCATCAGCTGGAAGGATAGGGTGGAACTAGAAATCCCCCACTAGAAACTGCATTAGGCTGTTACGCAGGAGCTTATGCAGAATCTAACACAGTTAACAAAAAAATACACATGCTTGTGACTTTTTTAAAAATGGTGTAATTAGGTATTTTACACCAGCACCTGAACTATGCTAAAAAATTGTGCACCAGTGCAATATCAACTTCTTGGTGCATTCTGACCTTTCCAGTCAGCTACAGGGCAGAATCTTGTGCTCTTGCTCGTGGCGAGCTGGCAAGTGGGAAAGGCTGGACTTAGGCAGGATGGTAGTGCACCCGAATCCCACCTCCTTCCTGCCTCCACCAGAATTAAATGTTGGGCAGGAAGGCCCATGGTCAACATTCTTGTCCTGCTGCCAATTGAGAACCTTAGGTGGCCAATTAATGAGAAAATTTAAGGGCCTCATCCCAGCACCACTGGTATCAACCCAGCTACAAACAGGCCTGTTACCATGCAGTGTGCATAGCAGCTAAAACCATGCAGTCAGCCCTGGATGGAGAGGGTGGGGTAATTGGGGGTTGCCCCTCAATCAAAGGCACTTAGTGCCTGATGTCCAATCAGGAAGGTGGGGGTGGAGGGGAGAGAACTGACAGCCAATTCCCTGCCCTTGCTCTTGCACTTCCACATTATCTGCCTGCGGCCTAAATCACTTCACGATCCTGGGACTCCTGTGTCTGTCCTTCCAGCAGCAGCCACAGCCTTCCCTGTGGCTCTGCTGAGCACAAGAGCTGCTGGCCTCTGATTGACTGGCAGCATCTAGTAGACGAGACTTACGCCCCCAGGGGCATGATTCCAAGGAAGGCCTGCCTCTGGCCTCGCCACTGGCTGACTGGCAAGTGGTTTGGTAGGTCTTCCCAAAAAGAGGCAGTGTGGGTCTCTCTCCAGCTGGCAGGCAAGACCCCCTGATGCCTCAACAAGATTCCCTCCATAATTTCTGAGCAGTACACTATGGTGGGCGAGAATTAAGGCTGCTTTTCTGTTCTGTTTTATTTTGTCACTTTAAACACCAGAGTACACAGACATTAGTTGTATTAAGAGCAGAATCAGATCTTTTATGACCCAACATGGATATTCAATTCAGACCACATTTTTCTTTATTTTTGAGTTCATGATTCACTACAAGAACATATAGGTACATCAGCAAACAGTTTACTCAACACTCTTATGCCAATTCTACCTTTGATCTCTACATTCCATGCATGCTACCAGTGAATCAGAAGACACACTGTGCAGACATCAAATATATGTGCAGCAAAGAAGATAGGCTTAGTTCATAATCTTTTGTAATGATTCTGTTACCATGATTATATGGTTCACTTAAGCTCTTCAATTACTTTAATACAGCGACCAAAACGTCACCACCTCAGGACATGGATGAATGATCTTCACACATTCCTTCAGCTTCTCATACTTGTCTTATGTCTGCTTCACAAAGCATCCCTATTCTATTCCTACCAGGAGATGGTGGCATAGTGGTAATGTCACTGGGTTAGTAATCCAGTGGCCCAGGCTAATGCTTCAGGGGCAGGGGTTCAAATCCCATCATGGCAGCTGGTGGAATTTAAATCAAATTAATAAATCTGGAATATAAAGCTAGTCTCAGTAATGGTGACCATGACAACTATCACCGATTGTTATAAAAACCCATCTAGTTCACTAATGAAGGAAATCTGCTGTCCTTACCTGGTCTGGCCTACATGTGACTCCAGACCCACAGCAATGTAGTTGATTCTTGACCGCCCACTGAAACGATCTGGCAAGCAGTCAGTTCAAGGGCAATTAGGGATGGGCAACAAATGCTGACCTTGCCAATGACACCCACATCCCATAAAAGAATAAAGAAAAGTTCAGCAAAACTGAAAGCTGATTAACTCATTGTGCATGCATCCCACAACCAGCCTAAGACATGGAGGTACATAGTTTGTCTGAACCCATATTTCCACAAACAGGTGAGGGTACTAATTTCAACCTGAAAGAGATAAGAATCTAATACAATGCATATAACAATGGTCATATTTTTAAATACAGGAGCATCCAGCCAGCATCTTATTCTGATATAGTTATCTAAAAATAACTGTTTGCAGATGTAAGCTCCTCTTTTAAAAAAAAAGTTACTTCCTAAAAAAAAAGTACCAATCGCACCAGAGACTTCTCCATTCCCTTAATCATCACATTGCAGAACGGCTTAGGGATTCCTGATCCTTAAAACTAGTTAAGAATTGTTGATAAACCAGTGTCAGACAATGACCATCTCCAACAAGAGAAAATCTAACCATTGCCCCTTGACATTCAATGGCATTGTCATCACTGAATCCCCCACCATCAACATCCTGGGGGGTTACCATTGATCAGAAACTGAACTGGACCAGCCATATAAATAGGCAGGTCAGAGGCTGGGAATCCTGCAGCAAGTAACTCATCTCCTGACTCCCCTCTTGATTCCCCAGAGCCTGTTCATCATCTACAAAGCACAAATTAGGGGTGTGATGGAATAATCTCTACTTGTTTGGACAAGTGCAGCTCCAACAACACTCAGGAAGCTCAATACCATCCAGGACAAAGCAGCCTGCTTGATTGGTACCCCTACCATAAAAACACATTCCCTCCACCACCGAGGCACAGTAGCGGCAGTGTGTACTATCAACAAGATACACTGCAGAAACACACCAAGCCTCCTTAGGCAGCACCTTCCAAAACCCATGACCGCTACCATCTAGGAGGACAAGGGAAGCAGCTGGAAGTTCCCCTCCAAGCCACTCACCATTCTGACTTGGAAATATATCATCGTTCCTTCACTGTTGCTGGGTCACAATCCTGGAACTCCCTAACAGCACTGTGGGTGTACCTACACCACATGGACTGCAGTGGTTTAAGAAAGCAGCTCAGCACCACCTTCTCAAGGGCAATTAGGGATGGGCAATAAATGCTGGCCCAGCCAGTGATGACCACATCCTATGAACAAATAAAAATTTTAAAAAGTGATTATCTTTGGAATGTCTAGTGTAAATGCTGATCACAGCAAAGTTTATAGCAACCAGCGAATACAATCCCTCTGGTGAAGATGTCTCTGGTTTAAGCCCTGTCGTTCTTCACAGCTACGAAGCTGACATTTAGAAATCAAAAGAGTGAGGAATGTTGGGAAGCACACACACAACCTGTAACATCAGTTGTGGTGCTATGCAAATGGATGTTCAGCTTACTGCACCGAGTGTCAATGGTTATTCAGGTTTCACACCAAAGCCAGCATAATTGACGGGATTGTTGATTATATATTGGGCCTTGATCAAAGGGTTGTCATATTTGACAAATGATCATCTTGACAAACAATACTCCCATTACCAGAATGATAGCAGAGCTAAACCGCTTAAGTTATGAGAACAAGCTGCATAGACTGGCCTTGTACAAAATATTAAGGATCGTCGAAAAGAGAAGTTTAAAATGATAAACATATTTGATCAGGTAAGCAAAGAAAAAGTATGTGAGAAATTAATGGACCTAAAAGCCGAGAAAATCTTTGGGGTTTTAAAAGAGGGAGCTGCAGAGGAGGTGGGTGCACAGGATTTAATCTTCCAGAATTCCTTAGATTCTAGATGATCTGCATGAATTGGCAGGTACCGATGTAATACCACTATTCGAGAAAGAGAGAAGCTTGATGTCCATAGTCGAGAAAAGGCTAAAATCTATCATCATGTCTATGGTAACAAGCACACTTGGAAAATCACTTTTGACAAATGTATTAGATCTTTGGGGTGTAACTAGTAAGGTAGATAAAGACATTAATGGATGTAGCAAGTATGGCTTTTCAAAAGGCATTTTTAAAAGGTGTTGCACAAGATTAATGCTCATGAGATTGGTGGTAATATATCAGCAGGACTGATGACTTGTTAACAGACAAAAAAGCAGAGAGTAGGAATAAATGGACTATGCTTGGAATGGAATGACGTAATTAGTGGAGTGTTGAAACTATCAGTGCTGGGCCTCAGCTATTTACATTTTCCATGCATTAATTAGAAGAGTGACCTGAGTGTAATGTAGCCAAATTTGCTGACAAGACAAAACAATACTTAGAAATACGTTATCAATTGACTAGGGGTAGGGCTATTTTAGATCTAGTATTGTGCAGTGAGGCACGGCTAATTAGTAATCTTACAGTAAAGTGTGTGATGGGAAAAATTAATCAAAGTAATTGAGTCCATATTATGTTTGGAAGTGACATTCTCCACTTCCAAACAGGAATCTTAAATTTAAACAAAGCCGATAACATGGGCATGAGTGGAGAGCTGGCTAAGGTTGATTGGGTGAATAGACAAACAGGTATGGCGACAAATAAACAATGGGAAACATTTAAAGAAATAATTCAAAATATTCAACAAAAATAGATTCCATAAAAAACAAACTCTGCAAGAAAGATCCATCTGTAGCTTCATCGGGAAGTTAAAGCTAGTATTAGATTAAAAGAAGAGGCTTATAATGTGGCAAATAACAGTAGTAAGCCTAAGGATTGGGAGTGTTTTAGAAATTGCAGAGGACCACCAAAAAGTTTATAAAAGGGAAAACAGAGAATAAGAGAGTTAAATAGCAGGAATGTAAAAACAGATAGTAAGAGTTTTTACACATATATAAAAAGGGAGAGTGTAGCTAAAGTAAACATTGACCCCTTAGAAGCAGAGACAGGAGAAATTATTGCAAATATTAAACAAATATTTTGTGTCTGTCTTTACTGTAGAAGACGCAAATTACATATCAGAAACAGAGGGTAACCAAGGCGCTAAAAAGAAATTAATTACAGCAGAGAAAAGAGAGAAACTTAAGAGACTAAAATTCAGCAAATTCCCATGGCCTGATGGCCTACATCTAGAAGAGATAGCTGCTGAGATAGTGGATGTGCTAGTTATGATTTTCTAAAATTCCCTACATTCTAGAATAGTCCTAATAGATTGGAAATTAACAAATGTAACACCATTACTCAAGAAAGGACGGAAAGGGAAAACAGAGAACTGCAGGACAGTTAACATATCAGTCATTGGGAAAATGAATCTATTATTAAGGAAATCTTGTTGCAGTTGATATAATATTGTACAGTTGATACCCTTACTTAAACAAGAATATGTATGCCTTAGAAGGCTTGCAACGAAGGTTCACTAGATTGATTCCCAACATGAATGCACTGTCCATAAGGAGAGATCAAGTAGAATTGGCCTATACATCGTGAAGTCTTAAAGAGTGAGAGGTGCTTCATTGACACCTATAGATATCCTAGAGTTTGACATGATAGATGCTGAGAGGCTGTTTCTCTTGGCTGAAACATTTAAAACCATATCATCCTGTCAAGATAAGGAGTCAGCCATTTAGAACAGAGAAGAGGAGGAATCTCTTCACTCTAAAGGTTGTGCATCTTTGGAATTCTCTGCTCCAGAGGGCTGGGCATGCTCAGACAATGATAATATTCAATAGGAAAACACCAGTAAAACTTGAAAATGGAGGGTACCAGTAAACTTGCTTGAACTGGTCTTTTATGTCTTAAAGGTGGAACTTCAATATTACTGGTGCCAGTATTACTGATTTATATGGAGATTTGAAAATTCTGAACAGGTTTTTTGTTTCTTCTGGAGAGGATTGGGTGGTAAAGAGGGATTGATGTAGAAGTTTCGGTATGATCATATTGAAGGGTGGAGCAGACTGGATGATGGGCCACATGACCTACTCCTGGCTTCTAATTCTTCTGCTTTTACTTCTAGTTACTGAATCAAGAACAAGGAGAAATAATCTTAAAACTGGAGCAAGGGCATTCATAGGTGAAATCAGGGGATGCTGTTTTACATGAAGAGCAGTGCAAACCTGGAACTTTTATCCCCAGAAGGCTGCGCATGCTGGGTCAATTGAAGCTTTCATGACTGAGATTGACAAATTTTTGTTAGATTAAGGGTATCAAGGGATATGGGCAAAAGATAAGTAAATGGATCTGAGGTAGAGATCAGCCATGACCCAACAGAATGGCTGAATGGTTTACTCCTGTGACTAATGTTCCATTAGCAGCTCACCATCACTATATTAGAAATATTTAACTGACAGAGAACAAGGGTGTTTATTTGGATATAAAATGTCCAGACTGCAGATGTGCTCCCAATATCAGAGCAAAACCTCAATAAAGTGGCATTAAGTCAAGACAGAATCTCTCTATTTAATAAAAAAGAAAGACACCAAACAAGCAAAAGGGATCAATGGCATAAAATGATACAGTTATAATCAACACAAACACAGTCAATTTAGCCCTTGTATAAGTGCGGAGGTATGAGAAACAGGGTCCAACTCAGATTGTTGTGACATGCTCTTTGAAAACAAATCGAGAACAAAACTAGACACATAATCAAATCAGATTTCACCAGTGCTAACTGATAATGTATCAAATATTAGTTCTGACTAGATAATCTCAAGTGGATTGTGTGGCCCAGAAAATCAGCAAGGCTATGTTTGTTTTACCTTTGGAACAACTGAGGAACAACAATCATGAAAATCCCTTGACAAAATAGGGGCCTGAAATTTTGGGCATCCTCTGAGGGCAGTACAGCGATCCTGCCCAACTCCCCATTGAGGCAAATTAAAGTAAAGGAGGAGGGTGCAATTTTGAAGGGGGCGTATGGATTTTAGGTGCTATCTGTTTCTAATCAGCTGAAGGCAGACAGGTAAATAGTGGGGAGCCAGTCATGGCTGCTCCAAGGCATCACCCAGACCCCATAAGCAGGCACAGTGGGACTTAGAACTGTGCAGGCAGAGGTTAGAATGAGCACACAATGCTCTGACATTAAACAGGGTCATCACACCCCCCCACCCCCCCGAACTCCCACAGACATTGCAGGGGTAGGGGATGGCGGGGCGGGGTCGGGGGGGGTGGGGGTGGGTGTGCGAGGTGGGTGGTGAGGGAAGCAGCTGCTAAGCTTACTGGAAGATAGGATGTGGATGGGCTGGACACTCTCAGAACCACCTAGATAAATGGTCCGGGGTGGGGGGTGGAAACACCTGCTGATCCTCCTCCCTATGGGTGACCAAGGGCCCCGGCTGACTCCTTGAGGAGAAGGTGCAGCTGGAATGAGATATAGATAACCTGCACCCCTCTCACAAACACAGTGTTGGGGAGGCTGACTCTCACATCAGTGATGGAGTTGAGTCTGAGCAGCAGTGTCCTGGACCACGGTCTCCATGGCGGCTGCCTTCGTACCAGTGTTAACCTCGGTGTATTGGCATGCCGGCACTATCACCTCAGCCTGAAGGTGAATGGACTCCTCCATTGTACGTTGCAATCTGAGGAGTACAGCAGACATCCGTTCCTGATGTTCTCGAGCTTGCCTTTGCAGCTCCAGCAACTGAGACATGACCGAGTCCAGAGGCTCGTCATCTGACTCAGTAAGAAAATTTCCGGTCTCCAGCAGTCCTCCAAGTGCTGGATGTCTGGGACGTCCCTGTCTCCACCTGTTGCAGATCAGATAGTGAGATGTGCTCACCAGATTGTGATCCTGAGGCTACTGTAAAGCTAGTTTCCACCGAGGTGTGTGAGTGAGCGCTATGATGAGACTTCAAAAGAAGGGTGCCTCCAGATTTCTCTTGAGGGTTTTTCGGCATTTGATTGAAGACCCTGGGTCGTGGACTCGCTCAGCTGCTTTCCAGATTTGCCTGCGAAGGGGAAATAATTAGTGCATGGCAGTGGCCTGGATCCTCACTTGGCAGAGCACTGCTGGCCGTCAGCACAGAAATGATCCGGATCGTCGCCAGCCAGCTGGATGGCTCTGTTTTCAAAGTCCGTGAGTACCTAGATTTCAGGCATTCCTCCTCTGTTCTGGGACCTTTCCCTATTGTTGCGTGCCAGCTTATCCTGCATGGATTGAGATGGAGAAAGTGTCTGCGAGGCCAGACGATAAGTATGTCTGGCACATGTGGGTTATGAGTGGTCCCAAGGATAGAATGAGGACAATGAAGGTTTGTGTGAGAGAGTGAATGGTGATGTCCCTTGAACTGGCAGTGAGCGAGGGCCCTGTGGACATTAACTTCATCTTTCCACAAACCTGCTGAGTTTTTCTAGCATTTTTTGTTTTTGTTTCAGATTTCCAGCATCTGCAGTATTTTGCTTTTATTTTACCCTGTGGATGTGTGATGGGTTTGAGAGTGTGAGAGTTGGAGAGTGATGAGAAGAGTGACTTTCCCTGGCGGAAGGGAGGAGATCAGCCCCTTGCGGCACTGGGTGACTGTCCACATTTGAAAGGTGTTGGCACTGACCACAGCTTCCCAAGCCAGATTAGTGAGTTTGCTGCCCCTCCTGTGCCCAGAGTAGGGGTAAAGGACATCATGGTGAGCCTCCACTGCGTCCAAAAGGCGCTTGAGGGGCGCATCATTGATCCTGGGGGCTGCAGTCTTTTTGCCTTTCAGGGCCATGTCTTCAGCAGTCATGGGCTGGAAGCACTGAGAGGCGTGCGCTTGGCTGCACTTTAGATATGGTGCCCAGTGTGAAGTGGTGAGATGATGGTGGGAGGGATGGGGGAGGCAAATGAGACACCGCCCACCATGGAAACAGCATGTTCAGAATGCATAATTTAACGCAGTGGGTTTGGGACGATACAGCGTGAAAAGCCACCATTGTGGCCGGCAGGTAAAATGTCGTGTTTGTTCAGAGGGCACTTAAGAGTCAACCCCATTGCTGTGGGTCTGAAGTCACGTGTAGGCCAGACCAGGTGAAGACAATTTCCTTCCTTAAATGACATTCAGCAGTGGTTGCATGGTCATCATCAAACTTGTAATTCCAGATTTTTACTGGATTCAAATTTCACCATCTGCTGTGGTGGGATTTGAACCTAAGAACATTACCTAAGCCTCTGGATTACCAGTCCAGTGACAATACCACTATGCCATCACCTACCCTGTTTGTTAAAACTTGTTTTTGGCAAGAGACATCAATGTAATCCAAAGGTGGTGTTTTAGAATTCCCTGTTCAAATTGTTTTAACCCACATTATCTTTGAAAGGATAGATGGAAATAATTCCTGAAATGTATGAACATATCTTTTAGCTTTTCAGTCTTTTGGAACCTAATATCACATGTATGTTACGCTCTGAAGAAGAGTCATATGGACTCGAAACGTTAACTCGGTCTTTCTCTCCACAAATGCTGTCAGACCTGCTGAGTTTTTCCAGCACTTTTGGTTTTTGCTTCAGGTTTCCAGCATCTGCAGTATTTTATTACCTTACATTGGTACTTGGGACCTGATTGAATTGAACAGCTTGAAGGAAAGGAGATTTTGATTTCAATTCACTTAGCTAAGCTTAAACACTTTCCAATTTCCTGAAGAAAATAGTGATTTATTTAAAATTTTTGCTTCATACATAGATGAAGGCTATCAGCCTGTTTATGTTTACAGTGACGATTTATATCCAGGTTTTATTGTTGAGCACTCCTAAGATAGTTGGCTGACACATTAAAAGTTCCTTTTTAAGGAGTTCAATTGATAAGTGTTGGGGGAAGGGAAGGCAAGCCTTCATTCCGATTTACTGGGCACTTTATAATCAAATCATTTATGGCTCTTACTTTGAAATGTTAATACGCGGCTAGAGCACAACCATATACTGTGACTGTTATTAGAAGGGAATAAAAGCGAAGATTTCTTACAAATAGAACTGACAGGATTGCTGACTAACATAAAATTACAGCTATAACTTTGCAGTTAATAATCCCTTGAACTGTACGTAAGTGGATTTAACTAAATGTGAAAGTAAACAGATAAGAAGGTGGGCTTTATTCATTTTAATTGCCTGTGAAAGGTGCGTTTATCGGAAATTTCCATCAGGCATTCAGGGCTATGTGTTGGTTACTCTCATTCAATTTTGTAGCAACAGTGCCCAATAAATTGTCTGAAGGATACCTTCAAGATTTGTTGCAGATATTCACCAGGAAACTGCCTGAAATGTGTCTAAAATAGTGTTCGGCTTCAAAACTCAAAATGGAAGCCGAAAATAGCTGTAAAGCAAAAGTCACGCAAACCATCAACCAAGCTGTAATCATAGACATGCGCAGATAATTGAGCCATAAAAATCTGCTAAAGTAAAAGCCATGAAGCAATTAATGTCACTAAAGGATATAAGTAATGATCCCAGAAAGACCCATGTATGTGCAAGACATTCTTTACTACAATAAACATTTTGCTGTTCCTATTAGGATAACACATAGCAAGAATAAACATGACTAGTTTTTCCATTTGTGTGGAATAAACCTTTTGAGAAATCACAATGGATAAGGAGATTGGTGTCAGAAAATGGCAGACATGAAGTCCGTCAACTCTGGGAAAAACATATTCCAGTAATTTAATAACAGACAGAAGTCTTTGCATTGTTGTGTGGAGACCCTTTGCCAAAGCTTTTGAACCTTTGCCAATTGGATTAGCCTATGGAAAGTGGGCAATCTCATTGAAATTAAAATGTAAAAAAGGTTTTGTACCACTCACACAATCTTATCTAGAAGCCAAGAGATTGGCAAAAGCAGAGACTATTGGCCCTTATTAAATGTAACCTCTTGTAGATGCAGTTTTCTTCTGCTGGTTACATTATTCCTTATGCTCTTCTTTAGTCTCCTTTAAGTAACTTTTATCATAAAAAATATACATTTAAGAAATGGTTTTAAAAGGATAGTGTCTTCAAGACAGATAGAAAGTGAGGAAAGTCAAATTAAATACCAATAACAGCCTGTTAGAGGCAAAGGTAAGAGTGTTACTTAACGAAGGGATTGAGAAAGATGAGAACGAAGTGGCTCAATTGCCGTTACCGCGCACAAGGAGCTTTCAGTTGGAAACAAAGATTCATATAGATCCTATAGATACAGGAAAGATTTCATTGACTTGATGCTTCAGATGCCAACACTTGAGTGAGTCTGAGGAACAGGAGTTTGAGCAACAACACCGTTCATAAATTCTATAATTTATATGATCTATTCAATAGACTGGTTAACTAAGTTGTTAGCTTGTCAACTATTTGAGTTATATGGAGAGTAATCTCACCAATCTCAGACTCGTAGCACTACTGTAATTCAGGTTCAATGCTTGTTCATACTGATTTACAGTGACATATTGAATTATCTGTTTAACAAGCCAATTTGCTAAGCAACTGTGTCCATTAGTGATGAGTTTTTTTTTTAAGTAACTCAGTCTGCATCTTTCCATATCTTTTAGTTGTTCATGTACCCAAATTTGATCTTCAACCACGATTGAGTAACCTATAAAGTGGCTTACAGTTGCATGACAAGTTGGCTGTGTTTCATTATCATTTGGCAATAAAGAGTTCACTTAATAATGTATGGGTATCTTAATCAAGAGTTTAATCTGAACTAGTTAAAATAATGGTACTTGGAGGAACTACCACAGTTATCACTCATTTCTCGACATCCATCTTTGCTTTTAAGCAAACATACCTTTAAGGGATAGCTGCATGACATTCAGTGGAAGGGAAGTTTGTCATGCAATCTAGTTTAGTTTCACTTTTGCTTTTAAGCAGAGTACACACAGACTGCTCTGTTGCTGGTGTCTTCAGCTCCATACCCAAGTATATATGTTCTCATGTGCTTAGTCTCAATAAATGAACCCGCATTGTGTTTACCCAATCCCTTCAGTGATTGGTTCCTTTATATCATTATAAAAGCACAACAGTTATCACTCATTTCTAGATATCCTCTTCTTCTTAGGCAGTCCCTCGGAATTGAGGATGATTTGCTTCCACTCTGGTTCGATGGGTTCTGAGATGGCTGATAAGTCCAGTGTGCAACCTGCAGACTCTGCCACATGTCCATGCTTGAAGGGTCAGGTAGGTGGGCTGTTTGGTGGTTTGTGCTCTTTCTCCGATGCCTCAATTTCGCCTCTACATGTTTCCAACAAAGTTTCTCTGATATGTTTTCTGCCTGCCTGAATGAGACTCTCCATTTTGGCCGGTCACAAGCCAGGGTCTCCCACAAGTCAGTAGATACATTTGACATCTTCAGAAATGCTTTCAAGACATCCCTGAACTGTTTCTCTGATCTCCCAGGAGTCTCTTGCCATGACTGAGTTCTGAGTAGAACAGTTGCTTTGGGAGCCTGGTGTCAGACATATGAACAGCATGTCCCACCCAGTGGAGCTGGTTTTGAGTGATCAATGCCTTGATGCTAGGCAAGTTGGCTTGGGAGAGGATACTGCTGTTGGACCACCTTTCTTGCCACTGAATTTGGAGGATCTTGTGAAGGCACTGCTGGTGTTGCTTTACCAGTGCTTTGAGGTGCCTGATGTCAATTATCCAAGTCTCTGAAGCATTTGGAGCACGGGGATTACATTGTTTATTGGCAATGACATTATCTCTGGGTTTGAGATCCTGGTCCTCAAATATTCTTTTCCTCAGTCGGCCAAGGCTGAGCCGGCACATTGGAAGTGATGATTAATTTTGTTGTCTATGTCTACCTTTGTTGAGAGGACGCTCCCAAGACTTAGAAAATTATCCACATTTTCTAGGATCTTGCCATTGACCTTAAGCGATGGGGGAGGTGTTTTGTTGTGGGAGCTATTTGGAAGAGGACCTTAATTTTTCAGGTGTTTAGTGAAAGGCCCATTTTCTCAAATGCTTCAGAGGAGGAGTCGAAAATGACCTGGGCTCAGTTTCTGAATGAGTGCACACACGGGAACCATCAGCAAACTGAAGCTCAATGACTGAGATTGGAGTGGTTTTGGTTTTTGATTGAAGCGCGTATTGTTGAACAGTTTCCTGTTTGTTCCAGACATAAACCTGGCAATAAAACCCTCAGATGAGGTGAGGATTGAAAAGATTTGCCTGGTTTGTTGACATGTCTTTATTGGGATACCAGTGTTCATGAAATTTAACATTCCCAAAACCCTGCAGTACCACTTTAGCCTCAGTGCTCGAATTTCCAAGGTGTAACCCTGTCATGCAAATTTATTCAATCCATCCAGTAACACATTTCAGCAAACACAGCGAAATGTTCAGAGTGGAAAGTAAGAATTTGTACGGTTCCTTGTCCAGCAACACCTCTTTCTTAAAATTTTCAGTCTTTTGCTCGTATCTGACCATGATCTTGTCACTTCCTATCTCAGTGATCTCCTCTGAAATCTCTGAGCTTATTCCAATTCTGTTTTTTTGTGCATACCTAATCCCCACTACACCACACCCATCAGCAGCTGGACGCTCAGCTGCTTGGGTCCTCAGCTCTTAAATTCCTTTGCTAAATCTCTCCACTGGCTGGATATTTAGACCCGAGAGGGGTGAGCACAAAGGCAGGCAGGTGTTAAAATTCTTGCCACCAGCTGGCGTACCAGTTTGCAGGCACCATCCCATCCCAGGGCCATTTTCGCCAGAGGCGGGATGAGGGTCAGCAAGGCTACCTGCCCGCAAACTGTGTGTAGCTGCTTAATGGCCCTTAAAGACTGATAAAGGGCTGTTGTCGGAAGCTAACGGAAATTCTCTAGATGGCCTCTGGGCCCACGAGGGATTAGGGGGTAGATCAGATGCCCGAAGGCAGCCTCCCAGCAGCACACCAGGAGGGCCAATGCCCCCAGCAGGCTTTCAGACTCAACACCAGCCTGATGTTCGGAAAGTGTTGTTAACAGAACAACATCTCTAAGAAATCTTTGTAGTCTTAAGAGGTTAACTTTAAGTCTTTATTAACAAGTAGAAATATTTGTAGTAAAGGAGCTAATCTCCATGTTTAGGTCTTAACCCCTCTCTGTTCAACACCACACTGATCCCCTGGGTCTGGGTTGTGTGCCTTCTTACATCACTCTGAGGGCGGTACTGTACTCAATTCCCCATTAACCTTGTATGTGCCAGACCCTTATACTACACCTACAGCCATAGGCCACACTGGTATGGTCTCCTTTCCACAATGATGGCTCAGCTGCTTTGGCCATTTTCTTTAAAAGTTTAAAAAGTTGGAGAGAGGGCACTTCTACCTTGAGGCACCACTGCCCTCTCTCTCTCTCTCTTACTCAAAATGGCTGCCTGCTACTACTTTCATGCTGGGGCCTCCTATTGGATCAGCAGCTTCCAGAACCTGCCCACCTTTCTTTATTGAATGGCCAAGGTGCCCTCTGGTAACTAACTGGCCGATTCAGATAAAATCACTACTGGCTAACTGCTTCCCACATAATTGGCAAAACTTTTAGCACAGCGGGCGGGTGCGCGCCCGACCGAATGAAAATGACAGGCAATGACGTTGGGTGAGCGTCCAAAATTCATTGCACAGACGTGCGATATTTCATCCGGCGGGCATGCACTGGAGTCAACAGCGCACCCGCCAACAATTAAAAGGCCATTAAAGGACCAATTGAATAGAATTTTTTGCTGCCCATCCAACCTTATGGATGAGGTTTCCTAAAGCAAATAAAAATAAAATTTAAACTTTAAATTTTAATTAATAGCATGTCCCTCTGTGTCTCAGGAGATTATGAAGTGCACACTTTTGTGCATGTGTGAAGGTCACACTCGCCCCGCTCGCCCTCCCCTCCCTCCTGCTCGCAGAGGCAGCGCTGAGCGCGGCTGCTCGTTTTTCACGTTGGGCGGGCCAATTTAGTGTGAAATCGCCTTCTGGCCCTGATCACAGATGGCAGTTGACTTCCCGACTGCCCCCACCCGCCCAAGGCAAGATTCTACCCAATGTGTACTTCTGACTCCCATGTCAGCATCCTGATCTAAAAGAAAAATCCTGACCCACCTCCCCCTTCTTCATACTACCCTTTTTCACTAAGCTTTTGGACCACCCGTACTACCATCTCTTTTTGTGGCTCAGTGTTAAATTGTGCATGGCAATGGCTCCTATGAAACCTTGAGATATTTCACAAAGTTAAAGGCACTATCTAATCGCAAGCTGTTGGTTTTGTTGCCAAATGTCGTATAGTAACTGGTGATAGGAATGGGCCTCGAGTTGGCTGTGATCATTCTATGTCAACATAAAGGATGAGGAGAAACATTTCAGATCAAACTTGTAAGTCCCTAATTGCATGGTAATATCGCTCGTATATTCAGTTGTAAAGGGCTAACCTGCATGTTATATGTGATCAGCATCCCCATGGAGCTCCATTTCATTCGATTTAGGATTGTACAAATGTATTTGGCACAGTTAGAGATTTATGGTTGTATACCAAGTGACAAATCTGATAAACAAAAATATTGAAAAGACATTTTGCAAAGAAGTAATTATTGTACTGCAACAACATGCCTTTAAAACAGTTTCTACAAGATATTCCCATTCACTGTAGTCAATATAAGAAATATGGAGAATGTCAGCAATTGGGAAAGGCCATAGTGCGGAGAAATCGGATAACACCCAAAAATGAATGTCCATTCATGTTGTTGCCGGCCGCACGTTAAACTCATGCTGCCTGTTCTTTTTAAATGATTTCTTCATGCAGTTAGTGCTCCCCACATTCATTGGCTTCAGGAGGCCTGATATTAAGATTGGCAAATGGTGCTTAAAGGCAGTCTGCGCCCCTTAAAAAGGGGAGGTCCATTCTGACTGCAAGAAGTCAAGAGTCATTTTAAAACTCAGTCTGAGCTCTGATACTTTGAGCAATGGCTGAACATTCGAGAGGGCGGACAAGGTTTCAAATAACGTCCTAGAGTTCTTGAAGAGAGAGGTAGAATTTAAGGAGTAGAGGAGTAGAAAATGGAAGACGTCCCTCCAGAAGAGATGCTGAGGAGGCAGTGGGAAGAAATAACAGCTTCAAGACCATGGGCGCAGCGCAGCAAGTTTAATGATCTGACACATGTCGTCAAGGTGGCCATAGTCAGAAGAAAGATGGGTAAAGTGCTGTTGCAGTGTTGCAGTTACTGAATTGCATCATCAGTTACATCCAATTCTGACCACATTCACCTCCCTGATTTTCAACGCTCCACCAGTTGTGGTCAAGCCTTCAACTGTCTAGATCCTAAGCTTTGGAATTCCTTCCCTAAACCTCTCCACCTCCCTTGCCTCCTTTCAGATGCTCCTTAAGCCTTTGGTCACTTGTCCTGCACGTCTTTATATGGTTCAATGTCAAACTGTCTCCTGTGAAGCACCTGGAGACATTCTATGTTAAAGGTGCTATATAAATACAAGTTGTTGTTAATAAGTACATACGAATCTCTACGCACAGCCACTTTTGAAATTTGTCTGCAAGGAGCTGAAGACTCCAAGATCTGGTACTTACATGGGCAATCACATGACCCTTTAAATATAAGTGCCTTCTCTAATCAACATGAATTAATCAAGTCTGTTTCTAAGGCACAGTTCTCTTCACTGATTCTCCCATTGCCACATCTTTTTCTTTGTTACATTTTCCAATAGGAACTAAACAACCTTGTCAAGCCATTAATAGTTTTGCAAAGAAAACCACCAAGAGAGATGTACATTGGTCTTTTTACACAGATTGCAATTGCTGATCAACATAAAGGAGATTATATAAATCACTGTTCCCAAGCTACTTTTCAATCAGAAACATTTCAAGGGAATCAAACCGGTTATGACGATAGCCTCAGGCGACAAAAGCATTTTGCATCAGGATCAAAGTGCAACAGTCAAATTTTTATACATTTTTACTCAAAGGATACTGCATGTTAAGAAATGTTCACTAATTCCAGAGCAAAAAGGTGTCTAATTTACTTTTCCACTTGTAGACATTATGGTCCAATCTTGACTAGGGTGGAGCTGCATAAGAACATAAGAAATTGGAGGAGTAGGCCATTCGGCCCCTCAAGCCTGCCCCGCCATCCAATAAGATCATGGCTGATCTTCCCCAGGCCTCAGCTCCTCTTTCATGCCAGCTCCTCATAGCCCTCAACTCCCTGATATTTCAAAAATCTATCTACCTCTTCTTTAAGTACTTTCAGTGATCTAGCCTCCACAACTGTCTGGGGCAGAGAATTCCAGACATTCACTACCCTCCGTGATAAAAAAATCCCTTTATGACACTCAATTAAAACTGAGATGCAGGGTTATATAGCACAGAAACAGGCCCTTCAGCCCATCGTGCCCATACCAGCCATCAAGCACCTATCTATTCTAATCCCATTTTCCAGCATTTGGCCCGTAGCCCTCTGTGCTATGGTGTCTCAAGTGCTCATGTAAATATTTCTTAAATGCTGTGAGGGTTCATGCCTCTATCACCCCCTCAGGCAGTGTGTTCCAGATTCCAACCACCCTCTGGGTGAAAATCGTTCTCTTCAGATCCCCTGCCCTTTACCTTAAATCTATGCCCCCTGGTTATTGACAAGGTAAAAAGTTTTTTTCCTATCTATCCTATCTGTGCCCCTCATAATTTTGTATACCTCAGTCAGGTCCCCCTCAGCCTTCCCTGCTCTAAGGAAAACAACCCCAGCCTATCCAGTCTCTTCATAGCTGAAACGCTCCAGCCCGGGCAACATCCTCTGAAGAATCTCCTCTGCACCGTCTCCAGAGCAATCACATCCTTCCTACAGTGTGGCGACCAGAAATGCACACAGTACTCCAGCTGTAGCCTAACGCTTTATACAGCTCCAACATAACTTCCCTGCCCCTATATTCTATGAGTTGGCTAATAAAGGTAAAATGCCCCATTTGCCTTCTTAACCACCTTATCTACCTGTGCTGCTGCCTTCAGGGATCAATGGACATGTACACCATGGTCCCTCTGATCCTCTGTACTTCCTAGGGTCCTACCATTCACTGTGTATTCCCTTGCCATGTTTGTCCTCCCAAAATGCATCACCTCATACTTCTCAAGATTAAATTCCATTTGCCACTGCTCTGCCCATTTTACCAGCCTACCTATATCATTTTTTAATCTAAGGCTTTCGTCCTCGCTATTTACGACACCACCAATTTTCATGTCATCTGCGAACTTACTGATCAGAACTCCTACATTCATGTCTAAATCATTAATGTACACTACAAACAGCAAGAGTCCCAGCACCAAAACCTGCGGTACACCACTCGTCACAGGCTTCCAACCGCAAAAACAACCTTCAACCATCATCCTCTGCCTCCTGCCACTTAGCCAATTTTGGATCTAATTTGCCAAACTGCCCTGGATCCCCATGGATTCTTACCTTCTTGACCAGTCTCCTATGCGGGACCTTGTCAAAAGCCTAAATGAAGTCCATGTAGACTGTACTATCTGCATCTACACAAGTAGTCACTTCAAAAAATTCAAGCAAATTTGTTAGACATGATCTCCCCCTGACAAAGCCATGCTGACTATCTCTGATTAATCCCTGCCTTTCCAAGTGAAGATTAATCCTGTCCCTCCAAATTTTTTCCAATAGTTCCCCTAACATTGATGTTAGACTCACTGGTCTGTACTTACCTGACTAATCCCTAATATCCTTTTGAATAATGGTACCATATTCGCTGTCCTCCAGTCCTCTGGCATCTCTGCTGTGGCCAGAGGGCATTTGAAAATTAGTGTCAGAGCCCCTGCAGTCTCCTCCCTTGTCTCACATAGCAGCCTGGGATACATCTCATCTGACCCTGGAGATTTATCCACTTTTAAGCCTGCTAAAACCTCCTCCATTTCAATGCTATATCACAGTATATCACAGTCCCCCTCCCTGATTTCTACACCTGAATCATCCTTCTCCATAGTGAACACAGATGAAAAGAAATCATTCAAAACCTCACCTACATCCTCCAGTGTCATACAGATTGCCACTTTGGTCCCTAATGGGCCTTACTCTTTCCCTGGTTATCCTCTTGCCCTTAATATATTTATAAAATGCCTTGGGGTTTTCCTTCATCTTGCCCGCCAGATTTTTTTATGCCCCCTCTTTGCTCTAATTACTTTAAGTACCCCCTACGCTTTCTATACTCCTCTAGAGCTTCTTCTGTTTTCAGCCCTCTGTATCTGCCATTAGCCTCCTTTTTTTCCCTTATCCAATCCTCTATATTCCTTGTCCCTTTATTCTGTAACTATGTCCCCTAGTTTGAGATTCCCCACTAGTGGAAACATCTTCTCGACATCTACCCTGTCAAGCCCCCTCAGAATCTTGTAAATTTCTATAAGATCACCCCTCATTCTTCTAAACTCTAATGGCTGAAGGCCTAACCGCTCTTGATTAGTCAGCCCCTTCATCCCAGGAATCAGCCGAGTGAATCTCTTTTGAACTGCCTCCAATGCCAGTATATCCTTTCTTAAATACGGGGACCAAAACCGTACACAGTCACTCCAGGTGTGGCCTCACCAACACCCTGTACAGTTGTAACAAAACTTCCCTATTTTTAAACTCCAACCCTCTAGCAATACAGTCCAAAATTCCATCTGCCTTCTTAATTACTTGCTGCACCAGCATGCTAGCTTTTTGTGTTTCATGCACAAGAACATCCAGGTCCCTCTGTGCTGCACTTTTTTGGAGTTTCTCTCCATTTAAATAAGCCTGCCTTTTGATTCTTCTTGCTGAAATGCTTGACTTCACACTTTCCTACATTAAACTCCATCTGCCAAGTTTTTTGCCCACTCACTCAATCTATCTATATCCCCTTGCAGATTCCTTAAGTCCTCATCACAACAATGCCCTCCCACCTATTTTTGTATCAGCAACAAATTTGGATACATTACACTCTGCCCCCTCCTCCAAGTTATTAATATGGATAATAAATAATTGAGGTCCAAGGACTGATCCTTGTGGCACTCCCCTAGTTGCGTCTTTCCAACCTGAAAAAGACCCATTAATCCCGACTGTCTTCTGTATGTTAACCAATCCTCAATCCATGATAATACATTACCCCCAATACCGTGAGCTCCTATCTTGCGCAATAACCTTTTATGTGGCACCTTTTCGAATGCCTTCTGGAAATCCCAATACACTACATCTACTGGGTTCCCCTTTATTAACTCTGCCTGTTATATCCTCAAAGAACTCCAGCAAATTTGTCAAACATGTTTTCTCTTTAACAAAACTATGTTGACTCTGATTGTGTTAAGCTTTTCCAAATGCCCTATTTCTTCCTGAATAATGGACTCTAGCATTTTCCTAATAACAGATGTTAGGCTGACTGGCATATGGTTTCCTGATTTTTGTCTACCTCCCTTCTTGAACAAGGGCATCACATTAGCGGTTTTCCAATCCGCTAAGACCCTCCTGGAATCCAGTGAGTTCTGCAATATTTTGACCAATGCCTCCAATATCTCTGCAGCCACTTCCTTTAAAACCCTTGGTTGCAGGCCATCAGATCCTGGTGACTTGACTGCCTTTAGTCCCATTAGTTTGTCAAATACTTTGTCCCTCCTGATAGAGACTGTTACAAGATTTTTCCTACCATTAGCTCCTTGCTGGTCTAATATCTTTGAGATGTTTATGGTGTCCTCCACCGAGAAGACCGATGCAATATATTGGTTTAAATTATCTGCCATTTCCCTGTTCCCCATTATCAATCCTCCAGTTGCATCCTCCAAGGGTCCCAGGCTCACTTTCCTGCTGCAGAGAACAGTATCTATTCCTCTAACTATGCTATCCCCTATTAGTACTACATTCCTCTTTTCTCCTCCCCACTTGAATGGTGCTATGTACCACAATGCTGTGGTCAGTTCGCTTATCCTCCTTGCAGTCTGTGCCCTTGTCCACACCGGGAGCAAGAACCTTGTACCTATTGGACAAGGGCACTGGTTGGCTGAGGCTCCTCCAAAGTTGAATTCTGGATCCCCATTCCAGCCTCACTCACAGTCACATCCTCCTGTCCCTGACCACAGTCCAAATTTGATATAATTAATCTAAGCGTTGTGACTGTCTCCTGAAACAGTGTCCAGGTAACTCTCCCTCTCCCTGACGTGTCAGTTTCTGCAGCTCAGACTCCAAGCTCATCAACTCTGAGCCAAGGTTCCTTGAGCAGCCAACACTTGGTACAGATGTGGTCACTGTGGATCGCACCAGCATCCATCAGATCCCACATACTACAGCTGCAACACATTGCCTGCCCAGCCATCTCCATTCTATTTAAATAATTAATTTGGATGTTAAATGTTTTAAAAGTGAATTTCTTAACTCTATTCTTCAGTTGTAATAATGTCTCCTGATTTAAACCACTTGGCCAATCAGAAGAGCCATAGATGAGATACCTACCTATTTTCCTTTGATGTCACACTTCGGCTCTGACAGGCAGAAACAGGTTGAAGGGGCTCTCTGCCACCGGTTTTTCTTTCCTGCCACCAATGCCTTTCTCATGCAGGTCTGTTCTCCATGTGCTGGGCCTCCCTCTCTGCTGCCGGTTTATATCTCCCACTGCCGCTGCCCTCCCCACACAGGTCCACTCTCTGTGTGCTGAACTCCTGGCTCTTCTCACTATTTTAAACTCTGGGGCATGTTGGGGAGGGAAAAGTTTCTGTCAGGAAACTCGGAAGTTCAAGTTTTCCCCCAACATGGTGCAGTTTTGACTCCACGCATATTTTGCTCAGGAAGGTTCCCTACCCAGAAGTGACTGGCATGCTTGGCTTCCAGTCGAGCAGGGAGCATTCCATAGCAGGCTGCAGCTGAAGGCAAGTGTTAGGAAATGAGGGAAGTATGTCTTGTCAAGGCAGAAATTCGACATAAAAAGATCACAAGATTGAAAAATGCATTGGTGAGGAAGTCCATAATCTGCTCTGAGCACAATGGGGATAAAATGGGAGATAGTTGTACTATTAAAGGTTACATGGTTGTCATGGCAAGCTTCTCTGGCAAACCCGGTTACATTGCTTTACAAATGAGACAAAGTGACAGCAAATCATTGTCACTCCAGTATAATGTAGTTCTGACAAAAATATAGCACAACGATTATAGCAGTTCCCCCATTTCCTCAGAACAAATTTGATCCTTTTTTTTCCCCTCGGAGAATAGTTTGAGAGAAATTGTCTGGAGATACAATCAAGACTTTTGACCAGATTTGTCAACAGCATTCAAATAAGTCACAGAGAATTGAAGTGTGGATGAAACAGCTGATGAGAATGGAGAATTTTATTAAAACGCTCCTCATATCATCCTATCGACTTGTGACTCATCTTGGTGTATCGGGGAAAACATTCCCCCTGCACACTACAGTGATCAGGTTACATTGACTCTACACTATCTTTTAAGCCTAACCTAATGCTGAACAGAAAATCTGCTACACTGGAACAGTTTCAGAAAACACGGTTTAAGAGGTCAGTGGCCTTTCCAATTCATTTCTCTACAAACCATGTACTATCAGAGGGCCAAACTCCAACAATTGAATCCCTCAAGGTGCCTTTAAAGTTACACTCCATCCTCAAACATAAATCAAACAAAATTCTATCAACCCCAACTAATGTGCCATGCCACATTACGCAAGCTAGTCCTGCAATCTCCTTTTGTATGACTTTACCACATTAATAGGGGCTCAGGTGCCATTGATTTGAATTAGCATTTCTGTTACCTCTATTGGCCCTTATCCTCAAGAACTTTAATCCTCTTTCCAACCAGATGTCCATCCAACTCTTTTTGATGGTCTTAATTATATCTTAACTGCTTTATCCGTGAATTTACTTCCCATTTCCACAGCACCGGTTTTGCCCAGTGTTACCCAGCGGTAGTGTGAAATTTTAACCAGTGTGGTGAGGGCAATGGGGCTTCAGGGCCTCAATGACCGGTGGGGCAAACAATCTCTTTTTAACCACTGAACTTTTGGGTAGAGACATAATCCAAGGAACAGCGGCAAAAAAAGTAGGTTGAATTAGAATTAAATCAGATGTGGAACGTACAGGAACCAAGAGTAGGCCATTCAGCCCGTTGAGCCTGCTCAGCCATTCAATTAGGTCATGGCTGATCATTTATCTCAACAGCACTTTCCAGTGCTAACTCCATATCTTTTAATGTCACTGGTCTCCAGAAATCTATCGATTTCTGTTTTGAATATACTCAGTGATTGAGCTTCTATAGCCCTCTGGGGCAGAGAATTCCAAAGATTTACCACCTATGAGTGAAGAAATTCCTCCTTACCTCAGTCTTAAATGGCCTATCCCTTATCCTGAAGTTATTTCCCTTGTTTTAGACTCACCAGCCAGGGGAAACATCCTATCTACATCCACCCTGTCATGCCCTGTAAGAATGTTGTAAGTTTCAGTGAGGTCACCCTTATTCTTCAAAGCTCTAGGGAATACAGACCCAGTCTCCCCAATATGAAAAGAGAAATAGAGAGAGAAAGATTCAACTGAGAGATAGAATGAGAAAAGGAAAAGAGATTTTTTTGAAAATGTTACACTTTGAATTTAAAGAACACAATAATCCACTGCAGGAATGAGACTTCATAGTTTGTTCCTTTTCTGAACTGGAGAGTTGTATTGGCATTATTTATACTCATTATTTTATTCTTTGATGGGATGTGGGCATCAGTGGCAAGGCCAGTGTTTGTTGCCCATCCCTAATTGCCATTGCACTGAGTGTGTTGCTGGGCAATTTCAGAGGGCAGTTAAGAGTGAACCAGATTACTGTGGGTCTGGGGTCAGGAGTCACATGTGAGACCAGATAAAGGGAGCAGATTTCCTTCCCCGAAGGACATTAGTGAACCAAATGGGTTTTTATGGACTAGCTTTCAATTTGATTGTGTCACTTGAGTTTAAATTCCACCAGTTGTCACGGTGGGATTTGAACTTGTGTCCCCAGAGTTTAAAGCTGGGTCTCTGGATTACTCGTCCAATAACTTTCGCGATGCCGCTGTCTCCTCTAAGGCAAACAGCATAGATACATTCAAGAGGATACTAGATGAGTACATGAGGGGGAAAGGAATAGAAGGTTATGCCAATAGGATAAGATGGAGAGGGGTGGTAGGAGGTTTGCATGGAGTTTGAGCACCAGAGACTAAACTGGTCAGATTGAATTACCTGTTTCTGCGCTGTACATTCTACGTAATTCTGTGTAATAGAATTTCACAGACTGCACTGTTCTTTCCAGGCAAGGTAGAAAAGCTAAATAAAATGTTCTAATTGCCAGTGATGGACAGGAACTATAGTTGTGCAACATCAGCACCATCCTTCCTCAGTTTAAAAATAACCCATGGA
Source organism: Carcharodon carcharias (assembly GCF_017639515.1). Taxonomy (NCBI): domain Eukaryota; kingdom Metazoa; phylum Chordata; class Chondrichthyes; order Lamniformes; family Lamnidae; genus Carcharodon; species Carcharodon carcharias. Next base: position 79,872,913 of record NC_054471.1, read on the forward strand.
AAACAATTCACTGCATTCAATCTACACCTCCAGCAGAAGCTGGATTTCATAGCACGTCACTCAAAAACATTCTCAGGAGAAAATGTTACTACTTACCTTCTCAATGGGGATGTCACATATGGTATGTCAATTGTGGCTCGGAGTGGCTAGGCCTGAGCGAGTCTGTCACACAGACTGAGAGACATCCTCTCTATTAAGAAGCAATGACTGCACAGAAGTGCCTAGAGATTAAAAAAAACATTGAAATCAGCAAAATGTTGCCGTCAGAGCCACATCATTATGATGCTTGTCCATGAAGTACTACTGGCTGGACGGTTAATAAGAAAATGCTAAGAATAAATATGACACAGTATCCAATGAAAATACAGGGATTTTCTAGAGGAAATGATAATGCATTTGCAGATAGTCTAGCATTTGTTTTTATCAAAGGGGTTATGTGTGACATAGAGAAAGTGCTGAAAGTGGTTTCTTCTGTTTTTCAAATTCTGTGATGCTGCACTTTGCACTATTGAGCCATATAAGCTCGCTTTCATTGGTTAATGCTCAAAGAGCAAATTAAATTTTGCTTCATACAGTATATTGTCACCAGCTGGTACATAATCTCAAAGGGATCTAAGAACAGAAAAGTAAAGGGAGATTTTCCTCTCTGTGCACCTGGAGCAGCATGGCACTCATCAAGAATATTTATCACAACAAGCACACACACGGAGCCTCATCACACCTCCCATATGATTGTCTCTCCATTAAAATTCATGCATGGAGAGTCAAAGGATGGTGGTGCGTAATTTCCCAATCTAAGTCCTGGATGGAAGTGATTTTGTGTCTTGGCCACTGAAGTGAGAACCAGTGCTGCATTTTTCCATCTGTTCACTTCTAAAAATTGTAATAAAGCATTTCAGTACTCCTGAAATCTCTTACTTTGCTGCCCCCAACAGCAGCCCCAAATCCTGCACCTCTGTGCTGTAGCCAGAATGATTAGCTCCATCACTCTATAGATCACTATCCCTGAACCTGGTCCTGTATGTATTACTGTCCTTCCTTTCCCTCAGTGCTCAATATCTATCAGTGACCTCTAATCTCCGCCAACTTGCTTCTAGCCCCAGCTCCCTCCCATATATGTTTACAGGTTGGCAGGCCCCTGGGAAGTACCGAGGATCAGAAGGACCTTGTGTGCATGTCCACTGGTCCTTTAAAGTAGGACAGGTAGATAAGGTGGTTAAGGAGGCATATGGGAGACTTGCCTTTATTAGCCGACGCATAGAATATAAGAACAAGGAGGTTATGCTGGAACTGTATAAAACGCTGGTTAGGCCACAGCTGGAGTACTGCGTGCAGTTCTGGAATCATCATTATAGGAAGGATGTGATTACGTTAGAGAGAGTGCAGAGGAGATTTACCAGGATGTTGCCTGGGCTGGAGAGTTTTAGTTATGAGGAGAGATTGGATAGACTGGGGTTATTTTCCTTGGAACAGACGAGATTGGTGGCGGGTTGGGGGGGGACATGATTGAGGTGTATAAAATTATGAGGGGCATAGATAGGCTAGACAGGAAGGAACTTTTCCTCTTGGTGGAGGGATCAATAACCAGGGGGCATAGATTTAAGGCCAGGGGCAGGAGGTTTAGAGGGGATGTGAGGAAGACTTTTTTCATCCAGAGGTTGGTGGGAATCTGGAACTCACTGCCTGAAAAGGTGGTAGAGGCAGAACCCTCATAACATTTAAGAAGTATTTGGATGTGCACTTGCAATGCCATGGCATACAAGACTATGGACATAGTTCTGGAAAATGGGATTAGAATAGTTAAGTACTTGTTTGACTGGTGCAGATTCGATGGGCTGAAGTGCCTTTTTCTGTGTTGTAGACCTCTATGATTCTATCTCTCTGCATGCTGTCAGATCCCGATGACCTTCTGCTTATTCTGCACCCTCCAAAGCATATGGAGGCCCTTCAGAGCTGGAAGATGTGGACTGAGCTCTTGATTGCTTCTTGTTCTCAGCTCCCCTCTATAGAGGAAAAGATTGTCTAAGTCTCTCTGAGTGTTCCCAGCACCCTCCCCAAGCTCTAAACACTTCTGCCTGAAAACTACCAGAACTTCCACAAGTGCCTGTTGAAATATATAAAATTCTAAAGAGGTTTGAAGGGATAGACATTGAGGCTTGGATCTTCACTAATGAGGTGGGTAGTTCAAGTCCGGAAATGTCCTGACTTGCCACACCCGACTTTACAGCAAGACCCCTGAATGGTGAGATCTTCACTCTAGGGGGGCGCAGGTGCAAGATAGAGTTGAACCCACCAACCTTGGAAACAGACCTTCGGTGGTCACAGAGGTGGATGAGTGCTGAGGGGAATGGTTAAATGGCCTGTTTCATTTCTCCAGGACTTTTTCCCAGATATATTACAGCTGTGCAGCCCTCTAACCATTACCCCTGCACCCTCTCACCTAGTCCCACCCACACCCCATGCCACCTCCACGCCCACATGCCAATTTATGCCTCCCACCAATCCCCATGGCCCATTATAACCCCCATGCCAATCCATGGCTCTTCCATGCCCATTCATCCTGTATACACTCTGTACAGGACCAATGAGTCCTACGGTGACAACTGCACGTATGGAAAACATATCCATTGACAGATTTTTTGAAAAACAAAACGTGGTGTTCCTACGACCAAGTGTCAATCAAACAGATCATTAAAGTATCAATAGCAGAAGCTTTAACCATTTCACACTTCTTACACTTGTGCAAATAAACCATTGAGACATTGACAAAAGAGATCACAGGAAAAAAAGATTATAACCACCTAAAGATATCAGTCAAGAAAAGTCAACAGTTTTCTCCAGCTGTGAAAACAAAACATTCCACTGTGTTAATCCTTTTATGAATCTGGGTTCTCAGCCACTTGACTAAGGAATGCGTGTGTGTCCTTAGCATATAGCATTACTAAAGACCCTGGAAGCAGGGTGGAAGAGGCAACAAGATACATTTTAAAAGTGTTATGGAAACGGTCATTAGTTGGCAACCTTAATGCGTTCAAATATTTTGGTCAAGAGAGCTAACCAATCTAAATGTGACAAGAAGCCATGTTGATTTCTACCACTGCCCTCCACACCCTCCACTACCAATCCTCAGAATGGGTCACCCCATTGTTTATTTAAATGCCTCAGCAAATGGGTCGACATCCAAGGTAGAAACAAAGAGGCAGAGATGGGATGGGTTTGGTTGGTAGCCCTACTGTTTCACCTCCAGTGATTGAATGAGACCATGGAAAACTTGCTGCCACACCATTAGGGAAAGTGGCTTGATTCTTTTGGCAATATCATGGGACATTAATTATATAATACATTTTGGCTTGCACATTATAAAACTGCATTTTCTGACTCTCAGTGAACAAGTGACATCTGTAATCTAGGCGTGTTGCACTGAAAGAGCTGACACCATTTAAACAAAGTTACTTTATAAATATTTCTGGACAAGCTTTACAGGCAACGACACAGTGCATTTGCTCGGTGACACATTCAGTTCATTTCACCAGCTCTTGAACAAGATATTCTGAATCACTCACTCCATTGATTCTAGTTGCTGTGCAGATTGTCAGAAATAGCCAAACTCAAGTGTAATGGTTCAAAATGAGGAATCTTAACATTGAACTGAACTTGTTTGAACAGGCTGGAGCTCTTTGCTCCAGAGAAGAGGGGTCTGAGAGATGACCTGATAAAGGTCTTTGAACCTGAGAGGGAGTTTAATAGCACAGATTTAAAGATGTTTCTATGCATGGAGGGGACCAAAAACAGGGGTTGTAAATATAAGATGGTCATTAATAAATCTAATGGGGAATACAGGAGAATCTTCTTTACCCAGAGAGAGCTGAGAATGTGAGACTCACAATGACACCGCGTGATTGAGGTGAATAGAACAGATGATTATTGAAGGGGAGGCTAGATATACATGAGGGAGAAAGGATTATGATGGGGTTAGATGAAGTAAGGTGAGAACAGGTTCAATGGAGCATGAAAACCAGCACAGATCAGTTGAGCTAGCTGAATGGCCAACTTCTTGCAGTAAAATTCTATGTAATAGTATGCAGTGTCAAATTTGAGTGTCTCAGACATCAAGCACATGAAGGACAAGTTCAGACTGTAGCAGTGTCAACTTAAACATCAAAAACAATTTCAACAGGAACTTTTCCAACTACAAAAACACCTGACCAGAACATTTAAAATGCACGCCCTATGTGCCTTGGCCCATCCTAATTCACCTCCTGACTCCCCAAAGCCAGTCCATCATCTACAAGGCACAAGTCAGGAGTGTGATGGAATACTCCCCACTTGCCTGGATGAGCGTGGCTCCAACATCAAGCTTGACACCATCCAGGACAAAGCAGCCCGCTTGATCGGCACATCATCCACCACCTTAAACACTCACTCCTCCACCACTGTGATGCACAGTAGCAGTACTGAGTACCATCTACAAGTTACACTCATCAAGCCTCCTTCAACTACACCTTTCTATTCACAATCCTTTGCCACCTAGAAGGATGGGCAGCAGATGCATGGCACATCACCACCTTCACGATCCCCCCCAAATCACACATCAGCCTGACTTGGATCTAGATTGCCGGCTCAGGCAGAAACCCAGAACTCCCTGATAGTGCTGTGGGTGTTCCTACAGCACATGGACTCCAACAGTTCAAGGAGGGTCTCACTATCATCATCTCAAGGGCAATTATGGATGAGTAACAAATGCCAGTGATGTCCACATTCCATCAAAGAATTTTTTTTAAAAGTGTGCAAGTTGTTTGACTAGTACATGGATATCCTCCAAGGATGTTTGCAACAAGAAGCGACCAAGATAATTTATGTAATTGGGTAGTGCAAAATGGAATTGGTTCTGGCCTTTTAGAGGGGGATAGGCATGGATTGTTCTGGAAGTTAGTAGGTGGGAAAGTGTGAGGCAGCTAAAGGTTTGAGAAGTGTGCAGAACAAATAAGGCATGCTCTACAATATAAATATTCTATGATTTGCACTATATATTCCCTGATCCCAGTCACACAGATAGCAATTGTTCAGAACTGGAAAAGAGCCAGAAATTATGAGACAGTTTCATTGTACCTCACTGCTTATTTCCATATAATGTACTATCTGATCTTTATACCAAGCAAAAAGAATTCTGTCACCAGGGCCTGAGCAGCAACATGCACCAGAATGCCAAGATCAAAACTAGGCAGAAGTGCCAGCACAAATTCAGGCATTTCCTGAGAATTGGAAAGAGGCGTGGAAGGAAAATTAGAGGGTGAGACAGCAGGGGTTGTTTCTGTTAAGCTAGTAACGCTGGTTGATGTGAAGTTCAAAGAACTATATAGTCTAATACAGCACAAAAGGAGGCCATTCAGCCCATTGTGTTTCTGATGGCTCTTTGAAAGAGCTATCCAATTTGTTCCATTCCTCTGCCCTTTTCCCACATCCAGTAAATTCTTTTCCTCCATCGGGTATTTATCCACTTCTCTTTTAAAAAGTTTCTATCAATTCTGCTTCATCTACTCTCAATGACAGTGCATTCCAAATCACAAAAACTCACTATCCTACAAAATCTCTCATTCTCTTGCCTCTGGTTCCACTGCCAATTAACTTAAAGCTTTGTCCTCTGGTTACCAACCTGTGTGCCTCTGGAAATAGTTGCCTAAGGATACAGATTTGAATGGACCATCTTTGAATAATACATTTTAAGACTTTTTTTAAAAACCTGATGGAATGTCACAGTTTCCCATTATTCTACAGGGTGGCAAATGCTAATTTTGACTTCTCTACTGATTCTTGATTCAGCCAACAGGCCGCAGCAGAATAGAAGAGATCAGTTCAGGTTCTCCTGTCCTTAGGGGTGAAATATTTCAATTCCCAGTCCAGCTGAGAACCGACAACAATTATGATAATGCCACAGTTTGACCTAAAATTCCTGAGCTTTCCCTCCCACTCCCCGCATTTCCTGTGAGAATGAAGGAACTGGAACAAGTAGTTCTTGGGGAGCATCAATAAAAATTGCGATATCTCCCCACTTGCATCCAGCAGAAGATTGAATAGAATCAGAGTGAGCAACAGTGAACATTTTATTTTTGAAGTGCACATAAAGAATTCTGAATTGCTGAAGTCAATTTAAAAGCAAAACTGACCTGAAAAGCAAGAAATATGAACTATCAAGGATAAATTACTTTTCATATTGCATATTTGTTTGAACTATTTAAGAGTAAGAGCAAACTTGATGTTGGGTGGTCCTTTTATCCTCAGAACTTATGGGATAGATTGCCCTCAGGTACCTAGTAACTTTCTACATGCCTTCAAGAGGGAGTTGGACTGGATTTTGACTGGAGCAGAGAGCATATCAAATAGATCTGATTTTCTATGGGACAATTAGTTTATGTGATCTCTTGGGCTGGTTCAGTTACTTGAGAGGGTCTTCAGGCAATTGTCCAGATTATTATTGGCTCTTTGTCTTCTCTGCCTTATTGCCACTCAGGAGATTAAATGGCTGTGGGGGAAGACGGGGTGAAGGCAGGAGGTTAGGACAAGGGAAGAAATGTTTAGGCATCGTGATCCTGCAGCCATCGTGGTCATAGAGTCATTATGGCACAAAACAAGGCCATTCACCCTGTTGTGAGGATTTCAAGCACCACTCCAGAGGCAGAGATGTGTACAATATCAAAATTCAGTCAAGCATATGCAGGGGAGAATTACTTAGTGAACTAAATGCTTCTCAAAGAATCAATGGTTACAGTAACCATATTTATACCTCCCCATAGTGTGAACATATTGTTCCAGCTAACCCAATTAATGACAGTATAATTCAATCAATTACGATTAACCCATTAACAATTGTAACATCAACAAGTAATTTATTGACCCATAGTTGCCCCACAACACATCAAGTTCAGATGAACTCTCTGTAGAGCAGTCCATCAGTCCCATTCCCCCACGACCATCCCCCCACTATTCCCGTAGCCATGCAAATTTATTCTACTCAAACATCCATCCAATTTCCTCTTGAAATCATTGATCATTCCTGCTTCCACCACTCTCATAGGCAGCAAGTTCCAGGTCTCACTGTATAAAAAAGCTCTTCCTCACATCCCCCCTGAATCTCTTGCCCAAATCTTTAGATCTGTGTCCCCTAGTCCTTGTACATCAGCTAATGGGGTACATCAGCTAATGGGAACAACTTTTCTTTTCTACCTTATTCAAACCTGTCACAATCTTGTACACTTCCATCAGATCGCCTCTCAAACTCCTTTGCTGTGAAACAGGCTTGATTAATATTTTATAAAAACAAAAAACTGCGGATGCTGGAAATCCAAAACAAAACAGAATTACCTGGAAAAACTCAGCAGGTCTGGCAGCATCGGCGGAGAAGAAAAGAGTTGACGTTTCGAGTCCTCATCAATCTTCAACAGAACTGAGAGTTCTGTTGAAGGGTCATGAGGACTTGAAAGGTCAACTCTTTTCTTCTCCACCGATGCTGCCAGACCTGCTGAGTTTTTCCAGGTAATTCTATTTTTGTTTTGATTAATATTTTACTGTCCATCAAATATTACCATGGCAGATGGTGGAATTTGAATTCAATGAAAAAAATCTGGAATTATAAGTCTAATGACGACAACGAAACCATTGTCAATTGTTGTAAAAACCCATCTAGTTCGCTCATGTCCTTTAGGGAAGGAAATCTGTCGTTCTTACCTGGTCTGGCCTACATGTGACTCCAGACACACAGCAATGTGGTTGACTCTTAAATGCCCTCTAAACAAGGGCAATTGGGGATGAGCAATAAATGCTGGCCTAGCCAACAATGCCCACATCCCAAGAACGAATTAAATTAAAAAAGGAATCCATATATTACTGTGTTTCAGTCACTGTTGCTGCTTAATGTTGTCTGTGGTACTGTGTGCGAGCATAAAATTTCCTGGAGACCTGATGGTGCCATTAAGCAAGTCCAAGGAGTTGGTTGCTGGTTGAAAACCAAGGACAGAGTTGCAGGCTACGGTTCTGCACAAACAAATTCTGCACAAGCAATAAAGCTTCCCACTGATTGTCTTTGCAGATTATTTTGGATCACTAGAAAACACTGAGTAATCACAATAGCAGCTCTGATATTATGGCTGAAAACATTTCTGTCTGCTCGTAAGCTAATGAAGCTGTAGTCATAATCTGGTACAAGACTTGGAAATGTCAAAAGCTATTACATTGACTTAATACTGAACTTTAACCCTTAAGCAACTAGCAGATCCAGAGAAGGAATAATCTCCCTTTGTTTGCTGGTTTCTTACTCTTAACTTCACTGCTCATATCAAGACATTGAATTCGTTCTACACAAAAGCAGGCCATTCAACCCATTGAGTGTGTGACGGCTCTTTTGAAGAGCAATTCAATTAATTCCTGCATTTTTTTCTTTTTCAAGTTTTCACCTTGAATATCTAAATTAGCTATAAAGTTATTCAAATTTATTAGCTTTATTAGTTTTAATCCTAAAAAGAAACTCAACACGGTTTTATTTTTTTAATCCTGCAATTTTTCTGTCCTCTCTTTGTCATTCCCTTCCTACTTATTTTTTTTAAAATTCTTTCATTTGTGTTGTTTATTTTTGTAACTTATCTAAGTCAAACCAAACAAACCTAACACCAGGATTTAAGCACATACTCGAGACTGACACCTCAATTCTATAGACAGGTGCATTGTTAGAAATAGTATCTTTCAGGTGCCTCATTAAATAGGGAACATCGTCTTCCTGTTCATGGTACTGTCACACAGCAACAGTAAGATATGTAGCCCGTCATGCTCTTTCTGCCGTTCAGTTATATCATGGCTGATCTGTTTCTTAATCCATCTACCCACTTCAGTGCCACAACCCTTCACATTCTTGCTGAACAAAAATCTGTCATATTCAGTTCAAAAAAGACCAGTGGGTTCTCCTGGTCTGTTGCCCAACAGTATTCTCTCAACAAGGCACCAACAAAAGCACAGACCATCTGGCTCTACATCTTCATCACTGCTTGTGGGACATTGCCACGTGCATAATGGATGCTGTCATGTTCCAGGATTCTTTGGCTGTTTGTCCGTGGAATGGATCAAAATGTGAGCTACTTTAAAACAAGTTTTGAGTTAAAGATTGCATTTCCCTAGCTATCTCAGGACTGGATTAAAACAAAAGTTCGACAATAGATTGTTAATATGGCAACCAGAAGCAGTTTTATTTTCCTCCCACTTCTAACATCACCCCCAGACAAGAATCCACAAACAATTTGGGGATTTGTATAGGAATATATAGCACGTACAGCACAGAAACAGGCCATTCAACCCGACTAATATATGCTGGTGTTGATCCTTCACAAGAGCCTCCTCTCACTCATCTTCATCTAACTCCACCAACGTATTCTTCTATTTCTTCCTCCCCCATGTGTTTATCCAGCTTCCCCTTATATGCATCTGTGCTATTCATCTCAACTATGCGGTAGTGAGCTCCAAATTCTAATCACTCTCTGGTTAAAAATGTTTCTTCTGAATTCTGTTTTGGATTTATAATTAATTACCCACCTTCTCAAGGGCAATTAGGGACGGGCAGTAAATGCTGGCCTAGCCAGTGATGCCCACATCCCGTGAATGAATTTTAAAATGCCCCTTGTTTTGTACTCTCCTATAATACATTTACTAAATTAAGTAAAAACCCTGCATCCATAATACTGAACGTTTCAATTGCCCCTGACTGGAAGCATTTTGGAATAAAGCAAAGTAAACATGCCAAGGAAGCCAGTCTGCTTTTTGGACACCATTTTATATAAAATCAGGTAGCAGAAGTCTACGTAAGAACAATAGTTCTACCTTGTGCTGTAACTCAGAGAGCAGTGAGTTTATTCTATTTAAGTAGATAACCAGCCAAAATGGAATAGTACCATATATTCTTTATTTTGTACACAAACTTATGCAATCATAAGTTGAACTACATGGCTCTGATTGTACCTAATACTCTGCACATTTCCCCATTAATGTGAAACAAAGCAGTTAGGAATCAAACTAAACTTTAACCTCCTCTAGTAATAAGTCAGTCAACCATCAGAGATTGAAGGTATGGAGGTCAGTCCTGGCTTCATTGGAATTTTACTCTTACAGGCTAAGGTTCCATGATTTTTCAAGGACAACGTGAATCAATTGCCAAAGAAGTGAAAGTGATCAGATTACTTACGGAAGTGATTGATGCCACAGCACCCAAGATGGCAAACCTGAACTCAGAACACTGTCACGTTTACCCACATTACAGCAGGCATTGCATCAGATTGTTTGTGTGAAGTGCTTTAAGATGTTTTTACGTGACAGGATAAAAAAAGTTTTTTTTCTCTTTTTCAACACTGTAGAATGCTAATTAAGTCTCCATGTCCTCATCTGACTGCCCCAAACCTGTACCTTACTTAATTGCTTCTCTTTCCTTTTTTCATACGGTAAATTCTAGAGCTAAATCAGTTTTGAACAAAAGCAGGCTCTCGTTGGTTGTAAACCTGCCATTAAAGGCTGTTTTTGAAGCCAGTCAAGCTACAGCCAAGCTTTAAATTAGACAATTAGATATAGCTATATCACCAACTTAACTAGGCCGATATTTATAAGAACAGACCAAAACAAGCAGGAACTCAGCCAAACTGAATAAATTGTACACCAGCCTGACTAACTGTGCTCAGCCAAATAAAGTCACCTGTGTCACTGCAAAGATTCCAAGACTGTTCAAATTCTGGGCTGTGTTTTTTTTAGTCCAAGAAATGTATTTTATTTTCATTTCAATGCTGGCTCTGACCTTTAGTTTAAAATCTGAAAGACCCTTGTGTATGAACAACTAGAGGATATTGGACTGAGAGGAATGCTCAAAAGATGGTTCAATTGCCTGGAAGATTTGATCATAATGAACCAGAAGTCAGGGACACAGAGGCTAAATATGCAAAATACCAGTGGAGGAACTGCAGAAATACAATGCTTTCCATCCCCAGACATTGACAGGCAAGATTTAAACTGATGTCAACTGGAATTCAAGGCTCCACAATATTAAGTGTAAGGCTGAGTGCAATGTGCAGAAACTATTTGCCACATTGTGCTTGTTCCCTACTCCATAGATGCGGGAATTGTCAGGTCAATTTGTACTTTAATATTACTCACCACTATGGATCTGGCCAAAGCTGACTAACGGAGTAGGATGAATCAAATAATTCCTTTGCAATAGTCGACAGCATTCATTACTGCCAATCCTCAGCAATCAGAATAATAAGATGGGCATTAAAAAATCATGATGTTAGGGAAGAATGAAGAGACCTCCCAGCAATAATATTAAAAAAATAAATTCACAGTTGCACAAAAATTTTAACATGAATTTTTTTCATTTTCTCTGACCGCAGATAATGGCCTGGATTTCCGCTCTCGTGGGAGTTGGGGAATTTTTCTGGCTTCCTGCGTCCACCTGAGGAAAAATTGCTCCCAAGATTTTCACTCCTGGGGTAGAAGAGGATGTGGGATGGAGTCAGACACAGATCAGAGCCTACTCAGTGCCAAGGTGGGCCGCTTAAAAGATCTGTCTGGGTTCTCTGGGACTTTGTTCAGTTGTTTGCTTAAATATTAGGCCCTCTAGCCTTCACCCCTCCCATCCCACCCACTCATTATGCCCATACATGCAAACATTTTAAACAGATGAGAGCAAGATCCTAAAGTGTTTCAAGTGGTTCAGCAAGATCTGATAGCAAATGGCTCAACCACGCATCTGCCCATAGCCATTCATGTCTGCAGCCTTGGGCTTAAGGAAGTGGAGATAGGGACTGCACCCCGATAATATTAAGGGTGAAAGAAAAAGTAATGATTTTACTGGGAAGTAGGGCATAAGAGGCAGAGGTGGGAGTGTGGCTGCTGGAATGTTGTGATGATTGGAAAGCCAAAGGCTAGAGAGTTGGAATTTTGAAAATGCAGTTACAAGTGAATTGAGGGATTATCTTCTTTCCCCCAGGGTGAACACAGAAGAGGGTGGCGTTGGGTTGAGGAAGGGGAATGTGAGTGATACAATATGGGTGCAGAGAGAGGGAGCCTATCACGAAGCAGCAAAGTTATGAGAGTTGGCAACTTCAATGGGGCCCCAGTGAATATGGGTTGAGGAGTTTACATGGAGGAAGAGATTTAGGGAGGAGAAGAAAGCAGTGGATACAAAGGAGAGAGAGAGCGTGGGGAGTTGAAATGGAGGTTGAAATCATGAAGGATGAGAAGGTTTTTGATGCTGAGGGAGGAAAGCAGTAAAGATATCTTGGTGAGAACATTTTTATCATCCTTAGGTAGACAGTAGAGAACGAGGATTTGAATGACGGGTGAGAGGGATGTAACAAAGTGAGATGCTCAACTGAGGATAAAATGCCAGACGAGATCTAGTGATAAACATCACACTGTCACCATGACTTTCTTGAGAGGGACAAGTGGTGGATTTGTAACCAGGTGGGGAGCTTCATTAAAGAAGAAGGTGCCATCACCCCTCAAACAGGTTTCTGTTAAGGCCATGGTGTTGATGCAATCATCTGCAATAAGTTCATCGTTGGCAAGTGAATGGACATTCTAGAGAGATGTGCAGAGAAGGGCTGATGAGAGCTGACTCGCTGGCAGAGTTCACAGGGCCAGAACCAGCAAGGGTAAGTTGGACAGAAAAGAGGTCAGCGAGCCAGCAAGCTTAGCCCCAGGTGAGTGCACTGGGTGGAGGGGGAGGGAACATTCAGTGAAAGAGTGGGATGGGACATTTGGGGTTGCTGCTCGAAATGAAACAGCACCAAGTGTTTCAATGGGCCCTTCGGAGGATGTCAGGAGAGGCACAGTGGGAAGATATAAGCTTAGCTCCTGAGTCAAACATGTGATGACGACAAGAGACCAGGAAGGTCGAGGAGTACTGAAGGGTTAGGGTAAGGAATTGGGAAGGCAGAGAGTGGAGAAGTGAGAGGAGTGGTGATAGGAGAAGTGTCTAGGGAGGAGTAAAGAGAAAAAAAAAGTTTTAAAAAAAGAAATCTTGTCTACCACAAGAGAATGATAATTGCAAATACTGGCATTCTATTAGCTGTGCACCTACCAACTTGCATCAATATAACGTCTTTAATGTAGTAACACATCCCAAAATTGACAATGAGTCATATGCTAGATATTAGAATCAGTCAAGGCTTGGTCAAAGAAATAAGTTTTAAGGAACATCTTAAAGGAGGAAGGGGAAGTGAAGAGGTGAACATTTGGGGAGATAATTCTAGAGCTTAGGGCTAGGCAGCTGAAGGACAGGAAGCTAGGAAAAGATGCAGGGGTGGCTCTGTTAATTAATTATGGTATTAGCACATTAGAGAGGAATGGCCTAACATCTGGAAAACAGAATGCAAAAGCAGTTTGGGTTGAGATGAGAAACAATAAAGGCAAAAAGTCACTTGTGGGAGTGGTGTACTGACGCCCTAATTGTAACTATGCGGTAGGACAGAGAATAAAGGAAGAGATAACGGGAGCTTGTTGGAAAGGTACAGCGATAATCATGGGGGATTTTAATCTACAGACAGACTGGAAAAATCAGATGGGCAAAGAAGCCTAGATGAGGAGTTCATAGAATGTTTTCAGGATAGTTTCTTAGAACAGCACATTCTGGAACCAACCAGAGAGAAGGCTATACGAGGCCTGGTATTGAGCAATGAGATAGGATTAATTGGTAACCCCACAGTTAAGGCACCGCTAGGTAGCACCAGTTATAATAGGCCATACTTCCAAGCTCCCCAGCGTCAGATTTGGCGGGAGAACTCCAAAGATGCCCTGGGGAATCCCTCTGGGAAGTTCCCACGTAAGGGTTTGCACAGCGATTGCGCAGAAATGCACATTTCCTCTGGACAATTGTGCTACATAGGGAACCATCCGAAAATGCGATTTAAATCACAAACTTCAGATGGTTCCGCCAGGGCTACAGCAATAGTTACCCAGAAAAAGTTAGAAGAATTAAAATCTCTTTAAATAACTATTGTAAACACCCAAACCAACTCCCTAGGGATTCCCTCCACTCCACATTCCCAACCCCCGACCCCTCCACGGGTCTCCCCCCGCACCCCCAAACCCTCCACGGGACTCCCCCCGCACCCCCAAACCCTCCACGGGACTCCCCCCGCACCCCTGACACCCTCAACAAGGATTCTCCCTCCGGCCCCCTACACCCACCGTGGGCCCGCATCTCCCCATCCATATCTCCAATCATCCCTGTGAACATGAATTGACACCTGCCAACCTCTGGCACACCCCCGACCTCCAGTCCCCCCACCCCCTTGACCTCCGCCCCCTCAAACCATCCCCACCACAACCCCACCCCTGACCTCTGACGCCACCACCTGCATCCCCAACCTGAAACTCTGCCCTCCAATCCCCCCCACGCACCTCAAATCCTATCCACTTACCTTACACATTTTCCTTATCCCTGACCTGGCACAGGATACTTTAAACTTATCTGCTTTACGGCAGTTGGTGCTGTAAAAAAGCGGGTGGCTTCCTTGAATCCGCCAGAGCTGCACTTCGCTGGGGCCTGAGAGGAATCTTTCGCTGCAGGCCCCAAGCGGCTCCAGCAATCAAAAGCATCAGCATAACTTTCAAGGGCAAATAAATATGCATTTATTCCTTCTAATTCCTGCAGGCCATCTCCTTCCGATGCTAGTTGGAAGTTACGGCCCAATACGATTGAACTTTACATTCAGTTTGAGGGAGAGAGGAGTGGGTCCAGGACCAGTATTTTAAACTTAAAAAAGGGCAATTTTGAGGGCATAAAAGCAGACCTGGCGAGAGTGAACTGGCAAGTGAGATTAAGGGATAGGTCCATAGCAATGCAGTGGCAGACTTTTAAAGGGATATTTCAGAATACACAGAACAAATACGTTCCAATGAGAAAGAAGACTTCCAAGGAGAGAACCCACCATCCGTGGTTAACTATAAAAAGTTAAAGATAGTATCAAACTTAAAGAAAAAGCATTTAATTTCACAAAGATGGGTGGCAAGTCAGAAGTTTCTACAGAATATAAAAGAACAAGGGAAGACAAAAAGATTAATAAGGAGGGAAAAGTTAGAGTATGAGAGAAAGCTAGCTGGAAATATAAAGATGGATAGTAAGTGTGTCTACAGTTATTTAAATAAGAAAAGAATTAACTTGGTTCCATAGAAAGTGAGTCTGGGGAATTAATAATGGAAAGTAAGGAGATGGCAGATGAATTGAACAGGCATTTTGCATCAGTCTTCACCAAGAGAATATGAGTAACATCCCAGAAATAACTGTAAATCAGGAAATGGAAGGGAGGGAGGAACTCAGGAAAATTACAATCACTAGGGAAGTGGTATTAAGCAAATTGTTGGGACTGCAGGCTGACAAATCCTCAGGTTCAGATGGACTTCACCCTAAGGTCTTGAAAGAAATGGCTAGTGAGATAGTTGATGCATTGGTTTTAATTTTCCAAAATTCCCTAGATTCAGGAAGGTTCCGTTAGATTGGAAAATAACAAATGTAACTCCTTTATTCAAAAACGGAAAGAGACAGAAAACAGTAAACTGCAGGCCAGTTAGCTTAACATCTGCCATAGGGAAAATGTCAGAAGCTATTATTAAAGATGTTATAGCGGGGCACTTAGATAAATTCAAGGCAAACATGTATAGTCAACATGGTTTTGTAAAAGGTAAATCATGTTTTACCAATTTATTGGAGTTCTTTGAAGGAGTCACATGTGCTATGGATAATGGGGAACCAGTGGATGTGTTGTACTTAAATTTCAAGAAGGCATTTGATAAGTTGCCACATAAAAGGTTATTGCAGAAAATAAAAACTCATGGTGTAGGGGGTAACATATGGGCATGGATAGAAGATTGGCCAGCCAACAGGAAAGTGAGGGTAGCCATAAATGAGTCTTTTTCTGGTTGGCAGGATGAGACAAGTGGTGTTCCACAAATATCAATGCTGGGGCCTTAACCTCTTACTATTGATATAAATGACTTGAGTGAAGGGACCGAAGGAATGGTTCCTAAATTTGCTGATGACACAAAGATAAGTAGGAAAGTAAGTTGTGAAGAGGAAGCACAAAGTGACATAGGTAGGTTAAGTGAGAGGCAAAGACCTGGTACATGGAGTAAAGTCGCAGAATTTTAACGGCCATTCGGCCCAACGTGTCTGCACCGACTCTCCAAATGAGCATTATGACCTGGTGCCATTGCCCTGTCTTTTTCCCCATACCCTTGCACATTGTCTCTATTCAAATAATCATCTAATGGCCTCGAAGTCCTCAATTAAAACTGCCTCCACCACACTTCCAAGCAGTGCATCCCAGATCTGAACCAATTGTGAGAAAAAGTCTTTTCTCACGTCACATTTGCTTCTTTTGCCAATCACTTTATATCTGTGCCCTCTCATTCCTGATCCTTATATGAGTGGGAACAGTTTCTCCCTATCTACTCTGTCCAGCTCCCTCCTGATTTTGAGCATCCCTATCAAATCTCCTCTTAGCCTTCTTCTCTCTAAGGAGAACAGTCCCAACCTCTCCAATCTATCCTCATAGCTGAAGTTTCTCATCCCTGGAACCATTCTTGTAAACCTCTTCTGCACTCTCTCCAACGTATTCACATCCTTCTATAATGTGGCCCCAAGAACTGTAATATTCCAGCTGAGGTCTGATGAGTGCCTTATAAAAATTCAGCATAACCTCCTTACTCTTTTACTCTATGTCCCTATTAATAAAGCCCAGGATATTTTATGCTTTATTAACTGTTCTCTCCACCTGTCCTTCCACCTTCAATGATCTATGCACATATACACCCAAGTCTTTCTGCTCTTGCACCCCTTTCAAAATTTCACCCCTTATTTTATACTGTCTGTCCATGTTCTTCCTACAAAAATGCATCACCTCACACTTCTCTGCATTGAATTTCATCTGCCACCTAACTGCCCACTCCACCAACTTGTCTATGTCCTTTTGAAGTTCCACACCGTCCTCCTCACAGCTCATGGCACTCCCAAGCTTCGTATCATCTGCAAACTTTGAAATTGTCCTCTGCACACTAAGATCTAGATCATTAATATAGTAAGTGTCTAAATACCAACCCCTGGGGGACTCCATTATAAACGTTCTTCCAGCTCGAAAAACATTCATTGCCCAATACTCTCTGCCTCCTATTTTTTGGCCAATTTTGTATCCACGTTGCTACTGTCCCTTTTATTCCATGAGCAATAACTTTTCTCTCAAAACTGTTGATATAGCACTGTGTCAAATTCCTTTTGAAAGTCCATGTACACTACATCAACAGCATCACCCTCATTGACCTTCTCTGTTACCTCTTCAAATACTCCAGCAAGTTTGTTAAACACAATTTCCCCTTTAGAAATCCATGCTGGCTCTTGCTTACCAACCCATATTTTTCCATGTGACTACTAATTCCATCCCGAATAATTGTTTCTAGAATCTTGCCCACCACTGAAGTTAAACTAACTGGTCTGTATTGCTAGGCTTATCCTTACAACTTTTGAACAAGGGTATAATGTTTGCGGGAATGTGAGAAAATGTGAAATTGTTCATTTTGGCAGGAAAAGTGAAAACGAAATATATAATCAAAATGGTGAAATATTGCAGAACTCTGAGATTCAGAGGGATCTGGGTGTCCTAGTGCATGAATCACAAAAGGCCCATATGCAGGTGCAGCAAATAATTATGAATGCGAATAGAATGTTATCATTTATTGCAGGAGGAATTGAATACAAAAGTAGGTTATGCTTCAGTTGTACTGGACACTGGTGAGACCACATCTGGAGTACAATGTACAAGTATCAGTCTCCTTAGTTAAGGAAAGATGTAAATGCATTAGCAGTTAAGAGAAGATTTAGTAGATTAATACCAGGAACGGGCAGGTTGTCTTATGAGGAAAGGTTGGACAGGTTAGGCTTGTATCCACTGGAATTTAGAAGATTAAGAGGTGACATGATCAATACTTTTAAACGCCTGAGGGGTCTTGACAGGGTGGATGTAGAGTTTTCTCTTGTGGGAGTATCTAGAACTACAGGGTCACTGTTTAAAAATAAGGGGTCACTCATTTAAGACAGATGAGGAGAACTTTTTTCTCTCAGAGGGTTATGAATCTTTGGAATTCTCTTCCTGAAAATGCAGTGGAAGTTTGAATATTTTTATGGCAGAGCTAGATAGATTCTTGATTAACAAGGGGGTGAAAGGTTATGGTACGTGGGCGGGAGGTTACAATCGGATCAGTCATGATCTTATCGAATGGCAGAGCAGGCTTGAAGGATTGAGTGGCCTACTCCTGCTCCTAGTTTGTATGTTATCTAAGTTACGGCCACTGGTGGAGCAACTAAAATTGGGTATGCTTAAGAGGACAGAAGTGGAGGAGCACAGATATCTCAGAGGATTGTAAGGCTGGAAAAAGTTACAGAGATAGGGAGGTGCAAAGCTAAGGAAGGACTTGAAAACAAGGAAGAGAATTTTAAAATTGAGGGGTTACTGAACTGAGAGTCAGGGGAGGTCAGCGAGCACAAGGGTGATCCAGTGTACAATCCAGTGTCAGGACCAAACATGCTACAGAGCCATTCAGAATTAACAGTCTCTTACAGAGGGAGATGGAAATATCTTTGCATTCTGTGCTGAACTGGAGAAAACATTCTAGCTGTGTGTATTTATATTCCTTTGAACCTGCAGTTTCTTGACATGCTGTCAGAAGTAGTCTTAAAACTTATAAGCTTGGACAGCACTTAAAACCACTGAGGCTTCTAACAAAGAGAGAGACTGAGGTCTCAAATTTGCAACTTAAATACCTCTTGTCTCAGCAAGAATTACATCAAGACAATGGGCTCTCCTCCCCACAAGGGACAGGCAGCCATTCTTTACTAAGAACCTTGATATTACATCTCATGCACGACTGTCCAGTGCCTTCCTACTTCTATCCAGTCATTCCATGGCAATGTCTCCAAGCATGTGGTGCTGTGGAATCTGTTGGTGATTTTCAGAAATGGACACCAGCTACATGTCACTTCTCACCCACTGAGTGTGTAACAAAGGTAAATACAAAGTAATTAGATATTTCATCTAAATATAAAGTTGTAAACATGTAAATATGCGAGCACTATCAACTGCTGATTGAGCCATTACAAAAGAAATCTGTTTGAGATGATCAGCCATATTCAGATCCTTTCTTATAGGCAGAGTTGCATACAATAGAAAATTCAAATCCTTTTTCTCCATGTTCCACTGGTGATGAGTTTCTCCAGCATTCAACGTGCTGTTTATATGTGAGCTATTTAAAAAAAAACAGCAAAAGCAAAGTACTTCAGGACTTAAGTGCTTAACTACAATTGTTTAAAAAAAATCACCAGCAAAAAGTAAGATATATCAGCAGAATTACCTCTAATATATCATAGCTAATTTACAAATAAACAGCAGTCAGCCCTTTAATGAACAAATTGATCTGGTACTTCACTTTTTCCTTCCTGTTAAATTCATTTCAATTTGCAGTCACATTTTGAGTGCAGCTAGCACATACCTGAAAAGGATCTAAATATTGCAATATCACAGCAGATCCAGGGTAGCCAGCAATGTTACTGAAATATCAATTCCTGACGAGTGGGAGTACAGTCCATGCTGTAAGATGTGATCCGTAATTTCACAACCCAAAGGTTCAATAGTTCACATATCAGATAATCCATCCCCTGCCAGACAACACCGCCCCACCCCCGCCCCCGCATCCCATAACCACCCCACCCCCCCAGCCCCCAATGAAAGGAAAGTATCACAATATGAAATGGCATTGAATCTTTAGCAGTACGGCCTGACCTTTCAAGACTTGTTAGAAGATGTGCATGGAGACATATTCCCCCATTGATTAAGCAAAGGATGCCATCTGTGACAGTGAGTTTAATGGCCTCCCTGCTTGCAGCAGCTGCAGCCACCAATTGGATAAATATCATTGTTTAGGATTTGTGCTGTCAGTTGAAGTAGACAGGCCATTTACCTTTTACATGAGAATTATAAAAGGAGGCAAAGGATAAAAGCAGTGCAACTTTGTTTTTTGTTTCGCAAAGCTGAAATCTGCAGTGGCCCATGTTCATCAGGGAAGGGGACTCGAGGACATTCTTGCATGCAAAATGCAAGCAGAAGTATAACCTGCTTGAGTATGACTCCTAGCTGTGTTCTTAATTACTAAAGTTCTTAGCTTTCAGGCTGTGTTGGGAATTCTGCCTTGAAATCCTCTCTCACTGCATTGACTTATTTGTGGTGCAAATGAGAAAAGAATAGCTAGTTCTAGTCAATCTAAACTACTGTATCTTCCAGGCTGTCAAGGTCTGTTGTGTGCCACAGAGCAATCTATAGATTCTTGACTGGCTCTGTGTTCTGCAATGCTCCTATCAAGCAATCTTGCAACTTTTGGTAGTTCAGCACTTAGTGTCTTATGTAAAATCTATAAACCTATTGGCAATGTTTCAGGAATTTATAGACCTTTAAAGACTTAATACCTGTGGCCGGTTGTTTATTTCAAATCAAAATTTTGAAGTAAAAATGCTACAGGAAATAAGCTCTCTCGAATGCACTCTTTTTTATCAACAAACAGGTAGGCATGCAACAACAACAATCTGCATTTATACAGCACCTTTAAACATCAAAACACCCCAAGGCACTTTGCAGGACCATTACCAAACAAAAATTTGATACTGAGCTAGAGAACGAGATATTAGGACAGCAGTGGATTTTCCAATGATGATACACAATGTGGCTGACATACAAGCTGGATAACTACAGAGAATATAGTAGGAGTAGGCCATCTGAACTTCTGAGGTTGCACTGCCATTCAATAAGATCATGGCTGATCTTCTGCCTCAGTTCCACTTAACTGCCCTAGCCCCATATCACTTGTTACAGCCACACGAGGTGGGGTAAAAATGACTTCCCTATCTTACCACTCCAAGTCTGACCGGAACAGGGTTTTTGTAAAGTTGTAAGGATGGAGATATTTACTCAATGCCTGTGCTTAACCATTCACGTGCTGGCTGTAAAGAAACTAGTCTGGCAGGCTTTCTTGAGTTTAAAACACAAAGGGTTCATTTTTCTTGAGCTAATAACCCACCCAGGTAATGATATAAAAATTGTTAAAAAGGTAAACCTGTGTCTCGATCTTCGCAACATACTCATACACAAGCATGCAGAATTACAAGTTATACTGTAGGTAGTTACTTTATTAGCCAAATTAAAGTTCAATGCTGAAAGGTAAAAAAAAAAATTTAAGTGTTCATTTTTTGTGGCTATGGCAGATTCTTCTCCACGGTGGTAATGAGATTTCAGGAGTTGAAGCCCATATAAAACTGCCATTGCCAGAGACAATTTATTTTTGAAATGTAATCCATCTTTTCTAGAAGTTGATGATTTTTGCACCCGAGGTTCCTTTCAATGGAAATTCACAACCTCTGTGCTGGATTTTTAAACAGGGATAGAGAAAGGATGTCAACTTTAGAGAGAAGAGAAGGGAGCTTGTTACTACTTCATTTGTAGCTTTTCCAGACTACTGTTTTAGCAGCTTACATCTTGTAATAAAAGAGATTTCAAAAATGGTTATTCTACTTACATGATCTCCCTCCCCAGAATGATTTCAGAAGGCGTTTTCTTAGCTGATATCTGGACAGATCATGGATTTTGTTGCATGACCGAGCTGATTAGATTCTGTAATGTCCTAGTCATTAACTCCTGAATATTCATTATCCATTTTGATGAGATAGGAAGAACATCTTTCCATGTAGCTATTGTCCTAGTAGACTATCTGCACTTGAGAGGTAATTATATAGAAATGAAAATGTGAGGCCCAGTACAGTTTTCAATAAATCTTTTGAAGTAATTCTTGACATCAGCAGGTGTGAAATTCCAAGAGGATGTTGTGGCATGTATGAACTGTCTCCTATTTTGGTCAGTGGTCAGGGACAGGAGGGTATGATTGCTGGCGAGGCAGGTAAGAGGAACAAGAAGTTAGAAGTGGAGGGGCCTCAGCCACTGCAATTGCCCAACAGGTTCAAGGTGCTTGCAACCTGTATGGAAAGAGTGGGGACTGCAGGGTGGATAGGTGAACTGACCATGGCAACATGGTACAGGAAGCGACTCAAGCAGACAAGCTACCAGGAATATAATGGTAGGTAGGGACCAAGATAGTGAGGGATTAGACACAATTCTCTGCAGCTAGGAGCTGTGTTGCCTGCCTGTTGCCAGGGTTTGGGACATCTTCTCTGGGCTGGAGGGAAGGGGAGGATCCATTGGCTGCGGTCCACATAGGCACCAACAACATAAGTAGGACTAGGAAGGAGGTTCTGCTTAGAGACTAAGAGCAGCTAGTGGCTAAGTTAGAAACCAAAACTCAAAAGATAATCTGGGTTATTACCTGAGCTATGAGCAAATTGGTGTAGGGTAAATGAGATCAGAGAGTTAAAGGTGTGGCTCAAAGTTTAGTGCGAGAGAAATGGGTTTCGATTCCTGGGGCACTAAGTCAGTACTGGGGAAAGTGGGAGATGTATCATTGGGATGGTCTTCACCTCAACCATGTTAGGACCACTGTACTGTTGAGTCATATAACCATGGCAGTAGAGAGGGCTTTAAAGTAACTAGTGGGGGTGAGGGAAGATGTGATAAACTTAACAGAGAGGAGAAGGTAAGAGAGCAGAACAGCAATAAAGGAAATGGTTATCAGAGTGTGGTGGGAAGGGACAGAGTGGACAAACATAAGAGTGCACCAACAGTTACGGCTAGAGACTGCGAAAACAATAAGACAAAAATTAAAGACACTTTATTTAAATGCATGCAGCACTCGCAACAAGTTGGATGAATTGATGGCACAAATAGAAGTAAACAGATATGACCAAATTGCCATTATAGAGACATGGCTGGAGGGTGACCAAGGCTGGGAACTGAAAGTTCATGGGTATTTGGCATTTAGAAAGGATGGACAAAAAGTAAATGGAGATGGTGTCACAATGTTAGTAAATGATGGGATCAGTACATTAGTGATAGAGGATCTTAGAAAGCAAGATCAAGATGTAGAATCAGCTTGGGTGGAGCTAAGAAAAGCAAGGGGCTGCAAACTTTGATAGGAATTGCTTATAGGCCACCAAATAATGGTGGTAATGTAGGGCATGGTATAAATCAGGAAATTAGAGGTGCACTTAACTAGGGTAAAACAGTAATCATGGAGGACTTCAATCTACACATAAACTGGGTAAACATAATTAGCATTAATGCTGGGGAGGACAAATTCTTGGAATGTATACATTATGGTTTTCTAGAACAGTATGTTAAGGAACCAGCAAGAGAACAGGCTATTTATTGTGCAGTGAGGATAGGCTAATTAATAATTGCATTGTAAAGGAGCCTTTAGGGAAGAGTGACACTAATATGATAGAATTTTACACGAAGTTTGAAAGTGATGTAGTTCAATCTAAAACTAGGGACTTTAATCCAAATAAAGGAAATGACAAAGGTATGTGGGGCAAGTTAGCTGAGGTAGATTGGGGAAACTACATTCAAAGGTGTGATGGTAGACAGGCAATGGATAGCATTTAAAGAATTTATACATGGCTTGCAACAAATTTACATTTCTTTAAGGCACAAAAAGCTTTCCAAAAATGATTAACAATAGAAGTTAACGATTCTATTCAAGCAAAGGAATCAATAAAAGAGGCATAAAAAGTTGCCTAAAAAATCATTAAGCCTGAGGATTGAGAGCATTTTAAAATTCAGCAAAGAAGGACCAATAAATTGGTAAAGGAAGAGAAAATAGAAAATGATAGGAACATAAAAACAGCCTGTGAAAGTTTCTATACGTATGTAAAAAGGAAAAGATTAGCAAAGACATATGTTGGCCCATTACAAACAGAGAATGGAGAATTAATAAGGGGAATAAGGAAGTGGCAGAGGAAGATACAAAAAAACCTCCCTGAGATATTGTGGAGCCAAGGCACTAATGTGATTGAGGATCTGAGAGAAATTAGTATTAGTAAAAAACTGGTGCTGGCAAAATTAATGGGACTGAAAGTTGAGAAATCCCCTGCACCTGATGATCTACATCCCAGAGTGTTAAAAGTGGTGGCCATAGAGATAGTGGATGCATTGGTGCTCATCTTTCAAAATTCTATAGATTCGGGAACAATGTCTGCGGACTGAAACGTAGCAAATGTAACCCCACTGTTTAATAAAGGAGGGAGAGAGAAAATTGGGAACTACGGACATTAGTCTGACATCAGTAGGAAAGAAAATGCTAGAATCTATTATAAAATATGTGATAACTGGACATTTAGAAAATAATAGAAACATAGAAAATAGGAGCAGGAGTAGACCATTTGGCCCTTCGAGCCTGGTCTGCCATTTATTATGATCATGGCTAACCATTCAACTCAATAGCCTGCTCCCATTTTCTCCCCATATCCTTTGATCCCTTTCGTTCCTAGGGCTATATCTAACTCCTTCTTGAAAGCTTACAATGTTTTGGCCTCAACTACTTTCTGTGGTAGCGAATTCCACAGGCTAACCACTCCCTGGGTGAAGAAATTTCTCCTCATCTCAGTCCTAAATGGTCTACCCCGTATCCTCAGACTGTGACCCTTGGTTCTGGACTCCCCCATCATCGGGAACATCCTTCCTGCATCTACCCTGTTTAGTCCTGTTAGAATTTTATAGGTTTCTAAGAGATCCCCCCCTCATTCTTCTGAGCTCCAGAGAATATAATCCTACCCAACTCGATCTCTCCTCATATATCAGTCCCGTCATCCCAGGAATCAGTCTGGTAAACCTTCGCTGCACTCCCTCTATAGCAAGTACATCATTCCTTAGATAAGGAGACAAAAACTGCACACAATATTCCAGGTGTGGTCTCACCAAGACCCTGTACAATTGCAGCAAGACATCCCTGCTCCTTACTTGAATCCTCTCGCTATGAAGGCCAACATACCATTTGCCTTCTTTACCGCCTGCTGCACCTGCATGCTTACCTTCAGTGATTGGTGTAGGAGGACACCCAGGTCTCGTTGCACACTCCCCTCTCTCAATTTGTAGCCATTCAGATAATAATCTGCCTTCCTGTTTTTGCTACCAAAGTGGATAACCTCACATTTATCCACATTATACTGCACCTGCCATGCTTTTGCCCACTCAGCTTGTTCAAATCACACTGAAGCATCTCTGCACCCTCCTCACAGCTCACCTTCCCACCCAGCTTTGTGTTATCTGCAAATTTGGAGATATTACATTTTGTTCCTCATCTGAATCATTAATATATATCGTGAATAGCTGGGGTCCCAGCACCGATCCCTAATGTACCCCACTAGTCACTGCCTGCTATTTGGAAAAAGACCCATTTATTCCTACTGTTTGCTTCCTGTCTGCCAACCAGTTTTCTATCTATCTCAATACACTACCCCCAATCCCATGCGCTTTAATTTTACACACTAATCTATTGTGTGGGACTTTGTCGAAAGCCTTCTGAAACCACTGGCTCCCCCTCATCAACTCTACCATTATACATACTCAAAAAATTCCAGTAGATTTGTCAAAAACGATTTCCCTTTTGTAAATCCTTACTGATTCTGTCCGATTCTGCCACTGTTTTCTAGGTGCTCATCTATTAAATCTTTTATAATGGACTCTAGAATTGGTGTGATTGGGCAGTCAGCATGGATTTATGAAAGGGAATTCATGTTTGACAAGCTTGTTGGAGTTTGAGGGTGTCACAAGCAGATTAGATAAGGAGGAACCAGTGGATGTGTATTTGGATTTTCAGAAGGCTTTTGATTATGTCCCACACAAGAGGTTCATAAACAAAATTACAGCACATGGGATTTGGGGTTAATATACTGCCATGGTTAATGGACAGAAAACTGAGAGTAGAGACAAAATTTTCTGTTTGGTAGATTAGTGGTGTACCGCAAGGATCAGTATTTGGGGCCCCAGCTATTCACAATCTATATCAATGATTTGGACAGTTGGCCGAAAGCAATATTTCTAAGCTTACTGATGGCACAAAACTTGGTGGGAAACCGAGTTGTAAGGAGGATCAAAGAGGCTTCAAGGGAATTTAGACAGGCTGAGTGAATGGCCAAGGACATGGCAGGTGGAATAACCTGTGGAAAAATATGAAGTTATTCACTTTGGTAGGAAAAATGGTAATGTAGAGTGTTTCTTAAATGGTGAGAGTTTGGGAAGTATTGATGTCCAAAGGGACCTGGGTGTTCTTGTCCATGAGTCACTAAAAGCCAGCATGCAGTTCCAGCAAGCAATTAGGAAGGGAAATGCAATTTTGGCCTTTATTGCAAGGGGATTTGAGTACAAGAGTAAAGATGTCTTGCAGTAATTGTATACAGCCTTGGTGAGACCGCACCTGGAGTAATATGTACAGTTTTGGTCTCCTCATCTAAGGAAGGATATGCTTGCCATAGAGGAATTGCAGCAAAGTTTCACCAGACTGATCCCTGGGATGGCAGGATTGACCAATGAGGAGAGATTGAGGAAATAGGGCTTGTAGTCTCCAGAGTTTAGAAGAATGAGTGTACAAAATTTTTACAGGACTTGATAGGGTGAATGCAGGAAGGACATTTCCCCTGGTTGCTGGGGGTGGGGGGAGGGGTGGTGGATAGAACCAGGGGACACAATCAGAATAAGGGATAGGCCATTTATGATGGAGATGAAGAGGAATTTGTTCATTCAGAGGCTGGTAAATGTTTGGAATTTGCTGTGAAGGCTCAGTCATTGATTATGTTCAAAGCAGATTTCTAGATACCAATGATATGAAGGGATATGGGGATAGTGCAAGATGGCAGTGTTTAGGTAGATCATCATGATCTGGATAAACGGTGAAGCAGATTCAAGGAGCCGAATGGCATACTCAGGGTCCTATGTAGTTCACGTTGGAACTTTCCAGAAACTGTTCAACTTGCAATACCAGATGTCAGGTGACTTATGGCAGTCATCTTAAGTCAGTGTCTATTCTTGCTTTATTTGACAAGCTCTTTTTAAACCGTTCAATATATGTTTGACTGCCAATGAAATTACAGATCGATATCACTCATGCACAAGTCACATCACTGTGACACACGATTAATTTATTGTTCAAAATCCACCTAGCTCAGCAATGAATGAGCCTCTGCATGTCTCTGTGATAGAGATCTCCAAAGATTCACAACCATTTAGCTGGGGGAATTTTTCCTTGCCTCAGTCCTAAGTGGCAGACTTCTTATTCTGAGATTGTGATCTCTAATTCTGGAATCCCCAGCCAGCATTTTGTCAGCATCTATCCCGTCAAGCTCCTTAAGAATCCTATATGTTTCAATGAGATCAACGCTCATTCCTCTAAACATTAGGGAACGCTGGCTTAAGCCCACTCAATGTCTCCTCAATGGATAATCCACTCATCCCAGGAATCAGTCTAACACACCTTCATTTTTCCACATCTAAGGCAAAAATATCCTTCCCGAGGAAAGGACACACAAAGTACACAAAAGGCCCCATACAATTGCAAAAAGGCTTCTTTACTTATATGCTCCAGCCCATTTTTAATAATTTTGAGCCATTCTATTCTGCTTTTCTATTGTCTTAACAAGGCAGATAATGTCAAATGTTTCCCAATATGGGGGATGGGGGATTGGGGGGGGGGGGTGGTGGGGGGGGTGGATCTTATGGAACCCACAATAAAATCAGGGAAAAATCTGTGTAAGCTGAGGCTCACACCATCCTGTGGTAGGTTATTACTTCTAATACTTAATGCCATGAATACTCATTAGTGTAAAACATTTTATAATTACGTTCTACCTTCACAGTAAAGTCAGCAGTGCTCGAGAATTTTGTGATATGCAGTTCACGTTCGTTTAAAGGTTGTGTATAATAGTCAGCTTTGTGCAGGTGTGCCTGAGGTCAGCGGTTTTCCTTGTTAAACTCTGCTGCACATGGGAGGGAGCAGTGGAATGGCAGCTTGCATGGAGGCTTAGGACTGGAAAGGGTGAGTCAGGTGTGAGAGGGAGGGCAATGAGTGCAGTGAGATCAGAGGCATGGAGGAGTGGGAGAGGGATCACAGGGAGGACAGAGGGTGGCTTCGGGGGCATGGAGGAGTAAACTGGGATTGACCTGACATCCTTGGTATGGTTTGGGGGTAGGGGTGCAGTGGGGAAGGTCAGTATTCTCCAAATGTGTCCATCTCAGGGTGTTGGTTGGTAGAGACCTTACCGGGCTTTGAGTTCAATAACAGCATTTTAGTCATCCCGCTGAAAGCGATCGTGGACAATGTCCTTCACAATGCAGAGAAAGGAGGGCCAGCTGAGTGTGCAAGTTCACTCATATCCCACAGAGTGGTGAGTACAGCACTGGACTCTAACATGAACATTCAATAAAAAGTGAACAAAATACACAACATCGTTTCTTCCACAATAAAGGAAATGCCCCTAACTCCCCTCTAACTATCAATGTGCGCCAATCATGAGGTGCGCGAGTACATTTAACTCTCTGACTAAATTAGTCTCAACAAATAATGATGGTGCACACATGAATAAAGTAAAACTAATGTAATGTGAAACATTTGCAAGTGAAATTTAAATTTGAAAAGACACCCATGCCATGTTTATGCTCTCAATGCGTCTTATGTTAATGGCAATGGAGTTGGGCAGGAAAGTTGTAGCTGTGAAAATGCACAACAAAAAAAAAAAAAGAACATTGGTTACAAATGCTGAAAAATTTGTCAAACATAATTTCCCTTTCATACATCCATGTTGACTGCCTGTTCATACTCTGATTTTCTAAGCGCCCTGTTACCTCGTCCCGAATAATTGATTCTAATATTTTCCTTACTACTGGTGTCACACTAACTGGTTTTCAGTTCCCTGTTTTCTCACTCCCTCCTTTCTTAAATTGCTAGGTGACATTTCCCACTTTCCAATTTGTGAGAACCATTCTAAAATCTAGGGAATTCTTGACGATCCCTATCAACACATCTTCCCATGGTTCACAGCAGTAGGTTTTGGGAAACTAGGAGACACTTGACAGTGTGTACAGAACTGAGTCTATTGTGATGACCTTTGATGCCAAAGCAGTAACAGTAAGGACAATTTTGTAATTATTTCAATGTTTTAGAAAACTGTAATTGCTTTTTTTTAAATTGAAAGGGACATTTAAGAGTTTGTATCAATTGTAAAAGGATCAATTGTAAATTTTCTTGGATAAGAAATATTGGTCCATGTGACCTGGCAACCCCCAACCTGGAAGGAGCACCAACTGAAAGGAAGTTAAAATATAGAAGCCATGTGGCCAGACATAAAGTTCTGCAGCAGGGTAAGAACAGAGAAGGGACATTTCTAAGGAGCTGTAGGTGTGTAATACAGTTAAAAAGGACAAAACATTGAAGAAAAGACTAGAGCAGAGATTGTGAATTGGACAATTTTACTGCTGTGACTTAGATTTTGCCAGAGCCAACCAAACTGTTCAATGGGGTTTGTTAAAGGTGAAGGATAAACGAGTCTCATGGGAATCTGTGCTATCAAGACTGCAGTGAACCTAGCTAAGGGGGTTCTGTAGGAGTGTGCAGTTTAGGTAATGACTGTCTCCAGGGAACTGGGTTGGAGATGAGCTGCAGTTTCAGGTGACTCGAGGACCAAATCCATTGACTGGGAAAAGTGAGAGGCCCTACGTATTGGAGGCAGAGATGAAACGACTAGGCTGAATCTTTTGCTCCCACCAGCAGCTGGGGGTGGGGCGAAGGAACTTAATTTGGTGAGAGGCAACCTGCCTGTTTCCTGATGGCGGGGTAAACTATTGGAATTTTGTTCTCCTGACTTTCAAGGCAGGATGAATATGGGTTGAGCTTTTCGATGAACAATGTTGGGAACACCTTTTGTATACCTTAGCATCTCATGCATGCTCATTAAAAGACCACCTCACCAGAATGAAGCCTCTCTTCCAAATTAAGTTCCCTGCCAGTGAGAATTTAGAACCTTCCGTTTTATGACAGTATATATATGTGGCGTGCACTTGGTGAGCTTCATCTCTTCCATAACTTTGAGGTCCATAGATGTTGAATTCTCCTTCCTGGGGACTGTTCATAAATTCACTCATATCGATGCTGTGCCGAGGCTGGACAAGGGAGATAGGTGAATGCTGAAAAGGGGTGGATGGGGGTAGGGTGGAAGGGTAGAATGAAGGCTGGATAGGGGAGGCAAGTTAATGGAGTAAGGGTGGGCGGAGTGCCCAGGGAAGATGAAGGGCAACATCAGAAGAAGGGGAAGGGAGGAGAACATTCAGAGAAGCGGAGGGTGAGTGTCTCCAGGGAAAGGGTGGGGCGGTGTCAGTGCTGTTGATGGTGGGGTCCTGGGGGGTGAACTCAGGGTACTGGTGATAGGACGGAACAGTCACAGCTAGAGGGGAGAGTGGCATGCAATACGGTGACAGGTCCAGGATGAGAGTCTGGAAGGTGAAAGTCTCATTGGGTGGGTCACGGAGGGAGACAAGACAAGTGGCTTGGATAACGGGAGGGGGCAGGGTCAGGGTGGGCATGGAGGTGGTAACAGGCTTTGGTTCTGAGGTGGAGGGAAGGCATGTGGAGGTGGATCGTGATAGGGAATGGGGAAGGTTCAATGGTGCCAGAGGGGAGAAGAATGGTGACATCGGGTGGGTCTATGGTAATGTGGAGGGGAAATTGTTGGGTGAAAGAGGGAGGGGAGGAGCTGGTGGAATGAATTTGAAAGGTGACGCATCTCATTTTTCCAAACTGACCTTGACCATGCAGTTAGTCAGTAAGTGAGAGGAGGGTTTTATCATGTGGGTTGAGTTCAAGGTCAGCATAAATGGCTGACTAAAGGGACATCCTGATAATTATGAGGCAACTAGATGTCAGTGAGCTCAGTTGTGTTCTCCTCTCTCTGGTAAAGCCCACATGGCCGCAGATTTGTTCCTAACTCAAGGGTCTCGTCAGACTGAGATCCCAGCAAGGTTTGGGCATGCCGTCCATTCTGTACCATTTGTCATTGGCTGCAGTCAGAGGCAAGTATGAAGGGAGGGAGGAAGGGAGGTGGATGCCACCATGGGGCACAGGGCTGTGGAGGGCAGCCAACTCGTGACTCCAAACCTCCATCCTCCCAGGTTAATGATGACTGACAAGGGATTATGCAGTTATTCTTTCTATGCTGCCAAGGCAATGGTCTCTCTATAGAGTCTCTAGGATAGTGGAGACAAGTGGAAAAGTGTCCACTTGAGACTTCTTGTACAAAGCTCTCAACACCCTGGTCAAAGAGCAATGTCTCCATGTGCATGCGTATATGAACGGGAGGAACAGCCATCTCTGGTACTCCAGGATGTCCTTTACTCTGGATGACTGCAGCTCCTACAACACTCAAGAAGTTTGACACCATCCAGGACAAAGCAGCCCACTTGATTGGCACCACATCCACAAACATTCATTCCCTCTACCACCAATGCACAGTAGCAGCAGTGTGATTTATCTACAAGATGCACTGCAGGAATTCACCAAGGCTCCTTAGACAGCACCTTCCAAACCCATGACTACTACCAGCTAGAAGGACAAGGGTAGCAGATAGATGGGAACACCTCCACCTGGAAGTTCCCCTCCAAGTCACTCACCATCATAACTTGGAAATATGTTGCTGTTCCTTCACTGTCACTGGGTCAAAATCCTGGAACTCCCTTCCTAACAGCACTGTGGGTCTATCTACACCTCATGGACTGCGGCGGTTCAAGAAGGCAGCTCACCATCACCTTCTCAAGGGCAACTAGGGATGGGAAATAAATGTTGGTCCAGCCAGCAAAGCCCAAATCCTGTGAATGAATCAAAAAAGAAACCTGGAAAGGATGGGGTGAGGATGCCACGTCTGGAGGCCAGGTGAAGGGCTTGGCACTTGCCTGCTGACTTAGAGATATAGGGAAACCTGTAAAGGAACACGCTGACTTAATGTATCACTTCAATTCATTCACACATCCCTTGAGGCAATGATGATGCAGGCTGAAGGCACCCCTGCCTTGGTAACGGCTTTCATCCAGAGATGGAGGGCCCATTGCACAGAGCCAGGAGCAGCAAGGGCCTGAGCAGCAAGAGGCAGCAGGCCTCTATAAAGTCAAGTGGCTGGTGAACGTGGGACACTGCAACGGCGAACATTGGCTCGACCGTGGGTGTATCTCCAGCAGTGCTCTTACCAAGAGATGAGCAAAAGACAATGCCGGAGGCCCCCTCATATGTCCCGGGATATGGTTGCTCACAGCTGCCATACAAGCTGCGGACGCAAGGAGTCTGTAGGAGTAACGCAGAGCTCCTGGCCTGCATTGAATAACCATCTGTCCAGGTGCCCTTTAAATATGGTGCCAAGATCTTCGACAGCATGAGGTAACGACAGGGTGGGTGACTTCCTGCCCATCTCACTGAGATTTGCCGAGCTCATGTATGCATAATTACTGAGCTGAAAAGCAGAAGATCGCATGTGTTCAGTGGGAAATTATACTGACTTTTCCACCCACCATCGGACTTAGCCTCCAGAATGAAGAGTTCTGCCCTGTGAGACTGCATGTGGTGCCACAGTTGTGGGGGGAGTGATGCAAATGCTTGTCATTTAATTAGATACTGTTTTTTCTGCTATTCCACGAGTGATTTATTGTTACTAATAACTGTAATTTGCCTGATCATTATCATCTTCAGTTCTCTGCCTGCAGACAGGTCTGACCCACAGCGCTGCGATCGCCACCATGGGTATGGCAAGGAGGCAGCTCCCGCATCCACTCCAGCCAGAAAGGGATTGAACCCTGTGCTGTTGGCACCAGTCTGATCCACACTGGCTGTGCAGCCAACTGAGCCAACCGACCCCTCCAAGCAGTCCAGGTTGCTGTGGCAACATATACTTTTACATGCATGTTGTAGTCTGGAGCTATGGATAATGATTGTAAAGGCTCAAATTTCTTTCCATCACATGGATGATCAGAAGTACCGGTTGAATTTCAACCTGTTTGGCAGAATTATGAACTTCCATAACTATCAAGTCTTGAAGTGCAAATTAAACTCTGAGCTTCTGGCTCAGAGGCAGGGACACTACCCACTGCACCACAAGACCTTAAACTTGCCTGTTATTTCATGTTTAATTTACATTGATTCTGATACATGTTGAATAATAAAAAGCAAAATGCTGTTGGCAATTTCTTAATTTGGAGTATGGTTAATTTAGTTATTTTGGTTTATGGTTCCTCCACAGGGTTTGTAACACAGCACAATGTTTGACTTAGATGTACACAGAGAACAATTTTTTGGTTTCTGTATCTCTCGAGCTCTCCAAATAACCATTGAAAACTACGTTCTTTTATACATCATATTTTTCCTACATCACCGATAAAATCTCTCGACATCTCTGCTCCCAAATCCTTTGAAGTCAGTCCATTCATATAAATAGTTGTAGTTGTTTGCCCAAAACTACTTCCTTCAAACAAGACTTCCTGAGGTAACTGTTCTTAACCTCTTTGAAGAACAGGCTTTATTAAATGTTAACTTCCTATATAAGACAGCCAGTGAGTTATCCACATCTGTTTATTACCCACACCTTTAAACTTGGCCCTTAAATCACTCATGGCTGACTTTATTACTGTCAAGTATTCCTTTGTATAAGTTCTTTACATATTAGAAGACAAGCCAGGCATTCCTCTCATCAAGTTTATCTTGGAAGACCCGTTGCTGCTAGATGCAAAGGAGTTCTACTATGAACCTTAGCTCCCCAAGATGGCCAACAAGCATCTCTCTAGGGTATCCAACAGGAAGTAAAGAACCTGCATTTATACTAATTAAAAATGCATTCATACTTGCCCTCTCTGGCCAATGGAGTACCTTTGTTGTGTAGTTACTGTTGTTATGTAGGCCTGAACACTACCAGTTTATGCACTACAAGTCCCCATAAACAGCAATGTGAGAAGTGACCATATATAGCTGATTATTTTAATTAATGTTGAATGAGGGATAAACATTGGCATAATTATAATATCTTGATGAATGAAAGCATTCATCGGAGTGTTGTGTTTGGATCATAAAAGCAAATCAAAATGCAGTCAAAGAGTTTTGGTGGTATAGCCAAACAAGTCTTTGGTAGATAATAGAAAATATTCCACTATTTTCAAAACGAATAAAAATTCCTTCCTTTCAGGAGTAAAATAAATGCCATATTATTGGCCTGAATCTTCCTACGTCCAGAGCAGCGAAATCTGGACTTAAGCCCATGTGTGTTGGGATCCTGCAGAAGTCGTGGTGCACACACATGCACTGTAATTGCCCGCGAAGTTTAAACTTCCAATGAGCTGATTTCTGCTGCCCGTGACCCTCCATGAACATCTCTAACTTTGAGCTCAGTGTCGGAGACTTGGGCCAGATATGCAGGACTTCTGGTTATTTACCCAGAAAATGTCACACTGGTTAATACCTGGTCTAACTCAATGGTTTGCCAGTGTAACTGAACTGAGCAACACAACCATCTGCTCAACCGCCATTCTCCTGATCTGACCACCTCCCCTACCGACTACCCCACCCGACCCGACCTTCTAGTTAACCCGATCACTCCCTGACCCGACTGCCCATCCTGCCCCTGCCACCCTCCTGTTCAACAACCCCCCAACATGACTGAATGCCCACTCGCCCACTCACTCACCCACGACCAAAGACTTGAGAACTTTAAAAAAAAACTTACCTGAATACAGTAACTAGTGCCGTAAAAGTAGGGTGTGTCCTCTCCTTCCATCCTACACTTGCTGGACATACCCTGGAGAGTGTGAACTGGCCCATTTCGGCTTTAGTCGAGATCAGAAGTCCCAGCTAAAAATGCCCAGTTCTGTCAGGGTGCAGGGAACTTTGTGGGCGGTGACAATGCACCAGACCTGGGTGGTTATCTACCATTGCACTCATATTTACTTCTTAAACAGTTAGGTTTATTTTACCAAAAATCAACTAAACCATGTACACTCCAAAATATGATGGCTTTAAACTATTTGCAAAAGATTACCCGCAAACTATTTTTTTTTTACTTCTAGCTTCTGATAAAAGAGGATGATCCCCTTTAGATCCTAGTTAGTGTTTCCTTACCAAAATTATGGTGCTCTCATTCTTCTATCAACACTGAAACAGCACTGTTGAGACAAATAAAACGTGCAACTGCAAATGGTATTCTAATGTGAAAGTATAATGAGACTGGCTTTACAGTCTCAAGCCTGCTGAATGAGATGTACAATGGGAAAGTGCTGTTGCTAAGAAACATAAGTGAACACACAAGTGGATTATTATGAACTGGCCAAAATTTGCTGTCAAAATAACACTGAAGCTCATGCAGTTTGCTGTTCTCCATGTGTAAATGGCATCAGCAATTTCAGACGAGGGGCAGAGGCACAGTTAGATGTGAATATCCTGAAGTTGCTGTCCCCAATGTGCCACATCACAAAAATGGCATCTCGCCCTTAGCTGCCCTTTATTATGTTTGCAACATTTTTTCCATTAAATTCGCCATGCAAATTAATGTCATTACCAGACTGCCAATCATCCTCTCTGGCACTTAAATCAATTGTTACAAGGTAGACAAAAGCAAAATATTGTGGATGCTGGAAATCTGAAACAAACACAGAAAATGCAGGAAAAACTCAGCAGGTCTAACAGCATCTGTGGAAAGAAAAGAGAGTTAACGTTTTGAGTCTGTATGGCTCTTAAGTCATACAGACTGGAAACGTTAACTCTGTTTTTCTCTCCACAGATGCTATTAGATCTGTTGAGTTTTTGAAGCATTTTCTGTTTTTATTACAAGAGTCTTATTCCTTCAGGTTTTGAATTTTTGAGGAGATTTTTAAAAAGTCAGTTTTTTTTGTCTTACTTTTCATTAGTCTCTTTTTGCTCGCTCTCTTATTCCAATCTTTCCTCCCCTCACTTTACTTTTCTCTTGGCACTTGTTTTGGCATTGAATTAACCCTCTCAATTCACCCATCTCCTTGGTCCTTCTGCCACCATTTATTTTCCAGTCCTTTTATTTAATTGGTTAATGCCTTGCTCACTCAGATCTCAGATGGCCACTGTCCCTCACTGTACCATTATCAGCTTGCAGATTATGCAAAAATATTTTGACCTGAAGAGTGCAAGGCCTAGCTGAAAGAGAGGCTAGATAGAGAGAAACTGTGAGCTCAGATGGGAGAGTTCATAATAAAGGGACATAATCTTAAAATTAGAGCTAAGCCATTCAGGGGTGATGTCAGGGAGCACTTAATCACACAGTGAAAATCTGGAACTCTCTCCCCCAAAAAGCTGTTGATGTTGAGTTCAATTAAAATTTCAAAACTGAGATTAATTGATTTTTATTATGCAAAGGTATAAAGGATTGCAGAAAGAAAATGTATAAATGAAGTTAAGATACAGATCAGCCATGATCCAATTGAATGGCAGAGCAGGCTTGAGGGGTTGAGTGACTTACTCATGTCTTTGATGAAGAATGTACTTGGTCATGATGTGATGTTGAAATGAAAGACATGGATGGAGAGTGCAATGCCAACTGCAAGGACATGAATTATGAAAGGCTGCACAAACTGCCAGGGATCATGATGAGCAGGGGAGTGACTGCTGGAAGTGAATTAAAGATTTCTGGCTAAGACCTAATCTCAGATGAGAGTGGCTGCTGACAGATTTTGCCTCACACAAAAGGGGCTTTTAGTTCTGCTTTGGCAGAATAAATCCCTCTTTTCTCCCCAATCAGCCTTGGCCAAAGGCCTCGGACAGGTAAAGAACAAACAGTGAATCACATCTTGAATTGTGCTCCATTGCTTAATTTCTAAATCGTAAAGTCAATCAATTTTTTTTGAAAGGTACAAGAAACATTTTTCTATAAATAAATGTGGAAAAAAATTATGAAATGTGAAATGGCCGTTTGATTCACTGAAATGTATGTGTTTTTAAGGGACTCTCCTGACTAATTGGGCTGTTTGTACTTTATATAAAACAAAAACTGCTTTTCCAGATCATTGGGAGACAGCTGACACCAATTTAAAGACACTTGCAAAGTATATGAGCTCTGCAGAGGAGAATAAAGCTCTCTTATATAACTGCTTCATCACATCACTTTCTGAATGCTTGCACTAACAAACCAGTACAGATTCCACAAACACATTGCATTCTCCCTAATTATAAGACCAAAAAAAACAAAAAGAGGAGGAGTAGACCATGCTGTGCCAAGAGGCTGCTCCGCCACTCAATATGATCATGGCTGACATCTGCCTCAGCTCAACTTTCCCACCTGCTTTCCATATCGCTGGCTTCGCTAAGAGAACAAAAATCTGTTGATCTCAACCTTAACTATATTCATTGATGGAGAATCCACAACCCACTGGGTTAGAGAATTCTATTGATTCACAATCCTTGAATAAAGAAGTTCCTCCTCAACTCAGTCTTAAATGATCGGTCCCTTTTCGTGAGACTGGGCCATTGTGTTCTAGATTCTTTAGCCAGGGGAAACATCCTCTCCAGTGTTGACCCTGCCCCTTCAGAATCTTGACTGTTTCAATGAGGTAACCTCTTATTTTTCTAAACTCTGGAGAATATTGACCAATTTACTCAGCCTCTCATCATAAGACAACCCTCTCACCTCTGACAAATTTGGTGGACTTTCAATGTACTGCCTCCAATGCAAATATATCCTTCCTTAAACATAGAGACCAAAACTGTGCACAGTACTCCAAATGTGGTCTCACCAAAGCCCAATATGATTGGAACAAACTTCCTTTTTCCAATCCCCTTGCAATAAATGACAAAATACAGTGTAATGCAATAAGCATCAGATACCACAAAGATTGTAATACTCCATGAGCAGTACTCTATAAACAGAGTGAGTTGATCTCAGTAGCTTGCGATGTCAGAATTCTGCTCTCTAGCTGAATCTCCATCACATTCTTCTACAGCATCAGGATCTCTCTCACTCCAGGTGCACCTGTTTTCTCAGTCAGACTCTCTATTAGTCATTCCCTAGCAGATGTCAATAATATTGTGACTCCTGGTTTCGCTTAATAACTACTCCACACACATCTAATTACAACCTAGTCTGTTGCATCTTAAATTTCAAGCCAATAATACCTCAACTACTATGGATCCCACTTCTAAAGCCAATCTTATCTGATTGCTACTAATGTGCTTTTATAAATGGATTCTTGAGAATTGACTAAGGATGATTTTCCCTTGCAAAATTGGTCAATGGAGAATCATGGATATAAACCAGTATTTTAGCACTCCATGGTACGATACACTACTTTAATATTGAGCTACAAGGAATTAAATGGTGGTAATTTATTGCATTTGGTGAGATGTTGGGTGTCCAGTGATGAACATAAAATGTTAAATGAAATGAATAACAGTGCTGAGCCACACCAATCAGGGCCTGAAATGGCAAAAGATGTTTTAATGTTTCAGCTATAGACACTTCAGGTTAACATGCAAAACGACAAGCCTAACTTTTATTAGTGGCCCTGTTATATATTCCCAATACATCGATCGGGGTGCTCAGTGCATTGGAGAGTCTCATATATATGCTGGAGAATTTTAAAATGTTATAATTATAACACAAAAACACAACAGGATTTCCACTGAAATGTCTGTGCTGCATAGTTAGGGAGCGGACCTATCTGCAGAGTTGCTGTGAAATTGTGCATTGGCCTGGTGAATAAAGGCACTTACTACAATAGTGCTATATTATACAGATCAGAAGATCACAGGTTTAATTCCAATTTTGCTGAAGTTCAGCCAGCAACAACTGCTTTTGGGTTGAAGGAGGAAGAAGAATGAGTATGTTGGGGTTGTGACTCACCATCCATGGATTTCTGCCAGAAGGGTAAATTTGTGGACACTGGCTATAAACAAGGTCAGGCCTTAACCTGTGATGTTTCTCCTCCCTCCAGCACCCTGCTGTTGAACAGTCTGTCAGCACTCGTTCCTCATGTGAGCCACATAAAGGCTGCTTCAGCATGCATTAGAGATTAGACTGTACGATGATCGATTATCAAGGCTCAACATGTTGAGTCTGGATAAGGTAGAAGAGCAATAGGGGCTAATAAGACCAATGACAAAATGACAAAAACTGCAGTTGTTTCTAGAAGATGGTTCTCTGCAGGATGGAACTGAAAAGCAGAGAAGTTATGGTGCAACTTGTATAGAATATTGGTTAGACCACACTTAGAGTACTGTGAACAGTTTTGGTCTCCATGTTATAAAAAGGATACAAAGGCACTTGAGAAGGTG
Organism: Carcharodon carcharias; assembly: GCF_017639515.1. Classification (NCBI taxonomy): domain Eukaryota; kingdom Metazoa; phylum Chordata; class Chondrichthyes; order Lamniformes; family Lamnidae; genus Carcharodon; species Carcharodon carcharias. Next base: position 79,912,222 of record NC_054471.1, read on the forward strand.
CAGAACAAATTTATACAGATATTACAAGAATTGAAATGTTACAATTGATGTATTTAGAAAGAGGCTGAAGCTCTTTTCTCTGGAAAAGAAAAGGCTGAGGGGTGACCTGATAGAGGTCTTTAAAATTATCAAAGGTTTGATGGCATGGACATTGTAGAATCGGACTCTCCTCAAACTGGGAAAGTTACAGACTAAAAAATCCAAACCCACGGATATGTCTTGACCTCATGTTTGTAACTATTAAATACAAAACCCCAGCTGCATCCAAAGGAACAGGGCTGGGCAGCAAGAGGTTAATTTGGACATTCAGTAAAAAGAGCAGTGGCTCATCAAGTGGATTTGGACATTGATAGATTATTATCAGAGTGTTTATGGTACCGTGGAAATGCCGTTACCTGCCGTTGACTAATGCTATTAATGATCTGATCATCCAACACAATGGCAGAATGTACAGGTTATCAATACAATACACTCAAAGAAGGGTAAAGCCACTAAGGTCTGTACCATAAGAGATGCAATGCCAGATTCCAGTACTATGACTGTTTCCTCTCAGGGAGAGGAATAGAGTCATTCAAACCTTCATCAACCCAGGAGCCAGGTACTGTTATTGTGTTGCCTGAAGTAGTAGGAGAATCGTTCATACAATGAGAACTGATATATTCATCTGATATCTATCTCCCATGGAAAAACCCTGTATTATTTCAACCAGCATGATTTGATCACATTCGTGGGACTACACGTGGAATAAACTAAGAGTGCTAACTGCCGGACATTAGAACAACAAGAACAATGTTTCGATACATCCAAGCTGAATTATTATAAAAAGAGTATATCAGAGTTTTTGCTGCAGTTGGACGAAGCGTCAGGGCAGGTCACCTTGACTTAGCGCCTACAATCAACACCGGGCAGACCAGCCACGTTGGGAATTGTAAGTGGTTTCAAACTGTAGTGATATTGGTCAGAGGGTTTGTAAGGTTCTGGGGTGAAAGCGTTGTGTTTTTGACAGTAATTCATAAGCCATGTCTCCGTAGTGATATTACTCTGAAGGTTAAGGAAGGCTTTGGGACAAGTGTTTTGCCTGCACTTTTTAAGTTTTAAACTGAGTCGTGGTGACTTCATGTTGTGTTCACCGGGAATTGGGATGTCAATTTCAGGCAGCTGGAGGTGGTTTTGTACTGAGGGTGGGTTGTTTTAATTTTGGGGTTTTCCTGTGTTATTTAAATTAATCGTAGAAGTATCTGTATTAGTGTCATTAGTAGATTCAATAAACATCAAAATTTTGGTTGAGCCAAACACTGGCCAGGGTTTTCCATGCCCGCTGGTGTCAGGCATGTTCGGTGGCATGAGACAATATGATGCAATTGGCATAGGGACGTGAGAATAAGGGAAGTAAACATGTGGCTAAAGGAGTGGTGTGGGAAAGAGGGGTTCCACTTCATGGGGCACTGGCATCAGTATTGGAATAGGAGGGATCTGTACCGTTGGGACAGTCTCCACCTGAACCGATCTGGGACCAATGTTCTAGCAAAAAGGCTAAATAGGGTGGTCAACAGGATTTTAAACTAGAAAGTTGGGAGGGGGGGGGGGAAGAAAGAGGGAAGGGTAAAACTCCAAGAAGTGTAACTAATGGGAAACAAAGCAGCAGGTTAGCGTGTGGGGGTGGATTCAACTTCATGGAAAATTATGAAAAAACTGAAAAGGAAAGAGAGAGCCCAGGAGAGGTTATTAAAGTCTCCAGAACACAAAATAGGACAGTGTTTGGAAAGAGCTAGGAATCTAACTTCAAGCACATCAGATAAAGGGATGACAATGAGAAGGGGGACAGAAATTACAGGACTGAAGGTGTTGTATCTGAATGCACGAATGTATACGAAATAAGGTAAATGAGCTTGTGGTGCAGACTGAAATTGGCAGGTATGATGTGGTGGGCATCACGGAGACATGGCTGCAAGGGGATCAGGACTGGGAGCTAAATATCCAAGGATATACATCCTATTGAAAAGATAGGCAGGTTGGCAGCAGGGGTGGGGTTGCTTTGTTGGTAAGAAATTAAATTAAATCGATAGCAAGAAACGATGTAGGGTTGGATGATGTAGAATCTGTGTGGATAGAGTTGAGGAACTGCAAAGGTAATAAAACCATAATGGGAGTTATGTACAGGCCTCCGAACAGTAGTCAGGATGTGGGGCACAAGGTACACCAGGAGATAGAAAAGGTGTGTAAGAAAGGCAAGGTTACAGTGATCATGGGGGATTTCAATAAGCAGGTAGACTGGGAAAATCAGGTTGGTAGTGGATCCCAAGAAAAGGAATTTGTGGAATGTCTACGAGATGGCTTTTTGGAGCAGCTTGTGGTGGAGCCCACTAGGGAACAGGCAATTCTAGATTTAGTAATGTGTAATGAGGCAGATTTGATAAGGGAGCTTAAGGTGAAGGAACCCTTAGGAGGAAGTGACCATAAGATGCTAGAATTTAGCCTGCAATTTGAGAGGAAAAAGCTGGGATCAGATGTAACGGTATTACAGTTGAATAAAGGTAACCACGGAGACATGAGGGAGGAGCTGGCCAGATTTGACTGGGAGATGAGCCTAGCGGGAAAGACAGTGGAACAGCAATGGCAGGAGTTTCTGGCAGTAATTTGGGAGACACAGCAAAAATTCATCCCTAGGAAGAAGCATACTAAAGGGAGGACAAGGCAGCCATGGTTGACAAGGGAAGTCAGGGACATTATAAAAGCTAAAGAGAAAGCATACAATGCGGCAAAGGGCAGTGGGAAACCAGGGCATTGGGAAGCCTACAAAGACCAACAGGGCACAACTAAAAAAGAAATAAGGAGGGAGAAGATTAAATATGAGGATAAACTAGCCAGTAATATAAAAGAAGACTGCAAGAGTTTTTTTTAGATATATAAAAGGGTAAGACAGAGGCAAAAATGGACATTGGGCCACTGGAAAATGACTCTGGAGAAGTAATAATGGGGAACAAAGAAATGGCGGAGGAACTAAATAGGTACTTTGTGCCAGTCTTCACCTAGGAAGACACGAGTAACATCCCCAAAATTCAAGAGAGTCAGGGGGCAGAGGTGAGTATGGTGGCCACTACTAAGGAGAAGGTGCTAGGAAAACTGAAAGGTCTGAAGGTGGATTAATCACCTGGACCAGATGGATTACGCCCCAGAGTTCTGAAAGAGATAGCTTAAGAGATAGTGGAGGCGTTAGTGGTGATCTTTCAGGAATCACTGGAGTCAGGGAGGGTACCAGAGGACTGGAAAATTGCTAATGTAACCCCCCTGTTTAAGAAGGGAGTGAGGTAAAAGATGGGAATTTACAAGCCGATTAGCCTGACCTCAATCGTTGGTAAGATTTTAGAGTCCATTATTAAGGATGAGATTTCAGAATACTTGGAAGTGCATGGTAAAATAAGGCAAAGTCAGCATGGTTTCATCAAGGGGAGGTCATGCCTGACAAATCTGTTTGAATTCTTTGAGGAGGTAACGAGCAGGTTAGACAAAGGAGAGCACTTGGACTTCCAGAAGGTCTTTGACAAGGTGCCACACAGGAGGCTGCTCAGAAAGATAAGAGCCCATTGTATTAGAGGCAGGGTACTAGCATGGATAGAAGATTGGCTGTCTGGCAGGAGACAGAGTGGGGATAAGGGGGTCCTTCTCAGGATGGCGGCTGGTGACTAGTGGAGTTCCGCAAGGGTCAATGTTGGGACCACAACTTTTCACTTTATAGAGTAATGATCTAGATGAAGGAACTGAGGGCATTCTGGATAAGTTTGCAGATGATACAAAGATAGGTGGAGGGACAGGTAGTATTGAGGAGACGGGGAGACTACAGAAGGACTTAGACAGGTTAGGAGAATGGGCAAAGAAGTGGCAGATGAAATACAATGTGGGGAAGTGTGAGGTCATGCACTTTGCTAAGAAGAATAGAGGCATAGACTATTTTCTAAGTGGGGAGAGAATTCAGAAATCTGGAGTGCAAAGGGACTTGGGAGTCCTAGTTCAGGATTCTCTTAAGGTTAACTTGCAGGTTGAGTCGGTAGTTAGGAAGGCAAATGCAATGTTGGCATTTATTTTTGAGAGGACTAGAATATAAAAGCAGGGATGTGCTGCTGAGGCTTTATAAAGCTCTGGTCAGACCAAATTTAGAAAATTGTGAGCAATTTTGGGCCCCATATCTCAGGAAGGATGTGCTGGCCCTGGAGAGGATCCAGAGGAGGTTCATGAGAATGATCCCAGGAATGAAAGGCTTAACACATGAGGAACGTTTGAGGACTCTGGGTCTATACTCGATGGAGTTTAGAAGGATGAGGGGGAGATCTGATTGAAACTTACAGAATACCGAAAGGCCTGGATAGAGTGGCCGTGGGGAAGATGTTTCCATTAGTAGGACAGACCAGGACCCAAGGGCACAGCCTCAGTGTAAAGGGAAGATCTTTTAGAAAAGAGATGAGGAGAAATTTCTTTAGCCAGAGAGTGGTGAATCTATGGAATCATTGCCACAGAAGGCTGTGGAGGCCAGGTCATTGAGTGTATTTAAGACCGAGATAGATAGGTTTCTCAACCCCATTCTCCTGCCTTCTCCCTGTAATCTTTGATCCCCTTACCAATCAAGAACCTATCAGTCATGATTGAATGGCGGAGCAGACTCGATGGGCCAAATGGTCTAAAATCTGCTCCTATGTCTTATGGTCTAATTGGTTTCACGACCACACGAAACCAGATTGCGATCATCCACTCAGCCCTCCGATGGTGGGCCACATTTCCCGCCACAGGGAATCTCATCGTAATGCTTCTGCATTATCGTTATAAGGCCAGCCTGCCGGACACATTCCCACCACCACACCCCCCACTCCCCGATCGTCCACACATGCCAACGGGAAAACACGTTAACGTGTATCACAACAGCACATAAGCGACGTACACCTGGCAGGTTACACTTTTCTCGAGACTTCGAGGTGTGTTTGCCTAACTTGCTTTGGGCAGCACTCGCAGTCAACAGTGCCAGGCTTCATAGACAGCATCACATCACTTTTAGGAGGGCTCACAGATAGATGTCTATCTACAGGATCAGCCATTTGTGGGGCAAGTTCTTGCTTGGGGAAGAAGGAGAAGTGGCCTCAGGCAAGGGAAGAGGCTGCAAGATGAGAGCTGTACTGGGGAAGGAGAGCATCCCAGGGTGCGTGTGGGGACACGTGCTGATCTGTGCAAGCGGCCTCAAAATGGTAAGGGCTGAGGATGCAGCCTCCAGAGGAGATGAGGCCACATGGACATGTGAGGGTATGGGTGGTAATGTCTCTTGAGCTGGCAGTGAGCGAGATGCCAGTGAATGTGTAATGGGCTTGAGTGTGAGAGTTTAAAGTGATGAGGTGGTTGCCTTACCCCGGCGGCACAGATGAGATCATTCATCCTCTGTCTGCATTGGTGGTCAACCTCTTAAGTGCAACTTTGGCACTGCACTGGCCACAGCTGCCATTACCTACCAAGCCAGAGTGGTAATGTAGCTGCACCTCCTGTGGCCAGAGCGGCCATAGAGGACATCATAACAGACCTCCACGGCATCCAAAAGACTCGAAGGTTGCAGCCTTTTTGCCTTTCGGGGCCATGTCTTCTTTGCTGCCGTCCTGGGCACAGCTATACTTTAAATGTGGTGCTTGGTGTGATGAAGCGGTGAGCTGACGGCCTGGCCCATCTGCCATGGAAATGGCATGTTTCCTGGGAATGCATAAGTAATGCGGTGGGTTTGGGATGATGCAGCATGAAAAGCCGCCATCGCGGCTCCAGCAGGTAAAACATCTTTCTGTCTGCCTGCTACCACACTTAGTGCAAATCTGGGACAATTCTGTCTTGTGTCTGTGTAATTTTGTTCCTTAAAAATCCTGAAGTCCAAGAACCGTTTAAAAGGGGCTAATGAGAACCCTGACAACATGGAGAAAATGTATCCATTATGGGGATACCAGAACAAGGGGCATACCATTAAGATATATAATAATCTAATAAATCCAATAAGGATTTCAGGAGAAACTTCTTTACACAGAGCAGTTAGAATGTGGTACTTGCTACTCAAGCAGTGGTTAAGATGAATATCATACATTTAAAGGGAAGCTAGATATGTTGATAATGGAGGAAGGAATAAAAGGATGTGTGATACGGTTAGATGATGAGAGTGGGAGGAGCATAAAACGGAAAGGAACCAGTTGGGCTGAATAGCCCGTCTCTGTGTTGTACATTCTGTGTAATATTAATAATCTAGAAGAGAAAATGGTGGACGTTGGCCCAGATTAGGTGCAACATTTGTACAAACTGCATCCCTTTACTTTCTCCAGCCTTTCCAGACCGACTCATGGAACATATATTCAATAAAAATAGCAACATTTGAAACACGTTTTCTGAAATGTGCCAAAAAAAACCTATAAGCTGACGTTATTGGTTTTCTGTTACATTTTGAATTACTTTGAGTCCATGGGGGTAATTTTCAGAATTCCTGCTCCCAGAGAGCCATCACGCTTGACGGAGGCACATATTGGAAATTTGGTACGTGCTGTGCACAATTTTCCAACCGTTTAACATTAATAGCCATGAGATTGTGCGCAACTTGCTGGCTGAATTTCCAATTGCCCTTCAGGTGGGTCAGGCTCCCCTCCAGGAGTGAGAAAGCAGAAAATGACCCATTATGTTTAGAAACAAAATATATTCAAATACTCCAGAAATCTGCCTTCTTTTCAATAGCTCTAACTGCTTCATAACTTGTAATGAGCCAGAGATTCTGTGGCTTGATTTGTTCTTTTTTGCTTCAGTCATCTTGTTCAGATCTTGAACACTGTCTTGCCCAGTGTCCGTTGATTGCCTCCACAGGAAAGCTATGTTACTTGCCATGACTGAAGAAAGAAATAATCGCAAACCAATAAAACATCTGCTTGGGCGTTTAGGCATTTGATCTCAAATAGTTGGCTTATTTATCAATGCTATTGTATTCCAATGTTTGGAGTACAAAAATGCATAGATACTCTGATAGTAACTTGGCATTTCAGTGAACATCCATGTGACTTTTCTGTTACTATTATTATTAATTAATAATTGCAGGCAAGTGAATCAAAAAATTGACTTTTAGACTGAGAAGCAGAGAAAAAAATAGTTTCCACTGGCTCTTCATCTGGTTCCAAAAGTTTTTCAGATCACAAGATTGCGTGAAAGGTCAGATTTCCCTGCAAATTTGTGCCTTGTTAATGGCATATCTCAGCCAATTATTATGGTGGCAGAAATTTCAGGAAATTATGGAGTGAATAACTTATGCCATAATTTCCCATGACCTTCGAGTCTTCTTGTTGATTTCCTCACTGAAACAGTTAATAAAGCTCTGCCCTGCACCTTAAAATCAATGGTGTATGGAAATTTGCTGAATTAATGCTACTTTGATTAGCACTGACAGGCCATTACTGAAAAGCACTGATGGGTTACTGATTGATGCTAGACGGACAGAACGAGTAAAGAAATTGCTCAGAGGGTTGCTGGTATCTGGGCAAGGTCTTTACTTTCCAATAAACTTAGTAAGTTTAATGTCTCAATCTTAGAAGAATCCTTGAGGGTAACATCTTTATTGTCTTGTTCCAGAAGCTTGACTGAAATCTTCAATCTCAGTTAAGTCATAAAAGTAAGTGTTTTAACAGCCAAGCTCAAACACAAAAGAATCATTCCTCAATTGATATTTAAATTTCACCAAAATGGTAATCCCTTTCTTTAGAAACTGACTACTGTTACAGACCCTCACCAGATTGGCTGACAGGATAAATCAGTTGCAAAAAAGGTGGAAACACAAATACTTTCTTTGAACTTACCTGAGGAAAGTTAAGACCAATTCAGAGGAACATAGGACTTAAGCCATTCAGCCCTTCGAGCCTTCTCCGCCATTCAATAAGGTCATGGCTGATCTGGTTGTGTCTCAACTCCATTTTGCTTTATGACCCCCATGATCCTCAATTCCCTGTCTATCAAAAATCTGTTTAACAATACTTTGAAAAAATTCAATGACCCAGCCTCCACCACTTTCTGGGGAGGAGAATTTCACATACTAACAACCCTTGGAGAGAACGTTTTTCCTCATCCCTGTCTTAAACGGTAGACCCCTTGCTCTTAAACCATGTCCCCTGGTTCCAGTCTGTTTCACAAGTGGAAACATGCTCCTGGTATCTACCCTATCAAATCCCCTCAGGATCTTATATTTTTCAATAAGATCACCTGTCATTCTTTTAAACTCCAATGGCTATGGGCTCAACCTGTCCAACCTTTCTCATAAGATAAGCCCATCATCCCAGAAATGAGTTGAGTGAATCTTCTCTGAACTGCTTCTAAATGCAATTGTATCTTTTTTCAAATGAGGAGACCAAAACTGTACATAGTATTCCAGATGTGGTCTCACCAATGCCCTATACAGCTGCAGTAAAACTTCCCGATTTTCATTCCCTTTGTGCTAAGTGCCAACATTCCATTTGTCTTACTAATCACTTGCTATACTTGCATTCTAACTTTCAATGATTCATGTGGCAACCAGATTCCTCTGTATTACTGAGTTCTGCAATTTCTCTCCGTTTAAATGGTATACTACTAATTGTATAGTGTATAAGTGACAGGAAAAAGATGATTCAAATGACTAGGCTGTTTGCATATTTTTGATTGGTAACACAATTACAATCAACAGAAGAACGATTTAGACTTCAAATTGTCTGCATGCCTTAGACTTTGTTAATAGTAGTTCAAGATGTAGCTATTAATAGTGTACCGATGGTCTATTGATGTAACTGTGAATAGTGTATTGATTGTCTATTAATGTAACTGCGAATGGCGTATTGATCATATTGATGGTGTTATGAATAGTGCAGGCCAATTGCTTTTACCAAATATGGTAGGAGAAATCTTGGATACCAAAGCTAATTTGGATCAAATCACTTAAGGTTTGCAAGACCAAGAGAAAGAAGCAGGATCTATCTGGAGGGAGGTACCACGTCATGATTCTTCTATTGCAGCTGGGCAGACTTGAACTAAGTAACTAACAACTATCACCAGTAAACTGGATGAAATCTATACACTATATATACTAATCACCTCCATTAATATTAATTTCTTCAATCTAATTTAAAACTAATCTATTTAAACTCTGATCAATGGAGGTAAAGGAGATTTCCTAAACAGGAAGTTAGGAAATTGTTTCACTCTTTTCTTTTTCATGGAAGTCTAACCTATTGCTCCATCTGCACCCAGTGTATCAGATATTGGCTGACCTGTTTGTGATACCCTGCAGTCTATCCTAGTGCGTTCTCCAGAAAATTGTGGTGCAGCTTTGACCAAAGGGTCCAACTGGTGATGGTCGGAGTCAAATGCACCATCCCTGGAAACCTGGGGCTAAATTAAGAACTGAATAAGGACGTTGAAAGTCCAACAATGAGAGAAATCCTCCTGTTGGATCAGACTGAGTTCTTTGATCCTATTGTGCACATCAGCTCAACAATCTAATCTCCCAAGGACCAGTTCTGTACACAACCAGGGTGATTCCCTGCTCCTGAAAATGTCAAGAGGATCTAAACACCAGCACATCTCTATTGCTCAGCTTTCTGTGAATATTTCCCCCATTTTCACAGTGAGAAAGACACCATCAATTGTTCATGGAATGTTTGATCACCATAGTCTATCCCGAACCAACAATGCATTCCTAACTAAACATTTGCTTGTTTCCTTTCTGAAGGCATTAGCCAATCTAATGTTGATTACTGGGATTCCAGCTTTGTTTGAAATTCGCAAGATAAAGTCCTAGAACTTGATAACATAAGAGATGATGGGCTAAATTTAGTGCCCTTCTCTGTTGCGAGTTTGGTGGCGGGGGACCATTTAATCAGTCAGGAAGGTGTCTGGTAGAGGCCCCGCCATCTGCATGCCTCCACTCTGCTCAAGTCCATCTATGGTGGAAAGGCCTTCCAGTCCCTTCCTCAACTGATGCAATTAAGTGGGGAATTAATACCCACCTAAGGGCCTCATGCTATGGCTACTGGTATTAACCTAAACTTAGGGGACTCACCATATGGGGAGCATGACAAATATATGGGCCATATTTGAAACCACAGAATCTAGTACATACAAAGGGTCATATTGCTACTGCCCTTAAATTCTGCAGCTCTAAGAACAGATATGGAAAGTAGAAGTAATAAACTCCTGTTCATTGAGGACTTCAAAGTCTGCTTAGAGGATGGCTCAATAGCATCAAAACCATAGTAAAACCTGATGACAATCTGAGATTTCTAGCATGGATATCGTTCCTTTCAAAGCTTAGCAACATACGTTCTTACACTCTGCCGATTCCTTTTGGTGGGCACAGAGCCCATTCAAGAAGCACAACTAATTCATTTGAAAGGAGCAGCAGCAATGGGACCACATTGATATTTTGAGCAACATAAACACACACAAAGGCTGCACCATATTTATGGCAACTGTTCATTGAACTCAAAGTAATCTTGTGTCACTAGAGATGGATGAAAGTGAAGATTACCAACAGTATGTGACAGAACTTGAACTGTGCTTGCATACGTGTTGACAATGTGAGTTTGTTATTGGTTGTCAATTCTTCAGGTCCCAGGAGAATGTTGGTAATTTCAATCTTACATTCAAGCTGGCTGGTTCGGAAGTAATGGTTAACACCATCCTGATTGATGTGAACTCAGCCATAGGCAACATTAGTACAGTTACAGGAAATAGTTGTTTCGGCATAAGTTAGAACACGTCCTACGTCAGCTCCCAGGATGACAATTCCTCAATTCCAAAACTCTCATCATTGTTTTCAAATCACTGCATGCCCTCGCCCCTCTCTGTCTCTGCGGCCTTTGTCAGCCTTACAACCCTCAGATCTCTGTGCTCCTCCAATTTTGGCCTCCTGCACATTCCTGATTTTTAGTACTTCACCATTGACAGGTGCGCTTTCAGTTTGATAGGCCCTAAGGTCTAAAAGTTCTTCACAACAGCTCTCTGTCTTTCTACCTTTCTCTCCTCCTCTAAGATGGTGCTTAAAATCAGCCCCTTTGACTAAGCTTTCGGACACCTTTCTGAATATTGCCTGATGCAACTGATCAGCAACAAATTTTGCTTGATAATTGAGGAATGCCAGAAAAACTGAAAGTATTGAAGGATGTTGCTATTTTATGATAATTCAGATCAAGTTTATCAAACTGTGCATGTTACATGAAAGACAACTTCAGTAAAGCACAGCCTTTGCACTTTGTGATCCCAAAGGGACATGCCAATTCACATAGTTACACATAAGCTGCAGATTAATACAGTGGGCCATAACTTCTGAGCTCCCCAGCGTTGTTTTGTGGTGGGGGTGGGGGGGAGGCGGGGGGTGGGGGGCGTGGTGAGAGGGCAGGGGGGTTACTCAAAATGTGCTGGGGAATCCCCTTCGGAAGTTCCCAGGTAATGTTTGCAAGACAATTAGCCGGTAAGTGCAAACTTTCCCTGGACAATTGTGCTGCACTGGAAAACATCCAAAAATATGATTTAAATCGCAAACTTCAGATGGTTCCCACTGTATTACACCGAAAGTTACCTAGAAGAACTTGGAAGAATTAAAACCTCTTCTGACTTCTGGGAAACTATTGCACAGACTCACATAGGACTCTCCACACACCACCACACCCCCTCCAACTCTCCCATCCCCCAGGGGTCTCCCCCAACCCCTCCCACTGGAACTTCCCCAACCCCCCCCCCCGCAAACAGGACTCTCCATCTCCCCTCCAGCCAGAAACCCGATATCTCAGGGGTCCCTCTCCAACCCCCAACTCCCTCTCCATTGGACACCATCTCCCCCCCATCACCCATGGGAACTCCTTCCCCTTCCACACCAGGCCCGACTCTTTGCCTGACTGCAGTCTCCCACAACCCCCCTGAAGCCCGACCCGTGCTCCCCATTGCCTGACCTAATCCAACCACCTGCCACCGAGGCCAGAACCACATTTCCCACCAACCCCCACCCAAGGCCTGACTCCCCACCCCACCCCCCGAGTTCTCTTCCATGTAAGATGGATAAGCCTTGATCTGAATTACCACAAAATAGCAACATCCTTCAATACCTTCAGTTTTTCTGGCATTCCTTACTTATCAAGCAAAATTTGTCACTGATCAGTCACATAAGGCCATATTCAGAAAGGTGTCCAAAAGCTTAGTCAAAGGGGCTGATAACCTCGAGGCCCGAGTGCCCAAATCCACCATCCTCAGGCACAGCTCCCCCACCTAAACCACCACTGCTGCCCTCAGGCCCGACACTCCTTATCTCCCAACCCCACACACATACACAGCTTATACACTTGCCTTATCCCTGGCCTGTCATGGACCTTTAAACTTACTTGCTTTACAGCAAGGGGCAAGGCTTCTTTCCCTTCGACAAAGCTGCACTCAACGCTGGGCCCCGGGGATGTGCTGCACTATCCGGATCTCGCCTGGCCCGAGTTGGAAGGTCGGGCAAGACAGAAATTGGGATTAGAGTGGCAATCCAATGTTGATTACCCCTCCAAGGAAGTATAGGCCCATTGTGGATTGTATGGTATAATTACTTAACATGACAGATCCGTTGTCTTACCATAGACAGCACCATAGGAAACCTACTACCAGTATCAGCAGTAATCTATTTGTACAGCAGCAAATTCTATAGATTTTTAGTTCTAAATATCTTAACAGATCATAGCATAAACATTACAGAAGAGACAATTAGTTTACTGTTCAATTTTTATAATGTGCTGGATAATTTTCCTGCTTGGTATCTTACTGTTCCTACATGTGCACCAGAGAATTGAATGTCATTCATTTTCAAAACGTATATTATTTCTAGCATAATATTTACAAAAAGTTCCTCTATGCATCTCAGATGCTTAACATTTTACTTTTTTTTTTAAATATACATCAAACTTCGCATTTCATCTCAATTAAACCATGAAACCTTAAGTCATATTCTGAGGGAGCTTGATAGGGTAGGTGCTGAAAGGCTGTTTCTGCTGGTTGGGGAGTCTAAAACACAGGGACACAGTCTCAAGATAAGGGGCCAATCATTTAGGACTGAGATGAGGAGAAATTACTTCACATAAAGGGTTGTGAATCTTGGAATTCTCTGGCCCAGAGGGTTGTTAATGCTCTATTGTTGAATACATTTAAGGCTGGATAGACAGATTTTTGGTGTCTCAGGGAAAGAACAGATATGAGGAGTGGGCAGGAAATTGAAGCCTAAGACCAATCATGACTCTACTGAATGGAGCAGGCTCCATGAGCCATATGGTCTACTCCTGCTCTTATTTCTTGTGCTCATGTTCATTCGTTTTTGATAATGCCAGTATTGCCGCTCTTGATAATTACAGCAAAAGTTGGAAGTTTTGATTCATAACAATCACATGAAGGTGATTGTAACTGTTGGAGGCCAATCAAGTCAGCCCCAGGACATCTCTGCAGGCGTTTCTCAGGAAGTGTCCTTGGAAAAATTAGTTTCAGCTACTTCATCAACAACCCTTCCTCCACCATAAGGTCAGAAGTAGACTGTTCACTAATGATTGCACAATGTTCAGCTCACCATGATCCCCGTAGACACCGATAACTTTTAAAAACAGATTTGAATTCCCTGGTAATTAAAACAGAAAATGCTGGAAAAAAAATCTCAGCAGTTTGACAGCACGAAAGAAAGGTCTGTGATAAGGTGGAACGCAGGGAAGATTGAAAGACAGGAGAGTCAGTCTTCCAGGGCCAAAGGGAATAGAGATGGGGCAAGAAAAGAAAGAAAGTAACAAAAGACATGCCGAGAGCTGGTGTGCTGCTGGCTGGAAGAAAAAAAATAAAACAAGCAGAGAAAAGGAAACAAAATGTTTCAGAATTTATGGTCTGAAATTGTTGAACTCAGTGTTTAGTCCATCAGACTGTAAAGTGCCTAACTGAAAGATGAGATGTTGTTCCTGAAGCTTACGTTCAGCTTCACTGAGGCAGTGCAGCAGGCCAAGGCCAGAGATGTCAGAGCAAGGTTGAGAATTAAAATGGCAGGCCATCGGAAGCCTTTTTGTCCTTGGCCCTCCCACCTATTGTCCAAAACCCATCACATCTCTAACTTTTCCCAGTTCAGATGAAAGGCCCTCTGTCTGAAACATGGGGTGTAATTTTACAGCCCGTCCTGGAAGCCGTTTGAAACTCCATTGACTTCAGCGGGACCAGAAAATCCTGCCAGCAGGAGGGGCTGTAAAATTCCGCCCATTTACTCTGTTCCTCACTCTATATAGGTGCTGCCTAACCTGCTGAGCTTTTTCCGGCATTTTCTGTTTTTATTTCAGATTTCCAGCATCCACAGTATCTTACTTTTCGATTTGAATTCCCAGCGACAGACTTAAAGGATCACAAGGCAAGGTTTCACATTTTAAGACTTTTACTGTAACAAACACTTAGATTAACATCTACCAGACATTACTTAGTAAGCAACTAATACATTAAACTACAGAAAAGATATTCCTTCTAGTTTCTTAACACGACTGATAACCCCTCGCCATGTTTATACATTATGCTGCACTCTCAGCTGAACTGTAATCTTGTCTTTCCTACCAGAATTTCCACAGGCTCTCTTCTCCCTGTTACAGCAGGACAAGTTTTCCAGAGTCTTTTCAAAATTCCCTTTATTCAGTCCTCCTGAGCATACCCGAATGGACTTCCAGCAGCAAGATACTGCCTGGCGACTTCTCACTCTTTAAGTCTCTATTGGGTCCATCTCTTTAAATGGGGAATCCGTTCTCAGCAGCATTCTGCTCTCACATGCATAGCTTCCCTGTGCCTTCACCCCACAACATCTCACTTTGTTTCCAGCATCTCTGAACCTGACTGAGAGTTTGCACAAATGCCCCTAGCAAGGCCAGCTGTCTTAGTCTCCTAGTGTTAAATCTGGCACTTGGATTTTAATAGGACTTGACCTGAGACCTTGGTGCCCATGGCAACCATGTCACATTAGTTTATCACTGGGCAGAACTCGTAGGAGGTCACTTGCTCTATTTGACCTTGAATTAAGAGACAGTTTAAAACATAACCATCTTAAAAATCCTCACATTTCTAACAAGCTTTACTCACACTTCATTGGATGATGAACAGTCTGTACCTCCAAGTTGCAAGACCTGGTAAACATCCAGGCTTAGGTTGATAATTGGCAAGTGACATTTGCATCAAACAAGTGCCAGGCATCTCAAACAAGAGATGTGTTTGGTGGTGGCATCATGCTGGAATAGATGTAAATGACAGAAGATGAATGCAGAGGCTGGTGGGGTAAAGATTGAGGACCAGAGGGACCCTATCATGGTTCTGGAAGGGAGAGGAAGGTGTGAGGGCAGATGCGCGGGAGATGGGTTGGACACCGTTGAGGGCCCTGTCAACCATAGTGGGGGGGCGGGGGGAAACCTCGGTTAAGGAAAGAGGAAGACAGTCAGAAGCACCGTTTTGGAAAGTAGCATCAACAGAACAGATGTGACGGATGTGAAGATTGGGATGGTGAGTGAGTGGGATCATGTCCTTACAGAAAGCAGGGTGTGAGGAGATGTAGGAGTTTGTGGGCTTGTAATGTATATTGCTGGACAGTCTATCACAGTAATGGAGACAGAGAGGTCAAGGAAGGGAAGTATTGGAGTTAACCCATGTGAAGGTGATAGGGGGTGGAAATTGGAAGTAAAATTGATACGTTTTTCCAGGTCCAGACATTTCCCTTGGTATTTAATGCCATCAACAACCTGGGATTCACCATTGAACAGAGACTCAATTGGAAAAGCTTGGACACGAGAGTTGATCAGTGGATGGGTATCCTGTAGTGGGTAGTTTATGTCCTTCAGGTTACTGCCTGAAGCCCTCTCACCCCTACAAAGCACAATCAGGGGCAGAAATTTCCCCCCATCAATGGGTGGGGGGAGAGATGTTCAGGAGCAGGTGTGCGCAGGCACGCCTCCGATCGGTGCCCCCGATCAGGGACGTGCCGCCATTTTTATTTGGCCGGGCCAATTAAGGCCCGCCCAGCGTGACGTCCACCAGAAAGTGCTATGTGCTCCCTGTGTGACAGGGGTGAAGGGGGGGGGATTCCCTAAACCAAGAGGGTCTTCTTTCGTGCATGCCTCAGAGAGTGCTGCCTCAGAGAGATTGACGCCAAATTCAAAAATGTTAAAAATAGGAAAATAAAATTTCTCTGACATGGCCCCTCATATGACACTGTCACATGAGTTGGGACATGTCCACACTTTTAGTTAAACTTTTATTAAATTTTTAAAAACCTACAACCTACATGAAACCTCAATCCGACCGTGAATGAGGTTTTATTCTTTTTCTGAAGCCCGCCAGGGCTCCTGGCCTGCCCGCCAACCTTAAGGTTAGATGGGCAGGTCCTTTAGCTACTGCAATTACTTTTTAAATGGCCTCAATTGGCCATTGACAGGTTGGCGGGCGCATAGCTGATTCGGCTGCATCCCCGCCAACCTGAAAATTGAAATGACGCAGGGTAACGTTGGGAGTTCTGCCCAATGTCACCCCGTATAATTTTACAACCCCACCCCCTGCTGGCCGACTGGGAAATCCTGCCCCAGGAGTGTGATGAAAAGCTCTCCCCTTGCTTTAATGGATACAGCTGTGACCTCACTCAAAAAAACTCAATGCTATGCAGGACAAGAGTCAGCTTACTCAAAAGCCCATCTATTTTCTGTTTATGTGACTCATTGTCAGATTTTGTTCGATAAGTGCTCAAGTAAAATGCCATCAAACGTTTCAATACATAGGCTGGGATTTTATTAGTTTAATGGGTGACTCGCCCACCGGCTAGAGAACCAACAATGAATCCCCATCAGGTCCGTGGAGGAGATGCGATAAAATCAAGTGCCCTTCAAGCACTTGAGTGGTCACTTAAGTAACCTTCCCGTGATTGAGAGCCCGATGGTGGAAGACCCACCCTCCAGGAGCTGCAGGGCAGTTAGAGGCCGGCATATCATTGCCACCAGCAACAGCAGTGGTCCTGCACCCACCAGATGCCAGGACCCTCAATCGGGTACAGAGTGTTTTGACTATGGAGGTACCCCTCCCCTGAGGAGCTAGTAGAAAAGTCAACAAGCCTTGCTTGGTGGCCTTCCGAGGGCAAAGGAAAACTGTGGGGCCCCCATTTAAACCCTGAGTCACCGCTAAATTGCAGTGGGCTCAGGGACAATGGGTGTCATTAATGAGTCGCTTGACATCTTGCTGGCAGTGGGTGGGATTCTTGCATCAGCCCCTTCGCCCTTCCCACTTTATCAGGGGTGGCTCTCCCGCAGCTGGGAGATAATCGTGGGAGGACCACCGTGTGAAAGTGGCCCATCCGCCATGTTCCCTGTAGCGATGGGCTGGATTAAATCCAGCCCAATGAAGGTGCTATATAAATGCAAGTTATTCCTTCTTTCACAGATAACATTGATACTTTAGTCACCCCTGGCACTGGAGGGACTTTAGAGCTGAGAGTTGTGTGACTTAAGATGGACGAGGTTATACATAAGACACAAAAGACTTCCCCTACCTTCTGAGCCAATGAGACAAAGCATTGGAAGGAAATATAGGTTAAATGATATGATTGTTAACGGAGTGGATGACCACAGAGGTCCAAGAGGTGGAGATATAAAGATCTTTAAATGTGATGGTGTAAACAAACAAGGTACTGAAAAGGCATAGCATTACATATGGTGGTACTGAATGTAAAAGCAAAGTATGCTGTTAAATTTATACAAGATATTGGTCAGGCTAAAGTTAAGGAACATTGTGTGTGTCCAAGGCACTCATTACAGGGAGAATATTAGATCAATGAAAGGTACTGAGGAGTTACAACTATGAAGACAGTCATTTATAAAAAAAAATTGAAGAGGGACCAGTGGAGGTTTTCAAAATAATCTATATCTTAAAGTTAAATATTTTACCAGTGGACAAAGGATGAGACCTGCAGAGGGAATTTTGACTCCTTCCACCTGGTGGAGACCCTGAGAAATGGGAGTTAGAAGTCAGACTACTTGCTGCTGTAATTGGGTTCAGTAACAGTTTTAATCATACAGTTTTGGGCAGCGGCTGAGACTCCTGTCCAACAGGGGCAGGAGCTTCCTTAACATAGGATGATCAGTGCACTATCTGTACACAGACCTCAATGGCATTTTAACTGTTGCCATATTCCTGAGGCATGAAAGAAATCAAACTGTCTCAAACTTTAAGTTTTTTAAAATCTAAAAATGAACTTTGCTGAACCAAAAGATGACTGCCACAAGTCACCTAATGTCTGGAATTGTAAGGTGGCCATGGAGGCATTGTATGAATTGCACTGGAGACATGCCCTGATATGTTGCTCATGGAATCTCATATCTGGGACTGTCAAGGTCCATTTCTAAAAGGAACTATTGAAAAGATATCAGTTGCATCTTTACAAGCTTACCCCTCTAGTGGGGTCCAGGGTCTACCAAGACAATACCTGCCCGGAACAGTGTCATCAATGAATAATGACCCTTTCAGAGGCTAATGCCTGGGACATTATAAACCACTTAACAAAAGACCCAGGCACCAGATAAACATCCCTTTATGAACTCATTGTGGAGGAAGGGTGCCATATGACTCGAGTGACCACTTTGAAATCTTTGTTGAGAACACAGAAGCAGAGCAGTCTGCTGATTTACCTCCAATATGCAAGACCAACAGCAGGACCCCAGGTTGACTAAGCAACCTGCAAAAGGTCTTAGCCCCTCGAAGCTTCTGACCATTGCTGTACATAGGCAATCTCATCTCGCTGCATCGCCATCCACTTTAAAGGGATTCTGCACTGCTGTCTTCTGCCAGGAACCCACCGGAACTGGGACTTCTCCATGAATGAACCCCATGACCCGCCCCCGGACTATGACTTTCTGCACTCTGTAAATCACATGAATTCATACCCATTTCTGTGGTTCTTTTACTGTTTAGCTATCCACAGTTGTAGTACGTGTGTATACGTGTGTGTACGTGTCCGTACGTCAAGTTGCAATCATTCCCTGAGTTTGAATGTGTAAATGAACTAACCTTTTGATTTACCTGGAAAAACTCAGCAGGTCTGGCAGCATCGGCGGAGAAGAAAAGAGTTGACGTTTCGAGTCCTCATGACCCTTCGACGGGTCATGAGGACTCGAAACGTCAACTCTTTTCTTCTCCGCCGATGCTGCCAGACCTGCTGAGTTTTTCCAGGTAATTCTGTTTTTGTTTTGGATTTCCAGCATCCGCAGTTTTTTTGTTTTTAACCTTTTGATTTAATCAGAGTCACTTCAAAAATTGAACTTCACAAACTCAGCATTTGGGGAAACACACCCACCACCTATTTTTTTAAAAAGTTAAAAATTACTTCTGCATATAGACAAATGGTGGGAGGATAAAGGAGTTTGGTTTGTTTCTCCCTCCTGTAACACAGTGCTGCTGGCCTTCTCAGTCAAACTTCTGGGGAAGAAACAGAGCCTATAAAAAGCTACATTTTAAACATGACCTCGCAGAGGCAGGAACAGCAGCATTGTTCTTCTGGGCCCCACAAGGAAAGCCTGTGGCTATGATCTATTCAGGCTGCTTGATCATCACTTGCTTTACACCTGATTCAGGCGGGTAAAGTTGTGCAAGTATCAACCAGACAAAAATGCTGGCCAATGTGACACTGATATTTCCCAGACATGATGCAAGAGCTTGACTCGGAAGAAAGAGTGCAGGGGGGCATGCCGGGAGCAGCACCAGGGATACCTGAAAACGAGGTGTCAACTGCTGAAGCTACAACTCAGGACTACCTGCGTGCCAAACAGCATAAGCAGCTTGCGAAAGACAGAGCTAAGTGATCCCACAACCAATGGCTTAGCTCTGCAGTCCTGCGACATACAGTCATGAATTGTGGTGGAGAATTAAACAACTCAATGGAGGCGGTGGCTCCACAGCTGTCCCCAGCCTCAGTGATGGAGGAGCCCAGCACATCAGTGCAAAAGACAAGACTGAAGAATGCGCAACAACCTTCAGCCAGAAATGGATGATCTCAGGCTCCTCTGGAGATCCCCAGCATCATAGATGTCAGTCTTGAACCAATTTGATTCACTCCATGTGATATCAAGAAATGGCTGAAGGCACTAGATACTGCAAAGGCTATGGGCCCTCACCAATATTCCGGCAATAGTACTGAAGACTTATGCTCCACAACTTGCCGCGCCCCTACCATAGTCGTTCCAATACAGCTACAACAGTGGCATCTAGGGCAGGTATGCCCTGTACACAAAAAGCAGGACAAATCCAACCCAGTCAATTACCACCCCATCAGTTTACTCTCGATAATCAGTAAGGTAATGGAAGGAATCATCAACAGTGCTGTCAAGTGGCACTTGTTTAGCAATAACCTGTCCCCTGACCCTCAGTTTAGGTTCCACGGGGATCACTCAGCTCCTAAACTCCTTACAGGCTTGGTTCAAACATGGACAAAAGAGCTGAATTCCAAAGGTGAGGTGAGAGTGACTGTCCTTGATATCAAGGCAGCATTTGACTGAGTGTGGCCACTGGTTGGAGTCATACCTAGCACAAAGAAAGATGGTTGTGGTTATTAGAAATCAATCGCCTCAGTTCCAGGACATCACTGCAGGAGTTCCTTAGGGCAATCTCCTAGGCCTAACCATCTTCAGCTGCTTCAATGACCTTCTTTCCATCATAAAGGTCAGAAGTGGGGAGTTCACTGATGATCGCACAACGTTCATCACGATTCTCAACTCCTCAGATACTGAAACAGTCCATGTCCAAATGTAGTAAGACCTGGACAACATCCAGGCTTGGGCTGACAAGTGGCAAGTAACATTTGCACCACACAAGTGTCAGGTAATAACCATCTCCAACAACAGAGAATCTAACAATTTCCCCTTGATATTCAACTGCATTACCATCACTGTATCTCCTTCTATCAACATCCTAAGATTTACCACTGACCAGAAGCTGAACTGGACTAGTCATATAAATACGTTGGCTACGAGAGCAGGTCAGACAGAGGCTAGGAATACTTCGGTGAGTAGCTCACTTCTGACTCCCCAAGAGCCATCCATCACCTCCAAAACACAAGTCAGGAATGCGATGGAATACTCTCCATTTGCCTGAATGAGTGCAGCTCCAACAACACTCAAGAAGCTCGACACTATCCAGGACAAGCAGCCCTCTTGATTGGCACCCCATCCACAAACATTCGCTGCCTCCACTGCCAACGTACAGTGGTAGCAGTGTGTTCCATCCACAAGATGCACTGCAGGAATTCACCAAGGCTCAGTGACAGCACCTTCCAAACTCATGACCCAATACCATCTGGAGGGACCAGGGTAGCAAATGCATGGGAACACCACCACCTGGAAGTTCCCCTCCAAGCTGCACACTACCCCGACTTGAAACTATGTTGCCTCTCCTCCACTGTGGCTCAACACCACCTTCTCAAGGGCAATTAGCGATGGGCAATAAATGCTGGCCTAGCCACCGATGCCACATCCAGTGAATGAATAAAAAAAAGCTAGCACCATTAGACAGCTGAAAAATGGAAACAAGTAATGCTTTGGCTTGCACGCTTTCTGAAAGCTTGTGTAAAATTACAACTGTAAAGAGGATGCAACTGAAAATAAAACAACCAGTGAAATCTATATGAAGGTGAACTTCTTCTTTGGTAGCCTGCCAATAGCAAGAGAAGAGAAAGAACTGAGATATGTTTCAAAAATGAGGCCCTTATCCACAGAGACAATATGGGAAGACCAGATGATAACCAACCTCTTTCTAGTGCCAAACTCAGAGGAGGAGAGTGTTCCACTAGTTGACTCACATCAACGAGAGCCTATTTCTGATGATACTGAATCAAACGAAACCTGGAAATTGGTTTAAAGGAGAAAGATTGCAAGAACAATGCATGCCCTGTCCTTAGAAATTTTTATGGATAGTGGATGCGTTATTGGGCTTTAGAATTTCCAATTATCTTGACAGGAAAGCACATAGAGCTTTGCAGAACAACAAAGTGAAACAACGGAACTCAAAAGCCCCAGGTGAGTATCTAGATCATATGGCAGCTACAGAAACTGGGCCTTGTTTCTGAGAACTCTCAGAATGATCTCGGTGTTCTGCTGGGTCATCTTGGCTCTTTCGAGATGTTGTCTCCTTAAACAATCCAGAAGTCAACCGAAAGGAAACGGGTTCTGATCTCAAGTGCATCTTGAAACTATATTGAGATTTTGCCTTGAAATTTACTGGCCTGCACAAAGTGGAAACAGGGCGAGGAGGCTGGTTAAAATCACGGGGGACCATGTTGATCAGGATTCCCAACTGACTCCCGCCATCAGCCGATATTTTCAAGGGTAGCTGGCGTGGTGGGTCAAAGTCAGACAGAAAGGAGTTGGAAAGGCACTTTGCATAAATAAGGAGGAGTTAGGAAGTAGAGAGAGTTTCAAGTAATTTATATGGCTGGGTGTTAGGAACAGGCTACAGCCTTGATTTTAATTTATTTTTTTTTTATTTGTGCGCTCAAAAGGTGAGCCCTGTGTTTTGGTTTCACTTTAGAGTGGAGCCAGCAAGATCTGAGGCCGTGTGCATATACAAGCATTTTTAAATGAGGTTTTGTGACTCTTGGAGTGAAGAGCTGTTTTATTAAGGGGGTTAGTAGCTCGGGAAGTTAAAAAATAACAAAGTAGAGAAAATTGTGCTATTGCCTAGCAACAGGGGGCTCATAGTGACAGGGAAAAACAGAAATGCAGTTTTATGTTGGTTGGTAGGAGCGTTCTACAGAAAGTGCCTGAAGAGGCAGAATGAGAGCTGCATGGAGCAGGTCACAAAGGAAAGAAGGAAGTCTTAAAAAAAAAGTGGGACAGAAGGAGGTCCCACAGCTAAGACAGTTAAGCCAACAAATAAGGAATTGGAAACAGGTCCTGTTGAGCAAGAAGCAGAGGAAAAGGATCCACGTTAACGAGACAGAGCTGCAGGGAGCAGACTTGGAATGAGGTGGCCTTGTGAGAAGGCAGAAGATCTGAGGAAACAGTCGAGGGTCAGTGACTCCTTACTATGGACCTGTGAAGCAGTGTTGGCATAGCTGAGTATCTGAGTGTGTGCATGGAAGGCGAAACATGAATGCACGTGGCAATCGAAAGGAGAGGAACATCAGAAGGAGAGATTGAAACACTGGGGGTTGATCCTTGAAGACATCAAAGTAAAAGTGTAAGTTTGGGAGAAAATTCCAAGGCGAGTCCTTACAGAGTGGAAACCCTCGTGTAAAAGACAGAGTTCAATGAGACCAATTGGCTCTCAGTATGACAAGCATCTGGGCGGGAGTTGATGAGAGATCCATAGAAGTTGCTTGGGATGATATCTATCACTTAACTTCAGAGTCTGGTGTGTCCGACTACTGGTTGCCTATTGGTTTACTTGGACAATTTACTTACTGCGAACATTAGACTATAAAATAGATTTTCTAACTTGTGTTATCTTTATGAATCTGTATCTATCTATTAAGGTATAGCTGTGGGGGTGAAGGAGTAATGTAAAATAGTTTATTGTTTCTTGTTTAATAAATGTTTTATTCCTTTGTTAAAAATTCATAAGCAGACTCTGTTCACTAGCTGCCCTCTGCATTTCCAAACAAAAAATAAAAAAGTTAGGGTCCATAAAGCCAGGAAGCCAAGTTCCATCCTGGGATCCGGCTTGTCCAGTAGTAACATCAGCTGGGATCATTAAAAAGGCAATAGACCAAAGTTTTACCAGGGAATTAGAATCTTACTTTGCCAGAGCTTGGCAGGGGGGAGAGGGGGGGTGGGGTGGTGGGTGCTCATATGAGAATCATGGAGAGCAGGCATAAAATTAGCCAAGAGTGCCAGGATAAATGACAGGTCTGTGAAGCTGGCTGCAGTATGTGGTCTCAACCAAGCTAGGCCATCAAGGGTTTGCTGACTCAGCAGAGTGAGGGCCAAAGAGAGTTGCGGCTGCAGGAAAGGTGTCTTCAAGTTCCTAAAAATGCACTGGAGGCAGGACAAAGATCACTAGGGGTATCAAGACAGCGGATGTATCATCAGGCGATGGGCGGGTGTTTGCTAAAGCATCCTCCAGTGAGGAGGCGAGCAGTTCATCGATGGGCATGTAACCCGGGTTGCACCTTTGCAGAGGTAAAGGATGCTTCAGTGACCAGAGGAAGACATTGAATATGAATGAGGAGGGCACAAGGGGTGACCTGGCAGCCTGGTCACAGACGATGCTAACCTGCTTAATGGATATACCCGCCAAAGCTCAGCTTCATTGAGACAGGTTCCCAGCCTCTGATCTGATCTTGTACATGCAGTAGTTCTGTGGCTAGTCCAGTTAAGCTTCTGACCAAATGTGACCCAGAGGATGTTGCCGGTGGGTACTCGGCAAAGGCAATACCACTCAATTTATATCACACTGGGTCATTCCAGGGATCTGGAGGTCTGTGTGGCCTCTCTCAATCAGCACCCCATTGCTGCATCAAGGTGGTCATGATCCAATACATTTGCTGTCCCTAGGTGGTAGCAGTTGTGGGTTTGGAAGGTGCTGTTGAAGGAGCCTTGGTGAGTTGGTGCCGTGCATCTTGTAGATGGTGCACATTGCTGCCACTGTGTATCGATGGTAGATGGAGCGAATGTTTAAGGTGGCAGATGGGGTGCAGTCCAAATGGGCTGCTTTGTCCTGGATGGTGTCCAAATTCTTGAGCACTGTTGGGGCCACACTCATCAAGATAAGTGGAAAATATTCCATCACAAACCTATCTTGCACCTTGTAGCTAGTGGACAGGCTTTGGGGTGTCAGGAGGTGAGTTACTCACTGCAGAATTCCCAGCATCTAATCTGATCTTGTACATGCAGTAGTTCTGTGGCTAGTCCAGTTAAGTTTCTGACCCAGAGAATGTTGCTGGTGGGGGATTTGGCAATGGTAATGCCACTGAACAGCATTATGGAAGATGGTTAAATTCTCCCTTGTTGGAGATGGTGATTGCCTGGCACTTGTATGGCATAAATGTTACTTGCCACTTATTAGCCCAAACTTGAAAGTTGCCAGGTCTTGCTGCATGTGGAGATGGATTGTTTTATTATCCAAGGAGTTGTGAATGCAACTGAACATTGTGCAATCATCAACGAACATCCCTATTTCTAATCTTATGGTGGAGGGAATATCATTGAAGAGGGACAAGGAAATGGCAGAGACTTTGAACAAGTATTTTGTATCTGTCTTCACAGTAGGAGACACAGAATGCATGGAAAGATTAATAGAAAAGCATGGGGCAATAGGGAGGAGGGTGGGGAATTTAAAACAAATCACTAGAGAAAAAAGTACTAGGAAGACTAAGGGGATTGAAAGGTTGACAAGTTCCCTGGACCCGATGGCCTGCATCCCAAGGTCTTAAAGAAAATGGCTGCACATTGGATGCATTGGTTGTAATCTTTCAAAACTCCCTAAGTTCCAGAAAGGTTCCAGCTGATTGGAAAGCCACAATGTTACATCATTATTCAAGAAAGGAGGGAGACAGAAAGCAGGAAACTATAGTCCAGTTAGTCTAACATGTCATTGGGAAAATGTTGGAATCCATTACTAAAGGAGGTAATAGCAGGACATTTATAAAATCATAGTGCAATCAGGCAGAATCAGCATGGTTTTGTGAAAGGGAAATTGTTTTTGGCTAATTCATTAGAATTGTTTGAGGGTGTAACAAGCAGGGTGAATAGAGGGGAACCAGCAGATATAGTGTTGTCCTACTGAGACAGCAAGAAGAATAAAAAAAATCTGAAGGAAATTTGTTTCTCTTCCATATTTTAGTTTAAGTTCTGTTCCTTTTTTAAGGTGGACAAATGGCTTGACTGGTAAAATGGCCACCACTGACCACATGATGGTAGCTCTGAAAGATTCTGAGCATCTTAAAAATGGACAAAGGCTATCACATCAAACTTCTGGAATGTAACATCCCTTGCATTGTATAAACATCCCAGCCAAGCCAACACAAAAGGAAAAGTAGACGAGATGTCTGTACCAGCCAGCTATGGACAAAAGTAGTGACTTGTGACTCATCTCCAACATTGTGCTAATGGTTCTTCAGTTACCTGCTCAAAACATAACGGGTCATTAACTGAACAGCTCAACCCAAAACCTCCCTGTCACATGACCAAATCTTGAGTTGCTTGAATTGCTTAAATTATGTAGCTTTTGGATTCCATCTTCAGTCACATGAAACCACAATTCTTATTTTTATCATGATGTTTGCCCTGAATGCCTTTCTTTCCCTTATCCCTCTTTTATTATATGAATGCAAAAGGGCCAGTCATTGCAAAACCCCTTCCTGTGTTTTGTGTGTGTGTATAAAGTAAACTACCCCTCTTACTTCACCTTATCTTGAGTTCGCTGTTGAGTTATGATTGGAGGATTGGATCACTCCAAACTGAAGGGTTGGGGAAAATAGTTATAAAGGGGGAAATCAATAATCAAAAACACCGCTGCTAATGGATGCGTGGTGAGAAGAGAAATCAGGCCTATTCTAAATTAAACCCCGTCCTGCCTTTAACAATGTATTTGGATTTCCAAAAAGCATTTAATAAGTTGCCACATTAAGGGTTACTACACAAGATAAATCTCATTATGTTGGACTGATATATTAGCATGGATACAAGATTAGGTAACTAAAAGGAAAAAGAAATTCAGGATAAAAAGTAATTTTTATGTTGGCTGAGTGATTCTAGTGGATCACTGCTGGAGCCTTAGCTATTTACAACAGCACTGTAGCCAAATTTGTTTTTGATACAAAGATAGTTATGAAAGCAAGTCATGAGGAGGGTACAGAGTTTGCAAAGGCCCATAGATAGGTTAAGTAAGTGGGCAAACATTTAGCAGATGGGCTATAGTGTGGGAAAATGAGAGTTAGTCCACTTTGGCAGGAAAAATAGAAAAACAGATTATCTACATGGAGAGAAACTGCCAAATGCTGCAGTACAGAGGTATGTACACGAGTCACAAAATGCTAACATGCAGGTACAGTAAGTAATGAGATAAGACAAATGGTATGACAGCTTTCATTGAAAGGGGGATGGAGTATAAGAGAAAGGAACTCTTGCTACAACTTTACAGGTAATTGGTGAGATTTTACCTGGACTACTGGATACAGTCCGTGTCTTTTTACTTAAGGAGGGATATTGCATTGGAAGTTCAGAGAAGGTTCATGAGGCCGATGAAGGAGTTGTCTTATGGAGGAAAGGTTGAGTAGATTTGGCCTATACTCACTGGGGTGTAGAAGAATATGGGGTAATACTATTTGGACATAAGCTTCCAAGTGGGCCTAACAGGATGAATGCTGAGAGGATGTTTCCTCTTGTGGAGGAATCTAGAACTATGGGAGCAGTTTAAAACTCAGGGGGTCTCCTATTTAAGATGGAGATGAGGAGGAATTTCTCCTCTTAGAGGTTGATTGGTCTTTGGAATTCTCTTACACAGAGAGCAGTGGAGGCTGGTTCATTAAATATATTCATAGCTGAGTTAGGTTTTTGATCCACAAGGTTTTGGGGGACAGGCATGAAAGCGGAGTTAAGGCCACAATCAGATCTGATACTGCCTGAAAGTTCCCATCCAATCACACACCATCCTGGCTTGGAAATATATCACAGTTCCTTATCTGTCACTGGTTCAAAATCCTGGAACTCCCTTCCTAGCAGCACTGTGGCTGTACCTATGCCACATGGACTGCAGCGATTTATGAAGGCAGCTCACCACCACCTTCTCAAGGGCAATTAGGGAGTGGCAACAAATGCTGGTTTAGCCAGCAATGCCCATACCCCATAAATGTATACATTTTTTTTAAAAAGCCATGGTCTTATTGCATGGCAGAGCAGGCTAAATGAGCAAATGACCTGCTCCTGCTAATGACCTTATGATCTTTTGAAGTAACTGGAAATGATTGAACCTAGGGCACTAATCCTGAGGAATTCCCACAGCAATGTCTGGGCCAGAGATGATTGATGTCCAACAACCACAGCCATATTCCTTTGTGCTAGGTATGACTCCAATCCCCATCCTGCGGGTTACCATTGACCAGAAACAAACTGGACTAGCCATATAAATACTGTGGCTACAAGAGGAGCTCAGAGACTGGGAATCCTGTGATGTGTAACTCGCCTCCTGACTCCCCAGAACCTGTCCACCATCTACAAAGGCATAAGACAGGAATGTGGTGGAATACTTTCCACTTCCCTGGATGAGTGCAGTTCCAACAACACAAGCATGACACCATCCAGGACAAAGTAGTCTGCGTGATTGGCACCCGTTCCACAAACATTCACTCCCTCCATCACCAGTGAAAAGTAGCAGCAGCTTATACTACCTACAAGATATGCTGCAGAAACTCACAAAGGCTCCTTAGGCAGCACCTTCCAAACCCATGACCCTTACCATTGAGAATGACATGGGAAGCAGATCCAAGGGAACAACACCACCAGGAAGTTCTTTGCCAAGCCGCTCACCATTCTGATTTGGATATATATTACCATTCCTTCACTGTCACTGGGTCAAAATCCTGGACCTCCCTCCCTAACAGAACTGAGAGTACCTGCAACATGGACTGCAGCAGTTCAAGAAGGCAGCTCACCACCACCTTGTCAAAGGCAAGTAGGGGTGGCCAATAAACACTGACCTATCCAGTGAAGCCCACATCATGTAAATGAATTTTAAAAAGCCTCAACTCAAATTCCATTCTGTTGTCCGTTTTTGGTCCAAGGCTGTGAGAGCTGAGACGTCCTAGCAGAACCCAAACTGTATCAGTGAGCAAGTTATTGGTGAGGAAATGCTGCTTGTTGCACTATGACACCTTCCATCACTTTGCTGATGATCAACCGTATACTGATAGGATAGTGATTGTCCATATTAGATTTGTCATTCTTTTTGTGGATAGGACGTACCTGGGCAATTTTCCACATTGTCAAGTAGATACCAGTGTTGCTGCTGTACTGGAACAGCTTGGCTAGAGGTGCGGCTAGTTTTGGAGCACTAGTCTTCAAGTATTACAGCCGGGATATTGTCAGGGCTCATTGCCTTTGCTGTATCTATTGCCTTCAGGCCTCTTAATATCAAGTGGAGTGAATCGAATTGGCCCAAGGCTGGCATTAGTGATGCTGGGGACCTCAAGAGAAAGCTGAGATAAATCATCCACTCAGTGCTTCTGGCTGAAGATGGATGAGAATGTTTCAGCCTTAATTTTTGCATTCATGTGCGAGGTCCGTCAATATAGATGGGGATTTTTTTGAGCCATTTCCTCCTCCCGTTAGTTGTTTAATTGTCCATTGTCATTCACAGTTGGATTTGACAGGACTGTAGAGCTTGGATTTGTGGTCAACAATTGGCTTCGGCCTTTTCATAGATTACACTTATAAAATACTTTGCGCTTCGAGACATCTTGAGGTCATGAAAGGTACAACATAAATTGTCATTTTTCTTCCTTATCTATTGTTATGACACAGCAATTGGTAAAGGCTGAGCTATTTAAAATCCCAGAGGGAAACTTAAAACAAGTGTCATAAACTATATTTTCATTTGGTATGTTTGAGATACATCTCTGAATTCAGAAATGAAACCACCAAGCCTCCAGAGCTTTTTAATATAAATTAAACATTTATTAATTTAACAAGGTATTAAACACACACACGTCTACAAATTACTACCCTATTAAACAAATCCCCAAATTAATCACTCCTAGGTAATCTTCCCCAAGGCAACAATAGCCCATAGACTTGAACAGACACCAGGCAAAGCATATTTTAACTTACAAAATCAAAATAAGGTTCCTTCGCAGAAAATTGAAGGTTTACAGCCAGCATAGATCTCATACGCCTCTGACCCACACACAAAACTATTTTTCTGTATATACCTAGCCTTCCCTTTGAATGCAAGTTCTCATTGTATCACCAGACCCTTTGAACTCCACCTTTAACAATAAAACCTCTTTCATAGTATCAATTTTATTAGTAATATAAACATATCTCTTGATGTCTCCTAGGTAGGTGCAAGATTTTACCCCCAGTCTTCGAGTGGTTTATTCAACAAAATGCAAATGTACCCTCTACCTTACTGTTTAACATCTCAAAACTACTATACATCAAAGCACCCAGACTAGCTGGCTTTAATCCAGTTAACACACACACACACACCCACAGACACAGACGCTACTACTAGTCCAACTTACAATAATTTCCAATAACATTATACACATTAATATCTTCATGACACTTTGCATGTCAACTTTCAAAGACTGCCGGAATCTTCGGTTCTGGAGTCTAAGTTTGGTGGTGGGCACGGAAGTGGGATTGATTTCTGCTGGGGGTGCTGCAAGATGGCTGACCACACATGATCTTGCACTGTTCAGCTCATTACATATGCATCCACAAGGAGCCCACCGATTCTCGCGCTGGGCACAGGCAGGAAGTCAGTGTCTCTGCCATTACCTCATGGTGTCAAAGGTCCAGGCGGTATATTTAATGGGCACCCAGACATTCTGCACTATCCATTCCACCTTTCCCCGCTAACCTTTCATCCCTTCCTTGGTCATCCTCAATGTAACTTGCACCTCCCGGTCTCAAGCATTGGACAGCATCTGTAAATGCCAGTTTAAGAGAATAATGCAGCAACAACTCACTGTTAATCATGGGAGAAGTGAACCTCACCAGGTGCATGCCACTTAAGTTCACTTGTGAATGTGAACGTTCTAATTTCCCACTGATGGGGAAATTAATTTGAAGGAAGAACTTAATTATGGTGACATGGCCTTTTACTAAGCATACATGACATGCTACTGCATGCAAAAGGGCTTCCCGACATTGTTAGTCAGGAAGCTTGACCTACCTTTAAAGTCTCGACAATTTAATTGAAGTTCATCCCGCCGCCAGCAAACCAGTTTTTGGCCTCATGCCTAACTAAGCTCCCCTGCCCACCAAGCTTCCCGCTACTGACAGGACCAGAAGATTCCCACCCTCAGTTGCTCAAGAGAAACAGACTCCAGAACACGTGTGTTACTGATTTCTGCTCTGGCTATGCATTCTTCAGAAATTTACATCATATTCTAAGGTGCTTGGGTGTAGTCACATCAAAACTGTGGCATACATTGTACACAGTACATCTTGTTGTACCAATGATATTCTGGAAGTCCATCTAAGCCTACATCTAAAAATTCATACACAAAAGCGTGTTCTCATCAAAACCCATACAGACAGTTAATATCTGCCCAATGTTTCATGGTCAGACCCTAATTTTTTTATGATGGCTCAAACAGTTATGAGCTGCTCTACAATTCCCTTCAAATTTCAATGCTAAAAATTACTATGACTTGAGTTGCCAATATTTTATATTAAATGTCATTGCAAGGATGCTATTCCAATGAACATATTTAAATCTGGGCGAAATCAGACAAAAAAATTGAAGCAATGCTGTACCCATGCCATGAAATGTTTACAGATATCAATGAGGAACAATTCAGACTGGGGAGTTGTTAACGATGAAGTTTGTCTTAAAAAAAAAAAGTAGCTAATAAGCAGGATAGATGAACTGGAGAAAGTAGAAATTCTTAGGGAACTTGCAAACTGTGGTCATGGAGATTAGTGGCTGGCCTCTTGACCAAGTAGGATGGGCAACAGCTAAAGGGCAAGTGCATCAATAGAGATTTTGCAGAAGATGGGTATTCATAAATGCTATCCATCTGCATTGAGGTGAATGTCCAGGGATACTGTACGCACATCTGCATTTGAAGATGGAAAACAGCATCCATTCGCAAAACCACTTTAGGACTCCCATCTCATGCTGTCACTTGACTTATGATCACTGCTACACAGTGCAGGGCGAATCCTTGTGGGATCAGGAGCTCCCATCATAGTGTGCAAAACTGATAAAACTAAAGCAGCAGTCCCAGGATAGTGCTCGTCCCAGATGGAAGCAGAGTGGCATCTGAGAGGGGTGTGGAGAACTGGCACCAATTTACATGCAGCCACAAGTTTCTTAGGGGCTAACCTTGAGGCACTTCTGGGTCACATGCAGCTAAGGTAAGGTAGGCTGGGTGGCGATAGCACTTCTAAATGTGCACCTCATGTAGGGAGGTGGCAGTGGCTTTCAGTGATCTTTCAGTAGCATCTAGAATAGCAGAGCAATATAGGAGGTTCAGTGACCTGATAGAAAAAGGTATGGGAATGCCTGCCCTATTACTTCTGAATTGTTTTACCAGCCTGTGTGGCAGTCTCTCATTCCTTATCCCAACAGATTTCAAAGGACCCCAGAGGACTGCAGTATTTTCCAGTGGTCTTCTGAGTCTCCCAAGTACCACAAGAAAATGCTCTCTCACAGCTTCTTATATATCCTGACCTCCTCAATGCCTCATCTCATGTGTCCTTTCTCACTGCAACCCATCATGCCCTTCTGTTTCTGAACCTACTGATAGTGTGTTGTGTGTGTAGAAAACATTTCAATTTTGTCTGTATTTTCTTGCACAGGAAGGTGGCGAGGGTGAGAGTCAGACTCAGACACACACGCAGTCCTGGTGGGGATGGAGAAGTAGAAAATCTTAAAAAAGGTTGATTTTTTAAAATAAATTAGTCATTTGAAAGGGGAAAAAAAACTCAGTACAAAAAAAAAGCGTTCTTTGAATATTGTTACATTTGGAAATATTTTAGTTTTGGGTCAGTTTCCATTTCAGTCAACATTTATGCTGGAAATTCAGCTCTCCCCAAGCCAAAAGTCCAGTACCAATATGGGGGATTTTGTTTTGACCATCTGTCGTTTCCCCATCACAAGTGAGAGACTCTGCAGAGTTTTGCATAGTCTCCAGTTTTCAGATTTCCAGCCTCTCCAATTTTTGTGTTTTCTGTTGACATTGCTCTTCCATCTCCTGCTGTTGGAGCACAACCAATCTTCTTGAAAGCAATCTCTTGTTGTTCCTCCGCTGCAATTCATGATGTCTCAGTTTATCTAACTATTTCAACCTCTCATCATCTCTTCCTCCAGATCAAACATGCCCAGAAACAGGTGCAGGGGGTGGGGGGCAACAGTCTACCAGGCTCTTTCATCTTAAGTCATGCTGTCATTCATCCACTCACTAACCCAGCCATCAGCTCATGTGGAGCAGATGAGGAGTCTCCACAGGAGGAGAGCACCCAAATGATCTCTCTGGAGGTGTCAGCCTTTGTCCTCATTCCCATGAGTCTTGCTATGAAAAGGATCCTTGCTCAGCACCACGACTCAGAACTGTTTCCAAGCGTTTGTAGGAGGTGGTGCAGGTCATAAGAGAGTCCACTGCCAATCTCAGCATCGCTTTAAGGGCAATACATCATTACTATGAGGAGTATTTGACAGTGACAGCCAGCTTCCCCAATTCAGAGGTTTCAAGATCAGTTAGTGACTCCTCCATGTACACAAGGATTGCAGACCTTGAGGCTTCTCTCGGAGGGTTGAACGTCTTTGGAACTCTCTTCCTCAAAAGGCAGGAAGCAGAGTCCTTAAACATATTTGAGGCAGAGCTAGATTCTTGATTAACAAGAGGGTGAAAGGTTATTGGAGGTAAGCAGGAGTGTGGGGTTGAGGTTACATTCAGATCAGCCATGATCTTATTGAATGGCGGAGCAAGCTCAAAGGGTTGTGGCCTATTCATGCTCCTAATTCGTATGTTGAGGGGACAGACTAGAAAAGCAATGTCTACTTCCAAGATGCAAGGGCTCAGAGATATAGACAAGTATTTCTCATGGCTTAGTGGATCTGATAGCAGCCAATGGATCAGTCCTCCCGTTGCCCAGTGGACAGACACAACCAGGGGCAGTTCCAATGGGCTGGTCGGAGTCTGATCACATGATGTTACTGTCCCTCACAGTAGAAACATGCACACTTTTGAGTAGGCCCTTCAAAGACCTGCCCCTATAGTAGGAGGCAAAAGCAGGTTGTCCTGGCAACAGAAGGTGCACAGCAAGATTCAGCTGCTTGCAGAGGGCCTCTTCAATTACAAAAGGCTCTCAGTCTTACTAAGCAGCTAACGCTCATGCACCTGTCCCTCAGGGAGCAGCTACAAAGAGCACAAAATTAATTGTGAAGGACATGTAGGGTGCCAAAAGGGAGCACAGTATCCTAAAGGTTAGGCACTGTAATGTCAGAAATGCTTCACTCAAACCTCCTTCCACTATTTCATCTCACCCAATCAACACATCCTTCTCTCTATCATAAACTTATTTAGCTTCCAATTAAATGCATCTGTGCTATTCACTTAAACCCTCTCCTGTGATAGCAAGTTCCACATTCTTAATCACTCTCAGGGGTAAAGATGATTCTTCTGAATTCTCCATTTATCCATTTGTAGATATTGATTTGGCTTTTTTAAAATGAGAAGAGATGATAGCCATGATGAGTTTCCTGCAAACGAGGTTTGATGTTCTACTTCCCAAAGTTCAGGGAGACCTGCCCCCTTACCTTGCCCTATGCTTGATGTGGAGTGATGCTCCGCAAGCTATGTAACCAATTACCTCGCTCTAATGGACAGAGGTGCCTATGATCCTTTGAGGACTATGGCTAATTACCTCTTCATACCGCTTCTCTCCTTTGCATTGCAGCAGAGGCCCATTGTACCTCTCTTTTTTTAAAACTCATTCATGGGATGTGGGTGTCGCTGGCTGGGCCACCATTTATTGCCCATCGCTTGTTGCCCTTGAGAAGGTGGTGGTGAGCTGCCTTCTTGAACCGCTGCAGCACATGTAGTGTAGGTACACCCACAGCACTGTTAGGGAGGGAGTTCCAGGATTTTGATCCAGCAACAGTGAAGGAACAGCAATATATTTCCAAGTCAGGGTGGTGATTGGCTTGGAGGGGAACATGCAGGTGGAGCTATTCCAGGTATGTTAGGCAGCTGTGCAATGTTGTGAGCCACGGTAGAATCAGGGAGTCATGGGCACCACTTTTAATATCTGGGTGAAAGATATGACACCATGAACTGGCATGAAATAGGTCATGTGCCAGCAAACTTAGAGTTGAGAAGTAGAATTTGGTACTGTTGTCTGCATAGAAAGCTGCTTGCTCAATGGATGGAAACACTTAGGGCTCAGTTTAGGAAATTAGCAGTTGATGCTTGAAATGGCACTTAGATGTAAACCCTGAGGAGTTCTGCCACACAGAGAAGTTATTGGGACTGTCACTCTGGCATTGGGGGGGAAGGAGTTAGGAGGTTTACAATTCTACAATTGATGAACAGGGCAAACTGCACAAGGTACGAGTGACCTGATGTGTGCAACTGTTTTCTACAAGCAGACTGATGTTGGTCAGGTCTTCTGTCACAGCCTTGGCCAAGAGCTAGTGGCAAAATATCTGTAATTTCAGCAGGCACCATCAAATAGCCAGCATCTGACTACAACAAGCAGCACAGCTCAGCCCAGGATTTCCTCATTTGAGTGCAGTTTCTTCAATTCCCCAGGCTGAAATCCTGGCAATATCCAATGAAACCACAGCAGGAGGGTTTCATCCTCCTTCTGTGATATGAGCTGATCCTCCACCCTCGTGCCCCCCTGGACGAATAAGAAATTAAAGTTTTCCAGAATTATTATCCCCCTAAGTTCTCTCAGGGACACAAAGCTGGGGGAAGGGTGGTGGGGGCAATGACGAATTAGAGCATAGGAACAAGGAGATGATGATTTATTCACTTGAACTCTGTCATTCAATGAGATCATGGCTGATCTGTGTCCGGATTCCATATACAAATGTTTGCCTCATATTCCTTAATATCTTTGGTTAACATGGAAGGTGGCTCGGCATTTTTGTACAGGTCATATGATAATGCTGGCCATCTTGGCTTACCTGAAAAAAAGCAGTGAAAAGGGCAGGAAGCTGGCAGATTTGGAAACCATCTCAAAGAAGTGTCAACCCAGGGAGAGACAGAGGCAGGCATCAAAAAACAGACACTGCTCTGCTGTAAAATAACCAGACAGATAAAAGTGCCACACCTGAAGAACAGAAGTAAGGAACCTTCTCTCCTCCCTGTAAACATGATTCCACCTACAAACCTCACCTGTTAAAGCAACTCCTGGCAATTCGACAATGGAAGCTATTGCAGCTGCAGAGACAATCCTACAACTTCAAAACCTTCACTTCAGACAGCACAACATCTCGGGTTCAAATATATCAGGCTTGCACTGAATATGAATAAAATTGATCCAATTTTTAGAAACATTGTTTTTAAACTTCATTTGTAACTAACCTTTGCTATGTGTTAGTAACTTTAACTTTATGTTTCCTTCAGTAACTTCCAGAGCAACAGGATGAAATAAACAAACCTTTGCTTTTTTTTTAAGTAAAAAGGTTTTGCTGCTGGGTTATTTTAAATTGAATATCTCACTCCACGAGAAAATACACACACACCTACAAATACATTATACACGAACAACTTTGGGAAAACACCTTTTAAAGTGTCAATGACACACCCCTTAAACTTCTAAATTAAAGGGAATACAACCCTAGTTTACAACTAGGGGTCACTGTTTAAAAATAAGGGGTCACCCATTTAAGACAGAGATGAGGAGAAAATTTTCTCAGAGGGTGGTCTTTGGAACTCTTTTCCTCAAAAGATGGTGAATATTTTTAAAGCAGCGCTAGGTAGATTCTTATAAGGGGGTGAAAAGTTACCAGGGGTAGGTGGGAATGTGGAGCTGAGGTTGTAAGCAGATCAGCCATTGAATGGTGGAGCAGGCTGGAGGGGCTGAGTGGCCTATTCCTACTCTTAATTCGTGTGTTCATGTGTTTAGTTTGTGCAATTTCTCCTCATAATTTGAACTTGGAATCCAAGTATCGTTCTGATAAATGCATACTGTGCTCCCTATAAGGCCAATATAACTTTCCTAATGTGTGGTGGCCAGAACTGCTCACAATACTCCAAGTGTCATCCAACTAGCGTTTTGTACAGTTGACTCATGACTTTGACCCCCTTGTATCCTCATCCTCTACATATAAAGGTTAGCATTCCATTAGCCTATTTGAAATGTCATAAACAGAAGCAGAAAATAATCAATGTACCTGGTCTCCAAAATTTCTTTGGACGGCCACTGTTTTCAGATTTCTAGTTCTGGTATCACTCAAGAGTTTTTTTTTAAAATCTTTCACGGCCTCTTATGTCTTTTTTATAATCTGGAGACCAGAGCTGTTCACAGTACTCCAAGTGTTGTCTAACCAATGTTCAATGCAAGTTTAACATAATTTCCCTGTTTTTCAGCTTTACCCATTTAGAAATGAACTCCAGTGCTTTGTCTGTCTTTTTTATATGGCCTTTATTAACCTACGTCACTGCTTTATTATTTGTGTATCCATACTCACGACTCTGAAGAAGGGCCATACAGACTCAAAACGTTAACTCTATTCTCTCTCCAGAGATGTTGCTAGACTTGCTGAGTTTTTCCAGCATTTTCTGTTTCTGTTTTTCACAGATGCCTTTGTTGTTATACCCCATTTTGATGCCTATTTTCCAATTATTATATGGTCTTTTTATTCTTCCTACCAGAATGCACTACCTGACACTAATCCATAGTGAGTGCCCTTGGACAATTATATATCCAATCTGCAAGTTGAGTTTTTTCACAGTCCTTCTTTGTACAAGTACACACACAATTTGCTGTCACCTGCAAGTCAACTTCCAACTCCCAATTCCAAATCATTTATGGAAAGAATGAACAGCAACGATCCCAACATTGAACCTTGTGAAACATATGAACAAGGAGTAGGGCACTCGGCCCCATGAGCCTGCTCTGCCATTCAATAACATCGCGGCTGATCTGATTGTAACCTCAACTTCACATTCCCTCCTGCCTCTGATGACCTTTCACCCCCTTGCTTAACAAGAATCCATCTACATCTGCCTTAAAAATATACAAAGACTCTGCTTCCACTGCCCTTTGAGGGAGAGTTCCAAAGACTCATGACCCTCAGAAAAATTTCTCCTCATCTGTCTTAAATGGGTGAGACCTTATTTTTGAACAGTGACCCCTAGTTCTAGATTCTCCCACCAGAGAAAAAAAATCTTTCCACACCCACCCTGTCAAGACCCCTCAGGATCTTACATGTTTCAACCAAGTTGCCTCTTAGTCTTGAGTAAATACTAGCCTGGCTTGTGCAACCTTTTGTCATAAGTCAGCGAGCTGATTTCAGGTATTAGGCTGGTAAACCTTCTCAGAACTGCTTCCAATGCATTTACCTCCTTTCTTAAATAAGGAGACCAATTCTGTGCATTCAGATGTGGTCTCACCAATGCCCTGTACAACTGAAGCATAATCTCCCTACTTTTGTATTCAATTTCCCTCACAATAAATTTTATCATTCTATTAGCTTTGCTAATTAATGTCATTTCCCACCTTTTGCCATGTTGATTTTCAGGAAAAAATAGAGATGATGGAATGTGCACTGACTGCAGATAAGAACAGAGAAGATAGAGGCAAGAAACTAGTGTCACTAAAAGTTCCCATTATTCAGACAGACATTTAAGGAGGTTAATAAGACTCAAATCAGTTTGATATTACAACCACAAGGATTAAAGGTAAGTGGTAGAACAACAGGCATTGATAGAAACTGGCAATTAAAATGTCACAACAGTAACAGAGGCAGATCAAACCAGTATGATGTAAGGAACTATAAAATTGTTCAGAAGGATTCAGGCAACAAGAGTGGTGGGATTAGCTTGAATATGAAGGCCATCTGGGAAGTTAAAGTGGTTGAACCCACATTGGAAGAAAAGCCATTATTTGAAATGATAACAAATGCATTCCACAAGAAAAAAGGGCCAGCACTCCATTTGGGTTCCAGGCCTTGCTCCAGCCAAGCTCCCCAACCTTGAGTCCTGCATCCCAAGTTGTGACACGACACAGTTTTCAAACAGACACAGCTTTAAGAGGGAAGAGGGAACTGTGGGGCCAAACACTAATCCTGCTGCTTTTAAACACTGAAGCAGTGGGACGTCATTCCAGAATCAGCTTATCTGTCTGTCATGAGGCTCAGTGATACTGTGCAACATCTTAAACAAACTTACATTACTTGCTTGCAGTTCCCCAGTGTGTCTCATACTCCAATGCCAGAAATACTCCCCAAACACAAGAAGACAACATCATAATCTCTTACCACAACAACACTCCAACCTTATATCATCTGACACTCCTGAGGGTACTGTTTGACTAATACAGAACATTTACTGGGTCTGCTAAGGTAATCAGATCTTACTGTGAGCCACATCTTACCGTGAGATTGGACAAGAGAGATTAGAATCATGTGACATTGCATCACTTCCTGTGATGATGTGCACAGTATCTGATTAGCATATTACACAATTAGAATTAACTCCTTACAGTATATCTTCCCCCAAGGCCCTGAATTCCATTTCTCTTCTCTTCTCCCTTCATTTTATAGGGACAACCAATTTCACAAGTCTACCAGAACGGTGCTTCTCTTCTTTGGAGGGGATTGGGGGTTTGAGTCTGGTGGGTGATTTTTCAGACTCCTTCCATAGTGTAGGAGGTTGCTTCTGTGTGGAAACCAGTGCACGTCAGGTCCGTCTCACTGTACCATACTCTGCTTGGATAAGGTAGGACCATGGATGTGATGTCTGTTCAATCACTTGTCCACAGTGAGTTTGGTCTTGGATCCAAACTGGTACTCCTGATTGAAGATCTGGCAGATTGTGTGTCTTGTGATGTTCATCAGGTCTAGCTGGAATGATATTTGCCCAATTTCTCCCTCACTTTTCTCAAGTCATCAGCTTATACTCACGACATGAGTGTGTATGGGTGAGTGGTGAGTTGAATTCTCAGTCTTCGTCTCACAGCAAATTCACATGGTTGTGATGGAAAGTAAGATGACATCAGTGATTCTCTTGTCTCCTGATGATGAATAACACAAGTAATATAGTTTGATATCATCTCCTCCAAAGACTTTGAGACACTTGGCTACCAAATGGAATATCTTGCTCTGGCTTGACATTTTGTGATGCTCAAAAATTATTTTCTTTTATTTATTCACAGGATGTGGGCATTGCTGGCTAGCCCATCCCTAAATGCCCTTGAGAAGGTGC
The DNA here is from genome assembly GCF_017639515.1 of Carcharodon carcharias. Lineage (NCBI taxonomy): Eukaryota > Metazoa > Chordata > Chondrichthyes > Lamniformes > Lamnidae > Carcharodon > Carcharodon carcharias. The sequence continues at coordinate 79,952,336 of NC_054471.1, forward strand.
TGGTGAGCCGCCTTCTTGAACTGCTGCAGTGCATGTGGTGTAGGTACACCCAGAGTGCTGTTAGGGAGGGAGTTCCAGGATTTTGACACAGCGACAATGAAGGAACGGTGATATACTTCCAGGTCAGGATGGTGGGTGACTTGGAGGGGAACTTCGAGGTGCTGGTGTTCCCATGTATCTGCTGTTCTTGTCCTTCTAGATGGGAGTGGTCGTTGGTTTGTAAGGTGCTGTCTAAGCAGCCTTCGTGACTTCCATCTTGTAGATGGTACACACTGCTGTTACTGTGTGTCAGTGGTGTGTTTGTGGATGTGGTACCAATAAAGTGGCTGCTTTGGCCTGGACGGTGTCAAGCTTCTTGAGTGTTGTTGGAACTGCATTCAGCCAGGAAAGTGGGAGGTATCCCGTCACACTCCTGACTTGTGCCTTGTAGATGGTGGACAGGCTTTGGGGAGTCAGGAGGTGAACTACTCATTGCAGGATTCCTAGCCTCTAGCCTGCTCTTGTAGCCACAATATTTATATGGCAAGTCCAGTTCAGTTTCTGGTCAATTGTAACCCCCAGGATGTAGATATTGGGACATTCAGTGATGGTAATGACATTGAATGTCAAGGGACGATGGTTAGATTCTCTCTTGTTGGAGTTGGTCATTCCCTGACACTTGTGTGGAGCGAATGTTATTTGCCACTTGTCAGCCCAAGCCTGGATATTGTCCAGGTCTTGCTGCATTTGGACATAGACTGCTTCAATATCTGAGGAGTCGCGAATGGTGTTGAACATTGTGCAATCATCAGTGAACATCCACACTTCTGACCTTATGATAGAAGGAAGGTCATTGATGAAGCAGCTTAAGATTGTTGGGCCGAGGACACTACCCTGAGGAACTCCTGCAGTGATGTCCTGGAGTTGAGATGACTAACCTCCAACAACCACAACCATCTTCCTTTGTGCTAGTTATAACTTCAACCAGTGGAGAGATTTCCCCCGATTAGTTCGAGCATTGCAGTATGTCGAGTCTCAGAACTCTTGGAATAACCACTCTCTCATCATAGATGAGCAAATCATCAACTACACTAAGGTGTCCTCTGTGTTCATAGTACTGTCCAAGAATGGGATGTGTGTCATGTATGCTGGCCATCCTTTGACCTAGTACCCTCTGACCTGAGCACATTCTTCATCAGATTTCTATGCATCTCTGATTTCATTCAGTCGCTGCGTTGTTGTTGGTTGGGTTGTGGTTGTTGTCGATGAAAAGGTTTCTACCTCTTCAACAATGCTTAGATCACCTTGTTCAGGCCTTGCCACTGGGATAGGGGACAAAGCACCCACTAAATTCTGATGCTTACTTGGAACATAATCTGTCTTTTCATCAAACTTCATCATCCTCAGTCTGAATCGTTGTAATTGTGGAGGTATTTTTGCTAACTCCTTAGAATGTATGAGTGTTACTAAGGGCTTGTTGTCTGCCTCTTGTGGTGGAAGCATCCCAGATTTGCACTCAGTGCAGAAGCAGCTGGGTATAACATTGTTTTATTCGTTGGCCGCGATGGTGGGTTTTCACACCATATCATCCCAAACCCGCCACATTATTTATGCACTCACGAGTAATACACCATTTCCATGGCAGGTGGGCTCTCATTTGCCTGCTGGCCATCACCCCGAGGCTGCATCACGCCTGGTGCTATATTTAGGGTACAGCTGCACGCAAACATCTCAGTGCTTCAAGACCAACACTGCTGCATGGAAGACATGGCCCTAAAATGAAGAAGACTGCAGCCCCCAACTTCAGCGACACATCCCTCGAGTGCCTTTTGAATGCTGTGGATGCCTACTGGGATGTCCTCTACCACCGCTCTGGCCACAGGATGGGCAGCAATAGTACTAACCCGGCTTGGGAGGTGGTAACAGTGGTGGTCAGCGCCAACACCCTTCAAAAGAGGACAGCCACCCCCAAGCTGCAAGAGGATGAATGATCTTCATTCAGCTAGGTTAAGTCACTCTTTTCATTACTCTCAACTCACACACTCACAAACCCATCACACATCCACAGGGCCCTCACTCACTGTCAGTTCAAGGAACATCACCATTCACTCTCATACTCCAGGATCGTATGTTGCCTCCCTGGTGCGAGGGTCAAGGAACTGAATATCCAGGGGTATTCAGTATTTAGGAAGGACAGACAGAAAGGAAAAGGCGGTGGAGTTGCATTGCTAGTTAAAGAGGAAATTAACGCAATAGTGAGGGAAGATATTAGCTCTGACGATGTGGAATCTGTATGTGTAGAGCTGAGAAACACTAAAGGGCAAAAAACGTTAGTGGGGGTTGTATATAGACCCCCAAACTGTAGTGGTGGTGTTGGGAATGGCATTAAACAGGAAATTAGAGATGCATACAATAAAGGAACATCTGTAATTATGGGTGACTTTAATCTGCATATAGATTGGGAAAATCAAATTAGTAACAATACCATAGAGGAGGAATACCTGGAGTACATATGGGATGGTTTTCTGGACCAATACGTTGAGGAACCAACTAGAGAACAGGTCATCCTAGACTGGGTATTATGTAATGAGAAAGGAATAATTGGCAATCTAGTTGGGCGAGGCCCCGTGGTGATGAGCGATTATAATATGATAGAATTCTTCATCAAGATGGAGAGTGACGTGGTTGATTCTGAGACTAGGGTCGCGAATCTTAATAAAGGAAACTACGATGGTATGAGACGTGAGTTGGCTATGATGGATTGGGAAATGTTAATTAAAGGGACGATGGTGGATAGGCAATGGCAAACATTCAAAGAGTGCATGGGTGAACTGCAACAATTGTTTATTCCTGTCTAGCGCAAAAGTAAAACAGGAAAGGTGGCCAAACCATGGCTTACAAGGAAATTAGAGATAGTATTAGATGCAAGGAAGAGGCATACAAATTGGCTAGAAAAAAATCAACAGACCTGAGGATTGGGAGCAGTTTAGAATTCAGCAAAGGAGGACCAAGGGATTGATTAAGAAGGGGAAAATCGAATACAAGAGTAAGCTTGCAGGGAACATAAAAATTGACTGTCCAAGTTTCCATAGGTATGTGAAGAGAAGAAGATTGGTGAAGACAAATGTAGGTCCCTTACAGTCAGAAACAGGGGAATTTATAATGGGGAACAAAGAAATGGATGACCAACTAAAAACATACTTTGGTTCTGTCTTCACAAAGGAGGACACTAATAACATACCAGAAATTTTGGGGAACACAGGGTTTAGTGAGAGGGAGGAACTGAAAGAAATCAGTATTAGTAGGGAAATGGTGTTGGTGAAATTGATAGGATTGCAGGCTGATAATCTACATCACAGAGCACTTAAGGAAGTGGCCCGAGAAATAGTGGATGCATTGGTGTTAATCTTCTGAGATTCTATAGACCCTGGAACAGCTACTACAGATTGGAGGGTAGCTAATGTAACCCCACTATTAAAAAAGGAAGGTAGAGAGAAAACAGGGAATAATGGACCAGTCAGCCTGACATCAGTAGTGGGGAAAATTCTAGAGTCCATTATAAAAGATTTAATAGCTGAGCGCTTGGAAAACAGTGACAGAATTGTACAGAGTCAGCATGGATTTATGAAAGGGAAATCATGCCTGACAAATATACTGGAATTTTTCGAGGATGTAACTTGTGGAGTTGATGAGGGGGAGCCAGTGGATGTGGTTTATTTGGGCTTTCAGAAGGCTTTCAACAAAGACCCACATAAGAGATTAGCATGTAAAATTAAAGCGCATGGGATTTGGGGTAGTGAATTGAGATGGACAGAAAACTAGTTGGCAGACAGGAAGCAAAGTGTAGGAATAAACGGGTCTTTTTCCAAATGGCAGGCAGTGACTAGTTGGGTACTGCAGGGATGGGTGCTGGGACCCCAGCTATTCACAATATATATGAATGATTTAGATGAGGGAACTAAATGTAATATCTCCAAATTTGCAGATGACACAAAGCTGGGTGGGAGGGTGAGCTGTGAGAAGGATACAGAGATGCTTCAGTGTGATTTGAACAAGCTGAGTTATCCACTTTGGTAGCAAAAACAGGAAGGGAGATTATTATCTGAATGGCGATAAATTGAGAGAGGGGAATGTGCAACAAGACCTGGGTGTCCCCATACACCAATCACTGAAGGTAAGCATGCAGGTGCAGCAGGTGGTAAAGAAGGCAAATGGTATGTTGGCCTTCATAGCGAGAGGATTCAAGTACAGGAGCAGCGATGTCTTGCTGCAGTTGTACGGTGCCTTGGTGAGACCACACTTGGAATATTGTGTGAAGTTTTGGTTTCCTTATCTGAAGAAGGATGTACTTGCTATAGAGGGAGTGCAGCGAAGGTTTACCAAGCTGATTTCTGGGATGGCGGGACTGACATATGAGGAGAGATTGAGTCGGTTAGGATTATTTTCGCTGGAGTTCAGAAGAATGAGGGGTGATCTCATAGAAACCTATAAAATTCTAACAGGACTAGACAGGTTAGATGCAGGAAGGATGTTCCTGATGGTGGGGGAAGTCCAGAACCAGGGGTCACAGTCTAAGGATACGGGGTAGACCATTTAGGACTGAGATGAGGAGAAATTTCTTCACCCAGAGAGTGATGAACCTGTGGAATTCACTACCACGGAAAGTATTTGAGGCCAAAACATTGTATGTTTTCAAGAAGGAGTTAGATATAGCTCTTGGAGTGAAAGGAATCAAAGGATATGGGGAGAAAGTGGGAAAAAGCTATTGAGTTGGATGATCAGATGATCAGCCATGATCATAATGAATGGTGGACCAGGCTCGAAGGGCCGAATGGCCTACTCCTGCTCCTATTTTCTATGTTTCTATGTTGCTATGTTAACAGCTGTGGAAATATAGCTCTGAAGTTTTTAGGCTGACCTTCTCAACCTTCCAGTTCCTCTGCTCTGCAAATCAGATGTAAGTTGGTACAGGTTTTCCTGTTTAAGATTGAGCAGTTCTGGTTCTGTATCATATATAAGGTTACAGTGGTTTTTCTCTCTCTACATTGAAAGGTTACATTCAGTTGTCCTATGGCCTTGAGTCCTATCCCTCACAGTCCCTAAGTTTTCTGCCTGATGGCTGAAGAGAACTTTTGTCTAACCACAGTTCAGCTTCAGAAAGAACCGAAACTGCTGCACCTGTGTCTTTCTTAAAGTGTGCCTTGGATACTAGGATCTACTAGGACATCAGCACTTCAGTAGCTTCCGCTGTGTTTTCTGGATTTCTCCAAGGAAGGAACCTCAATGTCATTAATATCTTTTCCTTCATGCATCTTGCCACCTTTCAAAGACTTCCCTTTGTGCGTATTCTGTAAAGGTTTCCTGTTGCAGCATGCAGCCTGTTAGTGATCCTTCTTTCTGCATAAGTGGCATTCGGCCTCTTTGGCAGGGCAGTTTTCATACCTGTGTTTTTCCCTGCAGCACCAATTATAGTTAGCAGGGGCTGTTGATGGAGGTTCTTCCTTTCTGCCTTGCTTTTTCACGACCGCTTCTCTGTTTTTTAATATAACATAGTCTCCTGATTCAGTGCTTTTGAGGTAAGGTTCTCTCATCTCCTCAAATCACTGATCTGTTTTGCTTCCTGATCTCAGCTTGTCTGCTCAGCTGGATTGCCTTTGCTAAGGTTAGATCATCCCTTGACTTCAAGTGCTCAGACAAGGTATCAGTCTGATGACAATTCTGTCTCTGATCAGGTCGTCTTTCAAGCTGCCTTATTCACAGATCTCTGCAAGCCTATATAGGTCACTTATAAATGTATCTACCCTTTCCCCTTGGCACTGGGTACACTTGTTAAATTTAGCCCGTTCAACCATGGTATTTTTTCTCAGGTTGATGTAGGTATCTAGTGTTTTGAATACTTTCTCGTACGTGGCTTTTTTTTTAATCGATACCCTGCCTGACTAGGATATTATCTGTGCAGCCACCCATTGCATATAACAATGTACTGACCTGCTCACTGCTCGCCTCCACTGCGAGGCCTGATGTGGTACAATTTCTGGCAAATCTTTGGCACCAATCTAGCCACACTTATGCTTGGTTAAGACCTGTGACCTGCTCAAAGCTTTCTGGCTTTCTGGTGATAGCAGATCCTTTGCCATGCTTGCTCTTTCACTCGCTGCTACCATATAATATTCTTGGCATTGTTTGACGAATATGGAATATTACTGAGTCTGCAAAGGAAAATGCTAACTTTATTGGAACGTATCTTGCTGTAAGCTACATATTACCATGAAGTTGTACAAGAGAGCAAGATGATGTGACGTTGCATCACTTCATGTGATGATGTACATAGTATCTGATTAGCATATTATACAGTTAGAATTAACTCCTTATATTACACTGAGTACAGCTTTTGGCTTTGGGTCGTGTTACACCCTTTCCATATGCGTATTTGTGTTTCCTCATTTTTATGAATTTTGCATTACTTGCTTGTTACTCTTGTTATGACTTTGAAGGAACTGCAATAGACATCTTGTTCATCATGCTTATTTAGTGCTCCTCTAATTCTGGCATCTTCCACACTCTGATTAACATTAGTCCACCATTGGTGGCCTGGCCTTCAGCTGCCCAGACCCCGTGCGCTGAAATTCCCTCCTTAAACTCTCAGCTTCCCTACTTCTCTCTTTTCCTTTAAGACGCTCCTTAAAACCTACCTTTTTGAACCAAACTTTTGGTCAACTGTCCTAATCCCTGAAACAAAAACAAAAAATGCTGGAAAAACTCAGCAGGTCTAACAGCATCTGTGGAGAAAAAAAAACAGAATTCATGTTTTGAGTCCATATGACTCTTCTTCAGAGTGATAAGGACTCAAAACGTTAATTCTGTTTTTTTTCTCCACAGATGCTGTTAGACCTGCTGAGTTTTTTCAGCATTTTCTGTTTTTGTTTCAGATTTCCAGCATCTGCGGTATTTTGCTTTTACCTTAGTGTCCTAATACCTCCTTGTGTGGCTTGATGTCAGATTTTATTTGATACCGCTATTGTGAAGGTCCTTGGTACATTTTACTACATTACAAATTACATAAATGCAAGTTCTTGTTGTTGTAGATAAACAAGCCTTGTCCAACTCACGGGCTGCATTGCGACCCCCCTGGTCTCTGACTCAGCCCGCCAAACTTGTTGGACATTTGTAAAGATTGTAAGTTAAAGCATTTCTTACTGTTATGGAGATCATGTGACTGTATAGACCATTCAGCCGCTAAGTGCGGGGAATGTTAGGGACGGAGCTTTTTAGCCTTGGTGTTGGAACAAGCACACAGTCTCCTCTGAAGTCTGTTAATGAAGTTCAATGTTTCTTACAAGAAACCCATCCTGCATTCTCCAAATTTATTACAACTGGCGTCGAGGATAACTGGCGCCAATGCTGCACCTTGCCTCGCAACTGTAAGTATTCCGATATTTTAAGGGAAGAAAAGAAAAATATACTCACCAGCAATGCCTCTCTTTGGTAGAATTGACCCGTATGACTCATCCATCAAGGACTGGAGTCAATACATTGAGCGATTAGTGTTCTACTTTGTACCCAACGAAATAACGATGAAGAAGGAACAGAAGGCAATTCTTCTAAGTGTCTGCGGGAGCAAAACCTATAACCTAATTCGTAGCTTAACGGCTCTGAAAGCACCAAATTCCAGATCCTTCATCGAGCTAGTCGATCTCATGAAAGGACATTTTCAGCTTAAACCCTCTGTGATCATGCAAAGATTCAAGCTTACTTCACGAGTAAGGGCCCCCGGTGAAGCGATTGCAACTTGCATTGCAAATTTAAAAGTTAACGGAGCACTGTGACTTTGGCGATTCTTTAAACAACATGTTGCAAGATCGTTTAGTTTGTAGTATGAATGACGACGCCATTCAGTACCGTTTGCTTGCAGAAGCTGAGATAGACCTGAAGCACGACTTGGAGATAGTGCTAGCAATGGAGAGAGCTGAGAGAGACACGCAGGCTTTGCAGTGTGCAACATGGTGTCGTTTTGCAGTTAGGGCAGGAACCCACAGCCGGGCGTGGCGTGAAGATGAGGGAGATTACAGTGAAGCAGGACATGGTCCCTACCACTAGAAAAACAAAAAGAAATGCTGGAAGCAGCTCACCAGTAACCCAGAAGTTAAAGTGTTACCGATGTGGGGGAAAACACGCAGCCAAAGTCTGTAGATTTAAAGAGGCAGAAAAAGTATGACAGAGTGTTCCAAGATGAGTTGGGGAAAATCAAAGATCTAATACGTGGACCCTAAAGCAATACCCTGTTTTTTTAAGGGAAGACCTGATCCTTACACTCTGAGAAAAAAGGTTGGTGCAGGATCATGTCATTTGGAGAAATTAGGAATAATATAGCCAGTTCAGTTTTCAGAATGGGCAGCACCCATCACCCCTGTTCTAAAGCCAGACCAAACCATTCAGATCTCCGGGGATTAGAAATTAACAGTAAACAAGGCTGCGAAATTAGACAAATATCCAATCCCAAAGATTGAAGACCTGTATGCTAAACTCACAGGAGGAAGATCCTACACTAAACTGAATATGAGCCATGCGTATCAGCAGCTCCAGCTCGCAAAGAAGCTATGTTACCATAAACACATACAAGGGCCTGTACGAGTTTACACACCTAACCTTCGGTGTGTCCTCTGCCTGTGTGATTTTCCAGAGAACCATGGAAAGCTTACTACAAGCACTCCCTGGAGTTATAGTGCACCTGGACGATGTCCTGATCACAGGAACCCCAGAAGCTGAGCATGTGGCAAACCTGGAAGAGGTTCTGAAGAGATTTTTAGAGGCTGGCGTCTATTTAAAAAAAGAAAAGTGCACCTCCCAAACAAAGGGAGCTATGTATCTGGGTCTTCGATTGGATGCCCAAGGGTTGCATCCATTAGAGGAGAAAGTCAAGGCAATCAAGGAAGCGCCCTCTCCTACCAACGTCATTGAACTCAAGTTATTTTTGAACACGTAAATTATTATGGTCGATTTTTGCCTAATCTATCCACAGTGTTAGCCCCTTTACATTTATTATTGAAGAACCACAGATGGTCCAGAAAGGCTCAGCAAGAGGAAGTTTTCACTAGAGTTAAGAAGCTTTTACACACGTCAAAGCTGCTAGTGCACTTTGACCCATCTAAGGAATTGATACTCACTTGTGATGCATCTCCTGTGGAAGAGGAGCAGCATTGTCACACAAGATGGGGGATGGATCTGAAAGACCGATAGGATATATCTCCAGAAGAGAGACAGAGAGTGAGGGGGAGAGAGAGAGAGTAAGTGCGGGGGGATAGAGTGTGGCGGGGGGTGGTGGGGGGGGGGGGGAGATTGCGAAGAGAGAGACTGTGTATGAGGAGGAGAGAGAGAGTGTATGAGGAGGAGAGAGAGAGAGAGAGAGCAGGTGAGGAGGAGAGAGAGCGGGTAAGGAGGAAAGAGATTGAGGGAGACTTCAGGTGAGGAGGGGAAAGAGAGTGTGTGAGGGGGAGAGAGAGTGTGTCAGGGGAGAGAGATTGTGTGTGAGGGGAGAGAGAGAGCAGGTGAGGAGAGAGAGATGGGAGAGAGGGTGTGTGAGGGGGAGAGAGAGAATGGGTGAGGGGGAGAGAGAGAATGGGTGAGGGGGAGAGAGTGCGGAGGAGAGAGAGAGTGTGGGGGGAGAGAGTGCAGGGGGGTGAGAGAGAGTGCAAGGGGGAGAGACCGTGAGGAGGACAAAGAGAGCGCAGTGGGGAGAGAGAATGCGAGGGGTGGGGGAGAGAGAATGTGAAGGGGAGAGAGGAGAATGTGCGAAGAGGGTAAGAGAGTGTGAGGGGAGGGGAAGAGTGTGTGTGGGGGGAGAGAGACTGTGAGGGGGAGAGAGAGACTGTGAGGGGGGAGAGAGAGACTGTGGGGGGGAGAGAGAACGGCTTAGGAGAGAGAAAGCAGGTTAGGAAGAGAGAGAGAGGGGAGGGGGAGTGTGTGAGCAGGAGAGAGAGTATGTAGCGGGAAAAAGAGAGTGTGTGAGGCGAAAGAGAGTGTGTGAGGAGGAGAGTGAGAGTGTATCACAGGGAGAGAGGGGAGTTAGAGTGTTGTGGGGGGAGAGAGAGTGTGTTTGTGAGTGGGGGAGAGAGAGTGTGTGTGGGGGGGAAAGAGAGACTGTGGGGGGTGGTGAGAGAGACTGTGAGGGGGAAGAGAGAGACTGTGAGTGGGTGGGAGAGACTGTGAGGGGGGGAGAGAGAATGTAAGGGGGAAAGAGAGACTGTGAAGAGGGGAGAGAGACTGTGAGGGGGGAGAGAAAGACTGTGAGAGGGGAGAGAAAGACTGTGAGGGGGAGAGAGAGTCTGTGAGGGGGGAGAGAGAGGGAGAGAGACAGTGTGAGAGAGAATGTGAGAAGGAGAGAGAGTGTGTGAAGGGGAGAAAGGGGGAGAATGTTGAGGGGGAAGTGTGTGTGTGCCAAGGAGAGTGTGTCAGTGGAGGAGAATGCATAAGTAAGAGTGGCTCACTGCCAGTCTCAGGGCTGTCATTCACCCCCACCCCCACACACCACCATGCATTCTCACAGTGGGTGAGGGGGAATGAGTGAGCACCCTGAGATTGGGGGTGAGCTGGACACACACACTCATCCTTTCACACTCTAATACTCATCTTTATCTATTACTCATTTTTAAAATCAATTTATTGCTTTGATTTATTTTTGCTCAGTAAGTTATTTCTTTTCATACCTCCTTTTTTTAAATTCATGTTTAACGTTGTGCCAAACTTTGTCTTTTCAAAATTTGCTTGAGTGAGAAAAAATTTGAAATGTGGCCGCCCACGTGAAAAGGTTGAACAAGCCTGATGTAGACTGTAGGAGTGAAATAATACAGATTATGTTACCTTAATATTTGGATGTTGCTGGATTATACCAGGTGGTAATGGAGATATTTCAAAATCTTTGAAACGCTGCCTGAATGCATCCTTCTGGGGGATCAAATAATCCAAATTGACTTTATGAAAGAACAAGCATAACAGTCCTCAAAGCACACACGTCATTTTCTAATTTTTATTATGTTCTTAATGATATTTGGACCAGTTGACTAGGGAGGAAAACACTGATGAAAATGTGGTCCTACAAGGCCTATATTCACCTGGTGATCAACTCCTCTAACAGGAGCTCTTGTGGCACAATGGGTAGCATCCCTACCTCTGAACTAGGTTCAAGTCCTTCTCTAGAACTCAATGGCCATGGAAGGTGCACTCTTAATGTGGCCAAACAGGTTGATTTTCAACCTTTAAATCCTTCCAATGTGACTATGACGGGTGATAAGAGTGGCAGAGTTTCTTGTTCAGCCATACTGCAGAAGGCATTGCCAAACCACTTGCCAAGCATAATTATGGACCAACATAAATCAAAATGGTCACCAATGCCCTCATATAGCAAGGTATCTGAAGAAAGGGGGATGAACTGCTTTAAGTATATTTTGTAGGTTCCAGGGAGGAATAAAAAAAAAATCCTTGGCTTTTACAGTTTGAATACTTTAAAACCCATTAGATCATTGAAGTCTGTTAGATTAGCATAGCGAATTCCAAATTACATCCCCTGCAGATGGTGTCCATAGAGTCAATCTGTACAATTCATTCTGCCTGTTCAAAGTCACTGTTCCCCAAGCCAAATCTCCAGGTTGGTACCAGAAGTACATGAGCTACTTTTGCAATGTAAGCAATGTGGTGATTATTGCTTTAGGGCCAGCCTTACTGAGTAAGGGTCATGTGGTCCAAACAGCCAATCATCACTGAACACAGGGAAGCTTATAAGGGGCGGAGTTTTCCTAGTCTAGAGTGTGCATTGTAGGCTTGCTGGGGGACTGCAGCTAAATCAACAGCTCTGTAAATAAAGTTTGTTGTTCAACTAAAGAAGCCTTTTGGTAGTCCATCTCTACATAACCCAAAAATCCTGCATAGGGTCCCAGCATCATAGCTTTACATAACACATGCCCCAGTTGACAAGTTCTCTCACAGATAATAGAATGATCTGGGCTCTGCAACCAGTACTCAGGAGTCCAAATGTAGAGTTAATCTCATTTTATGTTAAACTTGTTGGAACATGCAATGGATGACAGGAAAGCTTTAAGCTAATGGTGCCCCAGATCCAGTACGTTAGGCTTCTTTGAACTTGTACCAATGAACAAGTCATTTCTCTCAATTGCAGCTGTTTCTGCATGCAAGCACATAGTGATATGTTTAAGTATTTTGCAAGTAAAGAAAAGTAATGGAGTGCCCTCTGAAAAGGGAAAAGGCTGTGCCGGCCATGAAAGTCTGATTTTGAATGCTGAATTACTTGGATTTCAGGACAGGAAGCAGTGACACATGAATTGACCTCAGCTACCCAAACTGGGAGAGGAAAAGCTGATCAGTTCTGTGCCTTGAGTAGTCAGAACAGATTTTCCTGCAGGCACCTTTACAGGCATGTGACCACCTACCACGACATGATATCCTTCTATTCTTGTACCCAGGCGGTCAAGTACTCAGTATTACAGGAACTGGAGAATCTGCCTCTTGGTCTGTTGCTATAGTTGAGAATCTTCCTCAGGGCATAATGCCAACATACGTGTTTCAGACTAGGTCTGCTGGCTTGGCAATTCACAGTATCCTACCACGATGTCTTATCATCTTCTCCTTTTATGTTTATTTGTTTGGTGCTTTGTTTCAATCGACTTGCTGGACCCTGGCAACAAATGGAACTAATTTATTAGAAATTCACCAAGGAAATACTATGGTTATGTGGGCTAAATGGGCTGAAGCTGTTGCTATATAACCACTGGTCCCAATCTTGTAAAGTCAAACCATTACTTTATGACCAATTTACAGCGTGTGACAATCTTAGAAACAAACAACTATTACAACAACAACTTGCATTTCTACAACACCCTTAACATTGTAAAATGTTCTCAAACAAAATTTGACATTCTGAAAATATGAGATTATTAGACCATATACTGTGAGATCCTAGACTATATACTGTGAGATTGTGGCAGCCTTCCATCTCATAAGATGACGGTTTGCACCATAGTGGTTAATGTTGTGCTAAACATCGCCTGGCGTGGTTCAGGAGCCCCACTCTGGCATGGCAGTCTCTGCTGCATTTGCTGAGTAGGTGTTTTCCCTGGGCCTCTTCTCGGCTTTGTGCTTTCCGTTTCAGCTCACCTCTTCCAATGCCCTTCCAAGCAGCCAGCCTCCAGAGGTTATGGCTGTCAGTGACTGTCTCTCAGCTGTCAGCGTCAATATCCGTCACCTTCATATCTGGCTTGCAGGTGTGAATCAATAGACAATATACTGTGAGATCAGTAAGCAATCATGTGAGATAATGAGAAACAGGACCCATCATTGTTATGAGTTGAAAAGCAGGTTAAATGAAAGGCCACCAGCCTTATTAAAATTATTCATTTGATAAACAATCTCCTGGAAGCTGATCTCAAATGCAACCCATTGAAGCTGGAAGCGGGTGGTTCTGAGGCAAGTTAGAGTTATTTTAGATTTCCATATATCATCCAACCCAAATTTACTTATTGTGGGGGTTAAAATTCCCCAACTGTGTGTTACTATAATGTTGGACCTTTGATCCATCAAGCTAATAGATAGTTTAGCAGTTTAGGTCGCTGAGAATCCAAGACATTTCTGAGAAAAATATGCCTCTAAATGAAAGAATATTCCCAATTGTGATGGAATCTGTGGCTTGTTTTTTTTTTTGAGTTAGACTCCAACTGAAAGGGAAACTGAACCTTCACGTTTCGAGGGAAACCGAAACTGAAATTGAAAACTCGAGTTCCTGGGGAAACTGAAGCTGGTCGAAACAAAATAAAAAGAGACAGAGCCATCCAAGCTCAGACTCCAGTGTTGTAGTTGGGAAGAAGTGAACAGGAAGGCTGGATGTGGGAGTGGAGGTTAAGAGAAATAAGGTTATTGTTGGGATGGTTTTGGTTACAGAATGTTTCTGTTGAAGAAGTCTTCATAGTCTTTTGTATGTTAACAGCAAGTCTTTATTAATTACTTGTAACCATATACAGATATACAATAAAGAGTACAGGTATGGCACTGTCTCCATCTCTAGGTCTGAACACATCTCACAACCACACTGACCCGAGGTCTAGGTAATGTGCCTTCTTACATCACTGCGTCCCACATTAACCCTATATATACCAAATCTTTATATTACAGTTATTGCTGCTAATTTAGGTATTTTAAAGGAACTGATAGACCAGCACTCATCATACAGTGGATCCATGCCATCAAGACTATAGTGAGCAGAGTTAACGAGGCACTGCAGAAGCGTGGCATTTTGGTGAAGACTGGGCTGGTGGGACTCAGGTTGATTGGGAGCTGCTGTTGGATGAGAATCGGTGGCTAAATCCTTGAAGAAAAGGAGCTGGAATTTTACTTGAGGAAGCTTAGAGTCTTGAAAGGCTTTGTGAGTGAAATTGTTGTCACTGGGCTGACTGCTTACTAAATCAATAAGATTGAACTTAGTTGCTATTTAACGTGTAATTTATAGTTTACGTTGATTGCAATTTGTCTGTTAATTCAGGTTTCATTTATGTTGCTTTTGGTTTGATTTTTAAAGTAAATCTTGTCCATTAGTTTCTCTTGTTGGGGTCATTCAGTAAATTTGATTATTTAGTTTGTTGATCTCATTGGGGATCAGAACACCATCTAGTGGAATGTTAAAAATCAAATGTTCATGGCTATTTAAAAGCCAACTAACCTTAAAGGCATTGCAATGTACCAAGCAGTTTATTATTTTGATTTGCACAAATGTTAATAATCACAATGTTTCTGTCCTGTTAGGGCAGGATCTTTAGGTCAGTGAGCGGGGGGTGGGGCCCGCTTGCCGACAGGTAAAATGATGCGGGATGATGTCGGGCGGAACTCCCGATGTCATCCCGAGTCATTTCAATTTTCAGGTCGGCGGGGACGTGGCCGAATCAGCTGTGCACCCGCCAACCTGTCAATGGCCTATTGAGGCCATTGACAAAGTCATTAACCTCCTTAATGGACCTGCCCCTCCAACCTTAAGATTGGCGGGCAGGCTGGGAGCCCTGACAGACTTCAGAAAAAGTATAAAACCTCATCTACATGTGGCTTTAAGGTTGAGGGTTTTAAAAAATGTAATAAATGTTTGATTTGAAGTGATGGACTTGTCCCAACTCATGTGACAGTGTCACACAAGGGGATATGTCAGGGAAATTTTGTTTTTATTTGGAGCCAATCTCCCTGAGGCAGCACTTAGCCTCAGGGAGAGGAGTGCACTCTTTTGCGCGTAAGCACACTCTCGATTGAGGGAATCCCCCCTCCCACCCGCACAGGCATGTAAAATGGCGTGCATCCCCGATCGGGGGCGCCGATCTGAGGTGCACCTGCATGCACCCACTCCTGCACTTTCTGCCCGACAGGGGGAAAATTCTTCCCTTGAAGTTTTAGTCAACTCCTTGCCAAAATGAAACTGTGCACCTTTGCTATTTTCCATAACTAGTATTGATTTCAAAGTAGTTTACATTTGATATTTGCTATTCTAGAATATTTTGACAATCCCACAACTCAATGCAAGATGACATTGGGCCAGATAAATTGAAAATAATTTATATGCTTTCAAGGCTAGCTGGTTTGTGTCATATCTTATCAAAGTCACAAATGATTTTCTATGTTACTGTGACAAAGGTAAACTTTCCCTCCTCATTCTTCTTGATGTGTCTGCAGCCTTTGATATGGTTGACAAAATGATCCTCCTCCAACACCTCCCCACAGTTGTCCAGCTGGGTGACACTGCTCTTATGTGGGTCCATTTTTATCTTTGTAATTGTAATCAGACAATCATTTGCAATGGCTCCTCATCCTGCCCCCACACCATTACTCCTGGTGTCCCTCAAGGATCATTCATTGCCTCCCTGCTATTTCTTACCTACATGCTTCTCCTGGGCGAAATCATCTAAAGATACAGCACTAGTTTGTGTTGATGACACCCTGCTCTGCCTCAACATCAGCTCTTTCAATTCCTCCACTGCTGTTAAATTATCAGACTGCTTGTCCAACATCCAGTACAGGATGAACAGAAATTTCCTCCAATTCAATATTGGGAAGACTGAAGCCATTGTTTTCGGTCTCCGCTCCAAACTCCATTCCCTAGCTACCGACTTTATTGTCTCCCAGGCAACAGTCTGAGATTAAGCCAGTCTGTTCACAAACTTGGCTGGGATTTTTTCCATCACCTGTCATGCCCGATATCATAACCGGAATGGTGCACCATTTCCACTTACTCTCTTTTTGCCTTTTCCCACACAATTACAATTTAAATTCTAAGTGCCAGCATGGAAAACACACCTAAGTTAACGGTGGGAGAAGCTTTTCATTGGTGAACCTCGCTGTGAGCTGGCAATGCTGCGGGAAGCCAATAAAATAGCCTCTTGGTCAGACATGGAGACTGGATCACAGCCACAATTTTCCTGCCCAACTCCATTGTCATTAATAGAAGATTTGAGAGCACACAAAGGGTGTTTTTTAAAATTAAATTTCTCTTATAAATATTTTCATAATATTTTCTCTTATAAATATTGGTTTTACTTTATTCACAAGTGCATCATCATTGTTTGTTGAGATTAGCTTAGTCAGAGAGCTAAATGTCCTGGCATGCCTCATCAATGCATTGATGATTACACCGGAGTTAGGGACATTTCCTTTATTGTGGAGGAAACAATGTTGTGTTGTTTTGTTCACTCTTTATTGAATGTTCATGTGTCTTGTGTTGTACTCACCGCTCTGTAGGACATGACTGAACTTGCAGGCTCAGCTGGCCCTCCCCTCTGTGCATTGGAAAGGGCATTGTCTGAGATCGTCAGTGGGGATAATTAAAATGTCGTAGGTAAATTCGGAGCCCTGTAAGGACTCTGCCAGCCAACACCCTGAGATGGACCCACATTTGGACAGTACTGACACCATTCTTTAGTACCTTTATTTTCTTACCTTGACTGACTAACCCCACCATGTCCACCCCACAATACTCAGGACACCAAGCACATCCCTTTTCACACCTCCATGTCCCCAACTCTACCCTCTGTCCTCCTCTACATCACTCTTCCAGTCCTTCATGCCTCCGAACACACTGCTCCACACTCCCCCCTCGCCACTGACTCACCCTTGCCAGTCCTCAGTCTCCATGCAAGCTGCCATTCTCCTGCCCCCCATCCCTTGTGCTGTAGAGTTCAACAAGGAAAACATCTGACCTCAGACACAACTGCACAAAGCCGGCTTTTGCACGGCCATCTTAACCAATCGTGAACCAGGTACCACAAGATTCTTGTGCATCGCTGACTTTACCTTGAAGGTAGGATGTAATTTAAACAATATTTTATGCTAATGAACATTTATGTTGTGCAAATGTATTACACATAGGAACTTGCCACAGGACAGTATAAGGCTCAGCGCACCACAAACACACTGCTGACTTTATCTCTGCATCTCAATCCACTGTCGAAAATTCAACATTTCTCATCCTGCCGAATTAAATCACCCTACATGCCATGATTCCCACCCTTATAGGCTCTATAAACAGATCGGGCATTCCATGTCATAACGAGCCTCTATGTGGGGAAAAAAAAATCCTCTTCCTTAGTTTCTTCAGTGGCTGTTTTTAAATGTGTGCCCTCCAGTTACTCATCAACTGACCAATTAGAAATAGTATTATCTGATTTCTTTCATCAAAGGTCTTTATGTCACCAATGTTGCATTTGACCCTGAGATGAGCTTGTAACCTGTGTCTAAGACCACTATTTCCACCTCTGTAACATCACTCATCTTCACCCCTTTCTCAGCTCATCCGCCTCTGAGATCCTAATCCATGCCTTTGTTACCTCTGGATTGGACTATTCCACTACACTCCTGGCTAGTTTCCCAAATTATACCCTCTGTGTACTTGAGGCCATCCAAAACTCTGCTGCCCATGTCTTAACTCACAGCAAGTTCCATTCCCCTATCACCCCTGTGCTCACTGACCTGCATTGGCTCCCAGTCAAGCAAAGTCTTGATCCTAAAATTCTCATCCATTTGCTAAATCCCTCCATGGCCTTGCTCCTCTCCTTCTCTGTGATCTCCTCCAGCCCCACAACCCTCCAAGATATCTCTGCTCCTCTAATTCTGGTCTCTTGTGCATTCCCAATCTTTATTGCTCCACCATTGGTGGCCGTGCCGTCAGTTTCCTAGGCCCCAAGCTCGGGAAACCCCTCCCTATACCTCTCTGCCTCTCTACCTTGCTTTCCTCCTCTAGGATACTTCTGAAAATCTACCTTTTTGATCAATTATTTGGTCACCTGACATAATAACTCCTTATTTGACTCGATGTCATATCTGTTTTCATAATGCTCATGTGAAATGCTTTGGGACAAAGGTACTATAAAAATATACATTGTTATCGCTGTTGTTGATATTGAAACCAATCTTAACAGTCTAAATAGTCCCCTCTGTTAAAAAATATTGATCATATTTAGTGTTATGAATAGCAACCAACCTCCTCCAATTCATTTAATTAGTTGCAAAGATTAGATACAGTTAGGATAAGAGTTAATGCTTCAAGGGATTTAAGTATCTCTCTAATCTCCTCCAATCCCACAACCCTTTAGATCTCTGTTCCTTTAATTCTAGCCTCTGGAGCATTCCCGATTTTAATTGCTTCATTATTTGTGGCCATGTCTTTAGCTGCCTGGGCACAATGATGTGGAATTCTCTCCCTAAGTCTCTTTGCCTTGCCTTCCTCCTTTAAGACGCTCCTTAAAACCAAACTCTTTGATCAAGCTTTGGGAAATTTGATTTATGTTTATTGAAGTCACGGAACTACAGTTCCCAAAGGGCCTGAGGACTTCTACACATGTGCAGTCCATCCATTTTCACATCTTCAGGGTGGGAACTGACCCTGCAGACATGCACAGAAGGAAGAGAAGAAAAGATGTGAAATTTCGTGAAATTGGAAGGCAGGTGACATGAAGTGGAGCGCCATTTGAGAAATGGTGTCCCTGGGAGCAGGGCACAGGGAGGGAGACAAACAGAAGGTTACAAACCAAGATGAAGATCCCAAACCAGGGAGTGCGACAGATAAAGGTCCCAGGGAAAGATCCCAGGTGATGAAATTATAATAATTTTCATAATATTGTGATGAAAGTATAATAATTTTCACAATATGTTTCTGGTTTATCGTGAAGTAGGTTTATGAGGGTAAGTATAGTTGGGTATGTTTATATGATGTAATTACATTTGGAGTCAATAGACTGCACAATTTAAATCATCAAAAAAAGTTAGGTGCTTGACATGCTAATGAGTAAATGTGGATGCTGGTTTAGCATGTAAGGTGTGAAGGGAATTTGCATTTTTAGATAAATGAAGGGATTTTTGGATTTCAAAGGGATTATAGTCTGTTTACAACTAGCCAGATAAGCGAGGCTGAGGAGTATATTTATTGTTCCCAGATGTTACTGATAATATTGACAACATGAAAGTTTTAAATTATGAGGAATGTACAGTTTCAAAGACATATGGAATAATATAATTTACATATTCCTGAAATGGAAATATTTTGCTGTTTCTTCACTGTTGCTGGGTCAAAATCCTGGAACTCCCTTCCTAACAGCACATGGCCCTACACTACATGGACTGCAGCAGTCCAAGAAAGTAGCTCACCACCACCTTCTCAAGGGCAACTAGGCAATAAATGCTGGCCCAGCCAGCGAAGCCCACATCCCATGAATGAATATAAAAAAAATGTAAAAAGGAGAATGAAAAGCTATGTGGGAAGAAGTCCATGCAAGATCTAGCAGGAATGTGTGAAATAGCCTTAATGAAGCCTCCAGCCATGTGTGCATAAGTCTGCTATATAATAAAACTGAAGTTGGGGAAAAGCCATTCGGAACTCCACTGTCAAGTGGGTATTGTGTTAACTTGCTGGTTCCATTTGATATCTAAAATCTATTTTGGGCTGCTGCCTTGAAGGAGATGTAACTGGGAGTCAGGGTAATTGGAATTTTAGGAGTTATTATAATAGTGAGTAATTGTAGTCTATGTATGCACTTGAAATCTTTTATTTTGTTAATAAATATTTTATTTTAATTTTGAAAATCTCTAACGGTCTTGGTGGACTTATTGCTTCTGAATTCAGTGCACACACACACACCTTCTGGTAATAAATACAAATTTCAAAACCATTGTGATAGTGCAACCAAGTTTCCCTTGTGGATTTGGTCCACCTGGCACCCACCATCTGCCACGTCATAACAGGAACAAGGATAGAGATCAGAGACAGACCCTGTTAAATAAAGTTGAGAGAAGGGAGCAGAGAGCTAGGTTCCGAATTAAGGTGGGTGCAGGGAGCAGACTTGAAACAAAGTGGGCTCAAAAGAAGCTTGAGGATCTGAGAGAGCAGCCAAAGGTTGGTGACTCTGCTGTGGGACGTAAGGGCAAAGATACCCTTTTGGAGCAGTGGTGTTCTGCTTGACACAGCTGAAGATCTGAAAGTGTGCTTGAAAGGTGAAGCATGAGTGTACTCAGAGATCCAGGGGAGAAAATCTCGGAAGGTGAGGTTGAAACTCTGGAAATGGATCCTTGTTGAAGCCATCCATATGTGAGCAACGTTTGAAGAGAATTCCAAGGCGAGGTCTTCAACTGTGGAGTTTGGAAACTCTTGTGAGAAAGACAGGGGCTGGAATTGTCTGGCTCTGTTGACGTCAGGTGTCATGGCGGGTGGGGGGAAATAATATGGCGAGATGGCCAAAAATCGGTTTCATGCCACAATGAAACCAGTTTGCAATCGTCTCCTCCATCCGTCAATAGCAAGCTGTGTTTTCCACCACCTCACGCCAGGAACCTAATTTCAATACTATAGCATCTCATTATAAGCCCTGTTCGCTGGAATCATCCCCCCCACGCTGGATCATCAGGGCACATCAGCGTGGTTGCACACCAATGCACTTCACAACTGTACATAAGTGACGTGCCCTGGAGAGCTGCATTTCACTCACGACTTCAAGGTTTATTTGCCTGTCTTGCTTTGGGCAGCACTTGAGTTCAGTGCCAGGCTTCGCAGGCAGCACCACATCGCTTTTGATGGGGTGGGGGGGGGGTGGCGGTGGTGGTGGGGGGGTGCAGGGGGAGGCTCATGGGCAGGTCGCTACCTACCAGTAAGGCAGGTGTGGCTTTGCAACAGCTGCAGGTCTAGGGTTTGCTTGGGGAATGGGGAGAAGTGGCCTCAGGCAAGGGAAGAGGCTGCAGGACGAGGGTTGTACTGGGGAAGGAGGGCAACCCAGGGGGTGTGGAGGGGCACATATTGATTTGCGGAAGTGGCCTCAAGGTGGCAAGGGCTGAGAAGGCAGCCTCCAGAGGAGATGAGGCCAGATGGAGATGTGAGGTTGTGTGTGAGAGAGTGAGTGGCGATGTCCCTTGGGCTAGCAGTGAGTGAGATGGCAGTGAATGTGTGATGGGCTTATGAGTCTGTGAGTTTAGAATGATGAGATGGTTGTCTTACCCTGGTGGCACAGATGAGATCATTCATCCGTTTTCTGCATTGGCTGGCCAACCTCTTGTGTGCAGCATTGGCACTGACCACCTCTGCCACCGTGTCCCAAGCTGGAATGGTGAGATTGATGGGCCTTCTGCAGATACAGCGGGGGGTAGAGGACATCGTGGTGAGCCTCCACAGCATCCAGAAGGCATCCCAGGGGTGCATCACTGAATCAGTGGGCTGCACTCTTCTTGGCTTTTGGGGCCACATCTTCATTGGAGCAGTCCTTGGCTGCAACCACTGAGAAGTATGCGCACGGCTGCAGTTTAAATGTGGCACTGTGCAGTGAGGAAGCGCGAGGTAATGGCATGGCAAGCAATTTGGAGGCTGCTCACCAGTGGGATGGCATGTTTCCTGTGGCTGCAGAATTAATGAGGCGGGATTGGGACGTGACATGAAAACATGCCACTGCAGCCGGCAGGTAAAACATTTTTCCTGCCCGTTACCGCATTTTGTACCAATCTGGGACGATTCCGCCCAGAGTTCAGTGAGGCCAGTTGGCTCACAGTGTGACAAGTGTTGAGAAATCCATAGAACCTGCTTTGGTCGCATCTGTCATTTACTTTGGAGTGTGATGTGTCTGGCCACAGTTTTCCACATGTATCGCATACTTACCCTGAGTATTAGAGTATAAAATAGATATGGTAAATTGTTTTATCTTTCTGAATTTGCATGTGTCTGTACATATATAGCTGGGGTAAAGAAATCATGAATATTTGAATCATTTTCTTGTGTTTGTATTGAGATCCTTCCAACTTTTTTGCCTGGTGTAATATAATTTATTTTCCTTGTTTAATAAGTGTTCTATTCTTTTTGTTAAAAGTTCATCAACGGACTCCTGTGAATTTGCTCAATAATTTACCTCTGGTTTTCTTAAAAAAAATTAGGATCTATCAAGCCAGGTTTCACTCTGGGATCTGAATTGTCCAATAGTAACATCAGCTGGGATTATAAGATTAAATAGCTGTTTACTGGGCTCAGTATCATATTTTGTTTTAGAAGGCTCCTATGAAGTGCCTTGAAATGATTCATTATGTTAAAGGTGCTATAAGAATTTAAGTTGTTGTTGTTGACACGCAAAAGATATGCTGACTTTCACAATTGTAACGCCAGTTGAAAGGCTACAGCCTTTTTGACTTGATTTTAGTTCACTTACTTACACAATGCTACACACATTAAAGTCTTATATCAATTTTATTTTAAATAGGGTGGTAAATTATGTTAACTGAACACTGTACTAGTCCTTGTTACCTTGCTTTTCCCAGCATCAACTCAGATTGAAAACTCAGACATGTCATCCATGATTTTCTGATGAATGATTTTAAGCAACATGCACCTGAATTTCTAATATATGCTTTCACCAAACGATAGCAACTTTATATAGCACCTTTCATAGGCACTAAGACATGTGAGAAGATATTATAGGACAGATGACTAAAAGTTTGGTTCAGAAAAGTAGGTTTTAAGGAGTATCTTAAAGGAGGAGAGATAGCTAGAGAGGGAGAGAGGATTAGGAAGAGAGTCCAGAACAGAGGGCTGAGACAGCTAAAGACACAACTGCCAATGGCACAGCAAAGAAAATCGGGAATGGGCAAAATATCATGATTGGAGATGTGCAGAGACCTGAGAGAGTTGTAAGTCTGGGGCATGTTGCATTGATAGGAAGGGGAAAGACTAGGAAAGAATTTGAAAACAAGGGTGAGAATTTAAAGTCGAGGTTTTGCCGGACTGCGGTCTCATGTACATCAGTGTGCACTGGGTGATGCAACCTTGGTGTGACATTTGACCATGAGATGAGTGTCCAACCTCATATTTGCACCATTTCTCAACTTTGCTCCTGTCTCAGTTCATCAGCTACGGAAGCCCCCATCCGTGCCTTAACTCTACACTTGACTAATCCAATGCACGTCCGGTTGGTCTCCCACATTCTACCATCAGTAAGCCTGAGGACGTTCAAAAC
This sequence comes from Carcharodon carcharias, assembly GCF_017639515.1. Taxonomy (NCBI): domain Eukaryota; kingdom Metazoa; phylum Chordata; class Chondrichthyes; order Lamniformes; family Lamnidae; genus Carcharodon; species Carcharodon carcharias. The sequence continues at coordinate 79,975,822 of NC_054471.1, forward strand.
TGCTGCCCATATCTTAACTCACAGCAAGTCCCGTTCCCCCATCACCCTTGTGCTCAATGAACTACACTGGCTCCCAGTCAAGCAATGTCTCGATCTTAAAATTCTCATCCGTTTTTTCAAATCTCTCCCTGGCCTTGCCCCTCCCTGTCTCTGTAATCCTGTCTAACCCCACCAACCATCCAAGATATCTGCACTCCTCTAATTCTGGTCTTTTTTGCATTCCCAATCATAATTGCTCCACCGTTGATGGCCATGTCTTCAGTGGCCTAGGCCCTAAGCTCTGGAATTCTCTCCCTACATCTCTTCATCATTTGGTGCGAGCTAGGCAGGAGAGCTTTGGATGAAATCAACCCATGGTGGGTGCAATATAGGACTGGCTTCTACTATGACCTTTCTAAAGCCAATCACAAATAAATGACCTGATGTGTGACTGTTCAGGGGAGAGCTATTGGGATATTCAGAGTGTTTGGGAAATAATGTATATTTCAAGGCACTGTTATTCCACGAAAGATGTTAAATATTGGTTACGGCAGACTGCAGATATACTGCACACTGCTCAAAGTTCTGGAGATTTTTCAATTGCTGGCAGGATCAGGACCCAGTTGTCTAATTTTTAAAGGGAGAATGGGGGACCCACTTGCATCCAATTATTGGCCCAGTAACTCCATTAGGAGCTTGTTAACAGGCTTCAGAGAGGCCGGGAATGTAATTTTCCAAGAAGGTTTCAGCAAACCTGAACAGTCTGGTGCATATTAGTGCATAGCTATCAGGTTTGCTGAAAGGGAAAGGGCCAGTTTATTTTTTAATGTATAAAATTATTGGACCCTCAGGTATCCAGTGCCAGAACATGCTCTTTCCCTTGGTTTTGGACATCTGCACTCTATCTCATCCTTTTATGCTACTGAGGAACTTCCTGTTGCTGGCAATTGCCGCTGGCACCAGTCAGGTAGCTCCCGCCCCCATTTTGAAAATCCAGCCCTTGGAAACTGTGGGCCTGAATTTCCAACTCGGCAGGTGGACGCAATCAGCGGGCTGGAGATCGGCCAGGAAATGGGCTGCCGACCGCAATCGGCACCCTACTGCTATGTCATGCTGGCTGGCCAATTAACAGCCAGCCAGCGTGAAGCTCATGCTGAGAAGCTCAGCACTGCCAGGGTGGGAGTGGGAAGTGGGCGGGCGATGTCATTTCCACGGGCGCAGGTGGGCGCTATGAGAAAGTTCCCTGAAGGCAGAGAGCTGTCTCAGGGAGCTGCAGACCTGAAAACCATGAAATAAAGTTTTGAAAATCAGAAAAAAAGTGTCCCGGCATCACCACCAGGCACCTGGACACATAGATGATAAAAATGCTGTCCACAGATTTTTATTTTTTTTTTATTTAATAGCAGAAACCTCATCCCGCCCTCAGATGAAATTTGATGAAAAATGTAAAGGCCACCTGGCCAATTTGCCTGCCCGCCAACCATAAGATTGGATGGGCTACGAAAAATAACAGACAATTGTGCTGTTAATGGGCTTAGTTGCCCTCTTAATTGTTGGTGGGTGCGCTTCCGATTTTTGTGCGTGCCCGCTGAACGAAATATCGTGCGAGCGCGGGATGGCGTTGGGACGCTCGCCCAATGTCATATCACACAATTTTACACCCAATCAGGTCGGGTGCGCACCCACCTGTGGGACGTAAAATTCAGCCTGTGGAGTCCAAAGCACATCAGGTGCCACCCAAATTATGTTATGGGCTGCATCATACTGCAAATGTACTGCGTCCAGCAGAGAGAGCTCAGATCCAGAGGTTCCACTGGTTATAAAGATTCCAGTCCAGTATTGTGCAGTGCAGTCCCCCACTAACTCAGTGATTGAAAAAACATAACTTTATTGATTTCACTTTTTAGAATATACAGATCTGGTTTAGTTTCACTGAGATCAAAATTTCTTCAACTATTGCTGCATATTAAAAATAGGAGTAAAACTGTACTTAAATAACAATACACAGGGAATGTGAGGAAGAAATTTTTAACACAGCAAACTCACTCCCCATGATTGCGTTAGAAGCGGAGATGATGAATGATTTCAATAGGAAATTCAATGGGCATTTGAAGGAAATAAACTTGCTGGGCTACAAGGAAATGGCACTGAATGTATGGATTGCTCTACAGAGACCTGGCATGGACCTGATGGGCTGAATGGCCTCCTTCTGTGATGTAATGACTCAGTGACTCTAACACTGGCTGTGAATAGTCCCAGTATTTACTAGTGCCTCAGGAGACCATTCTTCTTTTAGTATTGCTTAAAACAAATGTCAAGCCACATTAAAAACAGTTGGTGCCAGGGAAGATTAAATAATGTCACCTCAGTTGACACATTGCACACAATAGGTGTCTGTACCTACTCAGTAGATCCCCATGTTTTTCAGGAAGTTGACTCTCCATGTATGTGCCACCTTATTTGCCAAGACATCAAGAGATACAACTCATGCCAGTAGATGCATTTCAGGCTATTCACCATATAGGGGAGAGTAGGCCATTTGCTTGCTCCATCTGTCAGACAAGAGCCAACACATTACTGCACTGTCAGACACTCACTTCATGGCATCAATACTGTTGGAAATCATCTTTGATTCAGTGGCTCTATGTTGGCATTTTTGTGCCACATTAGCACAACTAGAAATGTAGATGCAGTACAGAAATCGGAATAAAGGCACAAATGTTTAGACTTGGAAAATGAAAGAAAAGGCATGGGGTGGGGGCATTTTGACTATGCAATGGTGTAAAGCAGATGATAGTGAGTCAGCAGCACATTTTCCATTTCTCTTAACTGAAGTCACTGAAAATAATAAGCGGGAGAAATGGAAAATGGGTTGCTGACATGCAATCATACAAAGTGAATGTTATGCCCATGGAAGCAAAAATAATAATCAGAAAATAAGATCAGAGATTAGATGACTTTCTTTCACTGCAGCATATGAAGATGCGGAACAGAAGGTTTCCAAAACAGTGCAAGAAGTGAATAGTGTAGAGGAGGTTTCTGCCTTAGGGTATGACAAGAACACAAGAAATAAGACCAGGAGTAGACCATTCAGCGAATTGACATTCAATACGATCATGGCTGATCTTGGGCTTCAAATTCCTTTTTTCATCTGCTCCCCTTATCTTTAATTTGCTGAGAGACCAGAAATCTGTCTATCCCAGCCTTTAACATATTTAGCAATGGAGCATCCATGACCCTCTGAGGTAGAAAATTCCAAAGATTCACAACCCTTTGTGCAGCAGCAAGCAAAGCCAGGTGGATCAAAGTAAGACAAAACAAGAAGTAAGCACAGAAAATTCAAGAATCCCAGGCAATAGGACTAGTTGAACAAATCACCATCCAGGAATGAAAAAGCTGGAGTGCACAATGACACTCAGGTTCAATAGGGAGGTTGTGACTAACGTATGCCATTAACGTGAGGCCTGCAGGGACAGTTAACCATCTGCACTGCATTGTCAGTGACTGTGAATATTTTACTGTGTAAACAGCATTTAAATAAACAGCACTGCTGGTAATAATCTCTGTTTACAGATGGCCCACACTAATAAAGGAGATACCCATGTTACATTAAACTGTGGGTGTAAATGAGGCAGATTAACCAATGGCGCATGGAATATTGCACACAACAGGTACTCTGTTTGGAGGGACCAACATGTAACATGCATGTGTCACCTCGATTTTCAAGCCAAGGAGTCCTTCTGCATCCATAGGGTTCATTATAACAGTCAAATATTTTGTCCTACGCTGCTCTTTTAAAGAGATAGCCCTAGCACTAAATTTGCCCCATCCTCTCTTATGTATGCCTTAGCTGTGAGGATTTGTTCCCCCTACATTATAGGTTTATAAATCTCTCCATCTCTCTACATCTCTTTCCTGCTTTGATGCTCCTGAAAAGACCTAACTTTTGACACTTCCCTAATATCTCTTCATGTAGATCGTTGTCAATTTTCACTTGATGATGCTCCTGTGTAGCACTTTGGGACGTTTTGCAACATTAAAAGTGCTATATAAATGCAAGCTATTGTTGTACAACATGCAGGGCAATGGAGACTATGTAGATAGCCATTCAGAGCCAAGGCATGTGTGAACCAGGGCCTTTAATGAACCGATAGCTGAAGAGTTAAGGAAAAGCTGCAGTTAGATGAACTTTTTGATGAGAAGGAGCTTTATTATAACGTGGAGTAGCAGACCTTGTACAAAGATTTCACAATGACCTTGGAAGGAAGCAAAGAGACAGAGAGAAGAAGAGGAAGAGAGAGAGAAAAAAGAGACATGCTGTCAAAGCTTTATATCTTGCATTCATCAGGACAAATGCAAGAATGCAAAAGTTCAAAGGAAGCAAGAATTAATAATGCTGCATGATAACAGGGTGCTGATTGGTTGACAAGTCAACTCTGATTGGTTAAGGTGTTGGTATGGATAATGCACCAGGAAACTATTGTTCCCCACGATTTTGTTTAATTCAGAAAAGTACAATGCCATAACATGTTCCTTTTGCCTGCAGAAGGCAGGTCATTGTACATGAATATACGTAGCTTCTAGCATGCATAGGTGAGACACATTGAGAGCCTGACTGACAATCTTAAATTTGTTGTTAGTATAATTCTCGACACAATCGGGATTATTTAGCAGGTGTTGTCCAATCACAGAATCACACCTAACGTTAAACATTTTGTTCTGAGTTTTGCAAGCATGGGCTGGTTGAGTACAGTCAGTAATCTGCCTATTGCGGTCAATCAAAGGGACATACTGTTTGATACATTCCGCCAGTCATTGGAAAGAAAGAAAGGAGGAAGGAAGGAAGGGAGGGAAGGAAGAAGGAAGGGAAAAAAGAAGGAAGGGAAAAAAGAAGGAAGGAAGATTGGGGGGGGGAGCAGGGAGGGATGAAAGAATGGAAGAAAGGAAGAGAAGAAAGGAAGGGAGACAGAAAATGAATGAGAGGAACATTAAAAGAGAAAAGAAAATATGAAAGAAAACTTGCACATATGAAGCACTGTTCAGGACATCTCAAAGCACAAGACCTGAAGGATGCAGCAGGCAACAGCAAAAATGCCACTACAGGCATTTCCGAGAGGATTGTAAGAGACAGTAAAAGTATTTTAATCAAATTTTGTGGTTCAGGCTTGCAAGGTTATCCAACTGAAGAACATCACCAGTTTAAATGAAGTACAGAATGTTGTTGAGTATACGCAGGTGTACAGAAAATGGATTGAATCTGATCAACACGCATTGTGAATGCCAAAAGGCCTTTCAAACTAATATAATCTGTTAACAGCTGCAGGTTATTTACATTACAGATGAAGAGTCACTGGTTAAAAAAAAACACTTTAAAGTGATGGAACATTGAGCAAAAGCCACAAAAGCCATAAAATCAGGTTGAAACCGAATCGACATACTTCAAAGCTATGATTCACCTTGATGCCAAGTTATAGCCTGAGTAAAATTTCATGTATGCACACAAAATGGAGTCATAGTTTCTGGAAACACTTGTGAATCAGAGATTGGCATTACTGAACATGTTTTAAAAATGCCCATTCAGCTGGCCTAAATTGTCCAAAGTGTTTTGGTAACTCCAAGAGAATGACAAAAACTGATGTTCTTGGATGATGTAAAGAGTTTGCCTTGTTTTGAAATGCAGAGAACCTAACTCCACAAAATGTCTATCTGCTGTATCAAATAAAATCTGTCTTTAATTTTCCAAGCAACAATATGTAATTTATGGAAGTTAATTTAAGGGGTTCTAATGAAAGGTCACAACCTGAAACGTTAACACTGTTCCTTTCTTCACAGGTGCCACCAGGTGTGCTAAATATTTCCAACATTTTCTGTTTGTATTTTGGATTTCCAGCATCCGCAGTATTTTATTTTTGGATTAGTAATTTAAGGGACTAGGATTATTTAATTATCTTGTGATATTGAAATGTGTGTGAGGCCAAGAAAGAAAGCTGCTGTCATATTTACTGATAAAGACCTTGAAGGCATGTGTAACATTCACAAGTGATGAGATTACTGAAGGAAGTTTAGACACTCAATATAAAGGTGGTCTCTAATATCGTATTTTGAACAAAGAAATTGACACCTCATTCTACAATTGTAGGTAATGGTGGATTTTGATAGGACAGTACGATCTTATCAATGAAACATTCTGTCTACCTCAGAAAGAACGGTAGAAAAAAGTTACTAAGAGCTATTCAGTGCTTAAGTCACGCCATTTGTTCAGCTAATGAAGGGTATGATTGGCAGGGTGGTGACCACTCACTGGATGATCGTATGTACGATTCCTTGTACTGTATTTGTGACTAATGGGTGTATTGCTAACAAGTGTATTGTATTGTTAACTACCATTCCCACCAAACCTAGTAAAGTCATTATTGTTTATTTTTAGCTTTGAGTCTCCTTATTTCTCATAATTTTCATGTTCAAATCATAGAGTAACCTACCAAGGGTAACAAGTTATGTTTTACAGGATCTCAGCACCTAGTTCTTCCAGTGAACTGTGAAACTGGGTGCTGTTACCTTCTAATGGACAGACCTATAGTCACAGAAGTGCGATTTTCTTTGCTTCTTCAATTTTTGTGAACTACCTATGTTCCTTACCTTTTAAAGACCTTCACTTTCATTTCTGCTGAGCATAGGAATGGCAGACTGCAAGATATAAGTGACAGCAAGTTGATGCCATTAAGTTCAGTAGTGATAATTGTGTACATGGTTAATGTGCCATGAGTGGTACGATTGTCAATCTGTATTCAAATGAAATATGGAGTTCCAAAAGGAAAGCAAATGCTCATGGTTTAGAAATCAAATAAGTCACACAATGTATTCTAAGTCAGCATCCATGTAAGCCTGCTAAAATGTGTACTTAGTAAATTTTGGAAAAGTCTTCCAGAACAACATCTAACCATGTACCTACTACATACAGAATTTATTTAATAAAAGTAGTCTGTATTAAAATTATTAATGTATGACTGACAGAGTTGTTCAGATAACCTCACTGCCTGTTAATGTGCAGGACACACTAATGTCAAGCCTGGCAATGTATAATCTAATCTATCATCAACTTCAATTTAGCTGAATTTTATTGAAAGCTAGATGATATTTTCAAAACTATCAGTTCCTGCCTAACCTCCACTGCCTCCATGGTGTAGTTTGAATAATAGATTTGTTTAAGGTGACGTAAGTACATTACTTTTATATCAACATTTCTAAAAGTATTTCAAAAAAATAAATCAGATGATAGTGCTTCTCTATGACGTTCAGATCTTTGTTCTCCTAGAGTGCCTGCTTAGTGTAGCTTGTTTAAAAAAATGAAATAAAGAAAAGACTTACATTTTGACAGTGCCTTTCATGACCTCAGGACATGCCAAAGTGGTTTACAGCCAATTAAGAACTTCTGAAGTATAGCCACCATTATAATGTGGGAAATGCAGCAGCCAAATTGCACACAGCAAGGTTCCACATACAGCAATGACCAAATAATTTGTTTTTAGCGATGTTGGTTGAGAGGTAGAAATTGGTCGGGAGACGGGGAAGAGAGAACGCTTCTGCTCTTCTTTGAATACTGCCACGGGATGTTTTATACCCACTTGAGAGGGCAGAAGGGACCTTGGTTTAAAAACATAAAGAACGGGTATCCAACCGGGGAGCACTCCCTAAGAGTTTGTCTGGACTAATGTGCCAAAGTCCCCGGAGTGGGACTTAAGCACACAATGTTTTGACTCTGAGGTGAGAGTGCCATAGCTGAGCCATAGTAGACACACACATTTAGCTGCTTTCACTCTGAGTATAAACATAGATTGTAAAAAAAAAGAAATAACTTAAAACGAATGCTCTGCTAATGGACAGAAGGATGTAAAGCTTTGTGAACATACAAACATACCAAATAGAAGCAGAAGCAGGCCATTCAACCCCTTGGGCCTGCTCCACCATTCATTAAAATCATGGCTGATCTGTTTGTGCTTTGAGTTCTACATTCCCATCTACCCTGGTAACCTTTTATTCCCTTGCCTAGCAAGAATCTATCTACCTCTGCATTAAAAATATTCAATGACCCCTCCTCAACCACCTTCTGAGGCAGAGAGTTCCGAAGTCACATGACCGTCTGAGAGAAGAAAATTCTCATCTCTGTCCTAAAAGTGTGACCCCTATTTTTAAAATAATGCCCCCCTAGTTCTGGACTCACCCACAAGAGGAAACATCCTTTCCACGCTCACCTTGTCAAGACCATTCAGGATCTTACATAATTCAATCAAGTCACCCTTCACTCTTCTAAACTTCAGTGGAAACAAGCCCAGCCTGTCCAACCTATTCTCATAAGACAACCTGCTCATTCCAGGCATCAACCTAGTAAACGTCCTCTGAACCACATCCAATGCATTTACTTAAATAAGGAAATCAAAACTGCACACAGTGTTCGAGATACGGTATCACCAATCCCTTGTCTAACTGAAGCATAACATCCTTACTTTTAAGTTCAATTCTTCTCATATTAAAGGTTAGCATTCCCATTAGCCTTCTTGATTACATGCTGTAACTGCATACTAACTTGTTGTGACTCATGCACGAGAACACCTAAATCCCTCTGCATCTTGGAATTCTACAGTTGTTCTCGATTAAATATTGTTTTTTTTATTCTTCCTGCCAAAGAGAACAACTTCATATTTTCCCACGTTATACTCCATCTACCAGATTTTTGCCCACTCACTCAACTTACCTATATCTGTCTTCAAACTCCTTATGTCTTCTTCACAACATAGCTTCCTACCTATCTTTGTGTCGTCTGCAAATTTAGCAACCATGCCTTCGTTCTCCTCATCTAAGTGACTGATATAAATTGTAAAAAATTGAGGCACCAGCATAGACCCCTGCAGGACTCTACCAGTCACATCCTGCCAATCAGGCAAAGACCCCTTTATTCATACTCTCTGTTTTCTGCCAGCCAGCCAGTCCTCCATTCATGCTAATATGTTACCTCCTACACTGTGAGCTTTTATTTTCTGCAATAACCTTTGATGTGGCACCTTATCAAATGTATCCTGGAAATCCAGGTACAGTACATCTACAGGCTCCCCTTTATCCACAACGCATGTTACTCTTCAAATTACTCAAATAACTTGGTTAAAACCATGCTGACTCCTCCAAATTACCTTGTGATTTTCTAAGCTAACTGAACTATATTTCCTGTTTTCTGCCTCCCCTCCCTTCTTGAATAGAGGGGTTAGATTTTTTGCTTTCCAGTCTAATGGAACCTTTCCAGAATCTAGGGAATTTTAGAAAATTAACACCAACACATCTACACCTAATTAGCCACTTCTTTTAAGGCCCTAGGATGAAGTCCATTTGGACCCGAAGGCTTGTCAGCCCGCAGTTCCATCAGTTTGCTCGGTACCACTCCCCTAGTGATTCTAGTTTCACCAAGTTCCTCTCTCCCCTCTGCCTCCTGAGTCACAGCTATTAATGGAATGTATTTTATATCCTCTATTGTGAAGACGGAAGCAAAATATTTGGTCTGGTACTCATCTTTGTGTAGTTATGTGCTTTTTCCTTCAGTTTGACACTTTCCCTAACTTCTTTAGTTAACCATGGATGGTGGGTCCTCCTTTTAGAATTCTTCTTTACAGTAGTAATATACTTACTCTGAGTATTCTGAAATATCCCCTTAAATGTCTGCCACTGCTTCTCTATTGCTCTATCCCCTAACCTAGTCCCAGTTACTCATCTTTCCTGCCCATGCTTCTCCCTTTCATACTGGTTGTAAAATTCAATAATATTGTGGTTGCTGCTACCTAGGCATGCCTTTACCCTGAGGTCATTAATTAATCCCGTCACATTACACAACACCAAGTCTAATATAATCTGCTTTCTGGTTGGTTCTAGAACATGCTGCTCTAAGAAACTATCTTGAAAGCATTCTATGAACTCCTCATCTAGGCTGCTACTGCCAATCTGATTTTTCCAGTTTATGTATAGATTAATGTCACCCATGATTATTGTTGTCCCTTTATCTCAAGCACCCAATATTTCTTTTATGCTTTGTCCATCATTGTGGTTACTGTTAGGAGCCTGTAGCCCAGTCCCACTAATGACTTATTTCCCCTGCTATTCCTCATCTCCAGCCAAACCAATTCTACATTTTGATCCCTTGAACCAAGGTCATCTCTAACTATTGCACAAATGCCATCCTTGATTAGCAGTGCTACCCCTCCACCTTTACTAGCTTCCAATTGTTCTTGAAGGTCATATACCCCTCACTATTCATGACCCAATCCTTGTCATCCTGCAGCCATGTCTCCATAATGGCTATCAGATCAATCATATTTATTTACTTCAATGTGTGCGATCAATTTGTTTACTTTGTTATGAATGCTACGCACATTCAGATATAGAGCCTTTAGTTTTGTCTTTGTTATCTTTGTGACATTCAGTCTTGATTCTTGGTGCATTCTTACATTTTTTCTCTCTGTCCCTTCCTGACATTGTCCAACTCTTATATCCCATATTACTATTTTCCTCTCCTAACTTGTCTTTATTCTTTGATATATCCCATCTTTCCTTGCACCCACTATTTAGTTTAAAACCCTCTCTAATTCCCTAGTTATGAGGTTCAGAAGAACACCGGTCTCAGCACGGTTCAGGTATAGACCGTTGAAATGGTACAGATCCCACTTTTCCCAGTAGTGGTGCGAGTGCTCCCCAAACCGGGACCCATTTCTCCCACACCAGTCTTTAAACCACATGTTAATTTCTCTAATTTTAAGTACCCTATGCCAATTTGCAAGCTGCTCAGTTAATAATCCAGAGATTATAACCTTTAAGGTTCTGCTTTTCAATTTACTAACTAGCTCCTCAAACTCTCTAGCAAAACCACTTTCCTAGTTCTACCTATGTCGTTGGTACCTACATGAAACATGACAACCGGATCCTCTCCCTCCCACTGCAAGTTCCTCTTCAGCAAATGTTCCAAACCCTGGCAACGAGCAGAGAACACAGCCTTCTGGACTCTCACTCTTTGCTGCAGAGTACAGTGTCAATCCCCCTTTACTATACTGTCCCCTACTACCACTACATTCCTTTTTGCTCCCCCCACTTGAATGGCTTCCTGTATCACGGTGCCATGGTCAGTTTGCTCATCCACCCTGCAGCCCCTGCTCTCATCCAAACAAGCTGAGAAGATCTCAGACCTATTGGAAAATTGCAGAGGCTCACATTCCTGCCCTCTGGGTCCTCTTATCTGCCTGACTCATAGTTACACCCTCCTGTCCCTGACCACTGACCAAATCAGAAGACCTTATCATAAATTAGCCTGGGAAGAGTGCCCTCAGCAGTCACCGTCGCCGGGAAGCAGTCTGGGAAGAGTGTCCTTGACTGTCACCGTCGCCCTGAAGCAGTCTGGGAAGAGTGTCCTCGGCAGTCACCGTCGCGGTGAAACTGTGAACAGTGTTGTCTGCAGTCATCATTGCCATGAAAAAGTCTGGGAAGGGTGTCATCTGTAGTCACCATCACTGAGAAGCAGACTGGGAAGACTGCCCTCTGCAGTCACCATCACCAAGTGAAAAAAAACAAAGAGTGACATCACAAGAAAACCGTAAACTCATTGTTTGGTAAGTAACTACTAGTTTGAACTACCTATTCTAAGTTGATTTCAGATTAAAGGTGGCTACTGGGGCCCAGGATCGAAGGCCTAACATTTCAGCTTCAACATAGCAGAGAGAGTGAGTTCCAGTTGATTTTAAAAAGTTTATTTTGAATCTCTATTCTAACTTGCTTTCAGTTTAAAGGTAAATAGGAGAAATATTTGACAGATTGATAAACCAAAGACTGGTAGGAAATTTAAAAATAAATTGAAAAGCTAATTAAATAAAATAGATATTCAGGGCCAGGCGATGTGTTGTAGCTGCATGAAGTGGGAGCTGGTGTACCCCATTGTGGTTCCTAGTGACCACATCTGTAGCAAATATTGGTTGCTCGAGAAACTCCGCTCAGAGTTGATGAGCTGGAGTCTGAGCTTCGGACACTGCAACACAACAGGGAGGGGGGGGGAGTTACCTGGACGCTGTGTTTCAGGAGACAGTCACGCCCCTTAGATTAACTACCTTAAATTTGGCCAGTGGTCAGGGACAGGAGGGTGTGACTATGAGTGAAGCAGGTAGAGGGATCCACGAAGTAGCACTGCAGGAGCCTCAGCCCTTGCCCTTATCCAACAGGTTCGAGATTCTTGCTCCCTGTGTGGACAAGACCGGGGACTGAAGGGAGGATGAGCAAAAACTGACCATAGCACCATGGTACAGGGCACCTTCAAGTGGGGGGAGAAAAGAGAAATGTAGTTGTAATTGGGGAGAGTATAGTTAGGGGAATAGATACAGTTCTCTGTAGCCAGGATCGAGAGTCCCAAAGGTTGTGTTGCCTACCTGGTGCCAGGGTTAAGGATATTTCATTTGGGCTGCAGAGGAACTTGGAGTGGGAGGAGAAAGATCCAGTTGTTGTGGTCCATGTAAGTACCAACGGTATAGGTAGAACAAGGAAGGAGGTTCTGCCAAGGGAATACGAGCAGCTAGGGGCTAAATTAAAAAGCAGAACCAAAAGGTAATAATCTTCAGATTACTACCTGAGCCACGAGCTAATTGGCACAGAGCCAATAAGATTAAAGAGATAAGTGCATGGCTCAAAGATTGGTATGGGAAAAATGGATTTGAATTCATGGGACATTGGCACCAGTACTGGGGAAAGAGGGGGCTATTCCATTTGGAGGGTCTCCACTTGAATCATGCTGGGACCAGTGTCCTGGCAAATAGAATAACTAGGATTGTAGATAGGGCTTTAAACTAAATAGTGGGTGGGAGGGTTCAGTTGCATGGAAATATAAAAAAAAATCAAAGTTTAAGGAGCGGGTAAGAGTGCAGGTTAGTGACAAGGCTGATTGTTACCAAAAAGTGAAAGGAAGGGACAGAGTGTGTGAATGCCATATTGCACCAAAGAATCATAGAAGAGAAAGGAAAATTGACAATAGGGCAAACTTAAAGGCTTTTTATCTGAATGTGCATAGCATTCGGAATAAAACTAATGAGTTAACAGTGCAAATAGAGATAAATAGGTATGAGTTGTTGGCGTTTACTGAGACGTGGTTACAGGGAGAACAGGTTTGGGAGTTGAATATCCAAGGAAATTTAAAAACAAATTGAAAAACTAATTAAATAAAATAGAGATGCAGGGCCAGGCGATGTGCTGTAGCTGCATGAATTGGGAGCTGGTGGACCCCATTGTGGTTCCTGGTGACCACATCTGTAACAAATGCTCGAGGTTGCTCGAGGAACTCTGCTCAGAGTTGATGAGCTGGAGTCTGAGCTTCGGACATTGCAACACAACATGGAGCGCGAGAGTTACCTGGACGCTCTGCTTCAGGAGACAGTCACATGCCTTAGATTAACTACATTAAATTCGGCCAGCGGTCAGGGACAGGAGGGTGTGACTAAGAGTGAGGCAGTTAGAGAGATCCAGGAAGTAGCACTGCAGCAGCCTTGGCCCATGCC